>NC_046664.1:53637552-53660182 GCF_010883055.1 Belonocnema kinseyi
TGGACTGGACTGGACTGGACTGGACTGGACTGGACTGGACTGGACTGGACTGGACTGGACTGGACTGGACTGGACTGGACTGGACTGGACTGGACTGGACTGCATTGTCTTGAATCGGATTGGATTTGATTGCATTGCATTGGATTGGTTTAGATTGAACTGGATTGGATTGCATCGCATTGGATTAAATTGGATTGGATTGGATTGGATTGGATTGGATTGGATTGGATTGGATTGGATTGGATTGGATTGGATTGGATTGGATTGGATTGGATTGGATTGGATTGGATAAAAATATTCCTCTAAAGAAGATTAATGTTGTACTAATTAAAAAGAAGCCTTTCGCAAAAAAAATACTGTTTCACAATTTTTTTGCTTAAATTAAGAAACCTGATTCGATGTGAAAGCATCGTGAAACATTATATTATTTCCTTGGCAAAGAATGTGAAGAATTGGTATTGAGATGTACGAAATTTATATTTAAAAAAAACTTTCAGAACTCTGAAATTGCTATTTTTATTTTTTAATTTTGCTTACGATTAAGTTGAAATTAACTTTTCGCATTCGTCAATGCTGAATTTAAATTAAAAGTATTTGGTTATTTAATTTTCTTTACGAAGAATGTTATTCGTTTCAAATTTACTAATTAATGCGTTAAATTATTGAGTTATGTAATTCAAGTGAGTGGCTGATATCTGACATTAGTAAACATGTGTTATTTGAACATCTTCGAAGCTTAAAAATGCTCAAATTTTAAAATAATTTATTTACCATCTAATCAGTAAGTTTACGATTAGGGATATTTTTTGTTGAAAAAACTAGAATAAATTAAATATTTAAAAATCCAAATTAACGGGTATAGCGTAAGGAAAGTTAACTTTGAATTAGTAGTAACGTGACGAAAAATTGACAGTGTAATTACTGCAAGTGTTCATTTTGGGTTGGAAGGTAAATCGTTTTATTTGAAAAGTTTACTATTACAATTTTTGCTAAAAATGTATCTCCTTTGGTTCAAAATTCTATTATTTGGTAACAAAATTAATTATTTTTTTATACATTCATCTATTTTGTCAAAGTAATATTTTTTTATGAGGAAAGCTAATTCGTGTTATTTAAAGTCTGTTATTATACTTCTGTTTAACAATACATCTCTACTAACTATTTTCTTGAAAGGTCATCTTTTTTGCTCGAAAATTCAATTATTTTGTTGAAGAATATCTTCTTTTATACAAATTTGGTCCTTTTTTATTGAAAATCAATCTTTTGGTAGAAAACTATTATCTTTTTTTTTGTAAGTATATTATCTTTCTTTGCAAAGTATAATATTACATCTTTGATTCAGAATTCTTTTTTTTTTTTGCTGAAAACTCTACTGTTTGCTTACAAATTTAAGTACTTTGTTGAAAATTAAATTATTTTGTAGAAAATACATCTTTTTGTATTAAAAGCTAATTCGCTTTGCTTGAACTATCTAGTTTCTAAATTTGAATCAGTCAGATTTCATTGATTAGTGATATTGTATTGTGAATCAATGAATATTTCTGTTTGTTGGATTGAATGACCCATTTCTCACTGATTCAAATTTAGAAAGCACTATCATAATTTTTGTCACATTCGGAATAAATCTATTTTCGTTAAGAATTCTACTATTTGGTTGAAAATTTAATTATTTTTATGAAAGTGTAACTATTTCGTTAAAACGTCAAATTATTTATCAAAAATTAAACTATTTTGTTAAAAAGTAATATTTTTTGGTTGAAAATATTTGTACTTTCTGGTTAAAAATTAATTTGTTTTACTCAGAAAGTTTCTTATCAAAATTTTGATTCAAAATGTATCTCTTTTGAGCGAACAATCTATTATTTGGTTAAAAAATAACTAATTTATAAATTCAACTATTTTGTTATAAAAAAATTATCCTTTTTATTTATAGCTGATGCTTTTTTTTTATCTACTAATATATTTTTGTTTCAGAATATACATTTTTTTGGTTAATAATCCTATTATTTGCTTGAAAATTTAAATATTTTGTTAGAAACGTATGTATTTTGTTAAAACGTCATCTTATTTGTTCGACAATTCCACTATTTTGTTAAACATGCATCTATTTCGATACAAAACTGGTACATTTTTATGCAAATTTAATCTTTGAGAAGAAAAATGTCTTTTTCTTGTAAGTAAATTATGTTTCTTTGAAAAGTGAATTATATTTCTGGTTTAGAAGTCACTCCTTTCTGCTAAAAGCTGTATACTATTTGGTTGAAGAGTTAATTATATTCTATTGAAAATTCGAAGATATTGTTAAAATTCATTTTTTTTTTTTTTTTTAGTTGTTTTTTTTTTAGTTTTTGTTGTTTTTGTGTCTTTGAAAGTTAATTTTCCTAATATTTCATATATCATCATTCTCATAATTTGATATATTTTGTTAAAATCATCTTTTTTTCATGAAAGCTAATTCGTTTTATTTAAAGTCTACTATAATATTTTTGGTTAAGAAAACCCCTTCTTTGGTTGACTATTATATTATTTCTTTAAAAACTTAATTATTTTGATGAAAATAAAACAATTAAAAGAAAGTTAAGAAGAAGTTTTCTATTATATTTTTGGTTCCGGATTCATTCCTTTTAGCTGAAAACTCTAGTGTTTGGTTGAAAAGTTAATTATTTTGTTAAAAATTCAACTATTTTGTTGAAAAGTCATATTTTTTTGTGAAAACATTCGCCTTTTTTGTTAAAAGTCATTCGTTTTATTTGGAAACTACACTGTTACATTTTTTGTTCGGTATTCATCTCGTTTGGTTTTAAACTCTACTGTTTGATTACAAAGTTAATTATTTTATTGTATGTATTATATTATATTTTAAGTCTAATATTATATTTTTGGTTAAAAATACATCTCATTGTTTAGAAATTCTACTATTTGTTTGAAAAATCAATTATTTGGTTAAAACGTTACCTTTCTTGGCCGGAGAATCAACTGTTTCATTAAACATCGTTTTTCCTGTCAAAAATATTATTATTTGCTGAAAAATTGAATTATTATAATAATAAATCAAAAATGTTGAAAATATTCATACTTTTTTACTGCTTTACTTTATTTGTAAAAAATTAATATTTTTCTACTTTTTTATTTATTTTATTTCATCTGTAAAAATTAAATACTTGTCTACTTTTTTATAATTACCCATATATTCAAATTGCCTGTAAGTGCAGCCTTTTATGTGGAATATTCTATAGCTCAAAAAGAAAAAATCTTGAGAAAACAAGTGGTCCTAACTAAAAGAAAGTTGGTAGCTCGACGGTTGGGTCTACGAGTGCTATAAGCATAGGCAGAATAAGCTGCTATACGGCGTCCTTTGACAATGCGACCGGCACTTCTTAATCCATTTTCGGCTGTCACGAATGTAGGAAGCTTGTAAGGTGCTTACGGCGACAGGTAATATTGTAAAATGGTATATTGCTTCTTAGGAAAATTCCGTGCCCAAGTAGCAGAAAAACATTTGTTCCTCAGTAGCACCGCTTTTTGCTTACAACGCTTATGTTACACGTCTTTTCATTTTCTCACAATTTCCGACTATTTTCTACAATCCACATCTACAGTTCCTACACATAAGTTTGTCAAAGTTTTCGATCAAATGCTTATGTATAATTTTTATTTGTTTTATACATCACCAGAAAATTTGCTAATTATCCTCTCTTAAGAAAAAGAAACTCTGCTCATTATTCGATATTTTTTAAATAGATTTTACATAAAATATATCATTTAAGAACGTTGTAAATAATTTACCAAAGTTAATTCAACATTGCGAAAAAAGTTTAATAAATTCAAGATGAATGACACAATCTTTTTCATTTACTTATAATCTCTCAAATTATCAGATTATTTTTCTCATTAACAAAATATGCCTCTAAGCGTGTGTAATAATCAGTCAGTGTACTTTTATATATGAATGTTGTTGAAAATATTAGGAAATTTTGTAACACACAAAACCATAATGAAATCAATTTGTTCGCTTTTTTATGAAAATATTTTTCGAAATATTAAAAATTGCATATGTTCTGTATAATTTTAAATAGGTTAGCATTGCAGTAAAGCTTAATTTTCAATCAGGTAGTTGACTTCTGAACTGAAACAGATCAAGTTTTAACCAAAAATAGAATAGTTAAATTTTTAGAAAAAAAAATTAATTTTTCACAAGACAAAACAAAAATTTCCAACCAAGTAGTTCAATTTTCAAGCAAAACGATGCATTTTCAACGAAAATTATTTATAATATTTCACTCGAGCAATTAAATGTTCAACCAATAAGATGAATTTTCAACAAAAATTATGAATATTTAACTCAATAATTACATTTTTAGCCAAAGATAAATTTTCAATTAAGAAAATTAATTTTCAAACAAGAATATTAATTTTCTAAAACAGAACAGAAACTTCAACAGAAATAGTTGAATTTTAAATATATTTTTTAACATGTAAGAAACATAACAAAATACATTTGTAACTTTTTTTCAGAAGAACTAATTATCAGGTTAGAATTAAATTCGACTATTTAAAATTGATTCGAATTTTCTATGAGATTCCATTTACAATATATTTTTTTAGATATATATTTTACATAATAGTATTAAATTATTTCATTTTTATATCAACCGCAATTCAAGGTCTATAATGTATTTTAATTTACATATTTAACGTGAGTACAAGTAACTTTATTGTTAAATAATAGCCAACATTGTATTTTCACAATAAATGAAAAATAAACATTTTTCTAAAACAGAAAAAACGAAAGATAAAGTTTACATCGATTTTAGGTGAAAGATTCACTGCAACAAAAATTAACCTTGCCGGATAAACTTTACATGAATCGAAGATAATTTTCGGTTTTTAACCTTGCCTGGATAATCTTTCGCCTTTGAATCGCTCCATTTTTATTCAAGTGTAGCGAGGATTGCGACGCCAGCGCTATCTATCGTCGTTTAACTTGATTAAATTGGAGGGAACCGGGGATTCCTATCTGTCAGTTGCTTTTTGCTAAATGGTAACAAGTAACTTTTAATTCTTCTACAATGGTCTAATTTATTTCGGAGGAAATATATCAGTAAGTACACATTTTTTTCGTGTTTTCTGTTACTGATTCTACATGTTTTACCGAAATTTCCTCACTTCCGCGTCACGCAGTAGACGAGATCAGAATTATTCTCCTAACCTCGGTGAAACTTTTGCCGACATATTTTTAATTTTTAACCGTTTCAAGTCTTACTTGCAACACATTTTTTCGGTGCTATTTTAAATCTGGTGTCTCGATTTATAACTCGAATTAACTCATACATCGCCCGTTTTCCATTGCTGTTAAGGACGCCATAGCAGACGACAGCTTTAATTCCATCGCAGAATAAACTTTTACCAAATAGCATGTAAATTTTAACAGCGGAAAATTTTACATGCAACAAAATTTAACTTCTGTTTTTTCTGTGATACTTTCATATTGATATCCTGTAATTTTCACTTCAAAGGTTTCTAAAATCTAAAGCTTCGAGTTTAGAGGGTTTCCATATTTTTGAAGACGAATACCTGAAAAATTTTACGTTATTGTCAGATTTTTTCACCTAATATAAGGTTTAGATTAAATTATCAATATTCAACATTCAACGATTTAGTTGAAAATTTTTGTATTTTGTTGAAACTTTGTCTTTTGTGATAGAATATTAATCTTTTTGGTGACTGATTCACTGTTTTGGTTGAAGATTCATTTCTTTGATTGACAATTTAACTATAAGGTTGAAATTTATTTTATTTTATTTGTCTAATTTTTTCAGAATTTCTTCAAATTGCAGATTTTAACATTAAGATTTGAATTATAAAATAAAATTTTCTCCAGCTAATGTGCTGTTTTTTGTTAATAGCTTTAAAAATTGAGAAAACACGTCTTTTTTTGGATTATTAAGTAGAAAGCTTTTCTTTCAGTCTTATTTTCTTGGCGTTCTCCCTGTGATCACCAATATAAAAATATTTGTTATGCATGTACTCTTCCCCCATTAGACTTCCTTTTTTTTAGTTTTACAATTATAACGAAAAATTATTTTTCATTTTCAAAAGAAAATTTATTATATAAAAGCATTAGATTTTACATGAAAAAAAATTATTTTAAAATTGAAGTGTTATCAAAAAGATAAAAATATTATTTAGTTTAAAGCAGAAAAATAATGTATTTCAATCTCCAATCAACATCTAATGTTGCGGCTCTCTATTTTCTCTCTATCTCCTTTCTAAATTAAAAATTGTGAATATCTAAATCGTTAAAAAATATAAATGGATATTTGTAATGTCCTGATGAATAGCACGAGCTTAATTCACAATAAATATATACGAACTTCACTGATAATATTTTTTTTTAAATGTCATACAACAGAAAATAATTTATAATTCAATACAATTAAAGTATGAAAATTTTGCTTATTTCATAATTCAAGTTTAATTTCAGGGCAACTTTTCTTTAAAGGTATTGATTATTCTGCAAGGGTGACTGGACACACTCTAAAATTATAATTACGAGAGCTTAGGCAATAATATTGATTTCTCCGTCTCGGGTAGTTCATATATACTTATTGAAAGAACTTTAACAGACAACAACTTCTAAGTTTTTCGCTTACTATTCAAATGGGTCTTAGAGTGCAAAACCAAGTGAATTTTTTTCTGAGAAATGGAATGAGTAATGCAAAAAATGATCAGCGCCACGATATAAGTGGTATATGAAGGTATTGGAAGGGAAAAATATGTATTTATTTATAAATTGCTTTTGCACTAAAGGATCAATATTTTTACAGTTTCTTAGAAGAAAGAAGAAGCTCCTTTATTAACAAGTTCAATGATTTAACAGAAAGTGGAAAATACTATATTAAGTAAAAAATGCCATTCTTCCAAAAAAATATAAGTTACACTTTAGCATCGTACAAAACAACAAGAAGTTGTTTGTTTTTTTTTTTGTCAAACTATCTCTTCAATTTAAAAAAAAAAGATGAAAAATACATATATTTATCTGAAATAAAGAGAATAACTGTTCTTTTCCTGCCTTCGCAGCGGCAGTAAAATAGAGCTTTATTGTACTGCTACGAGAGTCACGTAAAGTGACAATATCGCTCAACGCGCCCGCGTACGCGGTAGAATCAAACGCTATTTTACAGGGAAAGAGCCTATTTACATAATCTGCTATTAAGGATTCTGCCAGCTCATTATTGCAAAATATACGCCTAATATAAACAAACAAACATTAATAATTGATTCTGCAATTAAACGAATAAGAGAAAACTTAAGTTTATTGGAACTAAAATTGTTTTTGGATTTTTAAAACTAATTATTATTTCTTTTATAAATACAATACCGACAAAAAATATGAGACGAGTCTTAGTTTATTAGTATTGTATCTCGAGGCTCGAAAATTCAGATCCTGTATCAATTCTTTACAAAAATATCCAGTTTTTCAATTGTTGTTAATTCTGTATAATTCACAGAATAATGGTAATTTTTAAATGTTCTTAAAAGGTTCGCGATATATCAAGAATTATAAGAATTGTGGAAATGATTTTTGCATTCATATATTTTTTTAGTTTCACGATTTTTTTATTCTAAGCCCAGACTTTGGCTGCTACCAGGGAGAGGGAAAGTTTGGAAGGGGGAGGCCTGACCACTTCACTAAAGTCTTAATAGGCTAATAATCTATCGTTTGTAGTTGAACGGCACTTACATTGACTTGTTTGTTCTTTTGTCAATGAGTTTTTAGATTTACATAGTTCCGAATCTTACTTCTGAAAGATTTACAACTTCCTAAAGGATGAACAACAAATCTTTTCGAAAACCTCGAATTTTCAACAAAATACATGCATTTTTAACAAATAGTTGAATTTTCAACTAAAAATATAATAGATAAATTTAAAGTTAAAAATATTAATCTTCTACTAAGAAATAACCGAATTTTCAACAAAATAGTTTAATTTTAGGCTATGTCTAGGGGTCTGGGCGTTCAGAATTCTGGACAAATACACCACCTGTCTCGCAACGGCTATTTATCCAGAATTCTGGACGATTAGCCAACACACATCAAGTGGCTATTCGTCTAGAAATTCTCAACAAAAAAATACTTACTTTGACCCAAAAAATCGTGTCAAATCATTTGACTAATCACTCTTCTGTACACGCCGCTAAAACGTATTTTTGTGAAGGGAGAGCTGGAAAAGGGGTTCGAGATGTGGCCAATCAGTCTTTTGTGACCATTAACTAGAATGCATTCCTTAAAAGGAGGAACTGGAAAAGGGGTTCTAGATTAGATCAATCACTTTTCTGTGACCAGTCGCTAAAATCTATTTTTAAAGGGTGAATTGGAAAAGGGGTTCGATATGTGACCAATCACTTTTCTGTAAATAGTCGCTATAACTTTTTTTATAAAGGGAGCTGAAAAGGGGGTTCCAGATGTGATCAATCACTCTCCCATGACAGATTTCTCGAAAGTATTTTTTTAAAGAGGGAGCTGGAAAAGGGTTTCGAGGTATGACCAATCCCTCTTTTGTGAGCAGTCGCTAAATATTATACTTTTAAAGCTTGAGCTGGAAAAGGGGTTCGTGATTAGAACAATCACTCTTCTGTGACCAGTTGCCAAAACGTAATTTCTTAAAGGGGGTGCTGGACAAGGGGTTTGCGATGGGACCAATCACTCTTCTGTGACCAGTCGCTAAAACGTATTTTTTACTGTTTTTAAAAGTAACAGTGAATGCAAAAATTATATTCATAAATATTTCAACAACATAAAAAATAAATTTAAAAAGTGCCTATGCTGAGAATCGAACACGCAATCTACCGGTTATAAGGCCCAAACACTGCTACCTGTGCTATAGGATAATTGAAAATATTTTTCACCAAAATCTGTATGGCCTATAGCGAATATTTCAAACTCGAGTTTCTCGAAAATTTACAATTGTCGTTCCTCCCTTGTTAGTGTGTTTTTTGCTCATGATTGCATTCCAATGTGTGTATATATTTGCAAATTAATATTCCTACATTTTTGATAAAATAGTAAAATTTAGTGAAAGTAGAAAAAGATTTTGCCGGAAAAAAATGTTCTTTGGCATTAAAATTTGTCGGACTAATAGCCATGGGCTATTCGTCCAGAAATCTGGTTGAATAGACACTTAGTTCATTTTAAACCAAAAAAATGAATTTTCAACAGTGATAATAAAACTTCAATTAGAATAGCTAAATTAACAGTTAAAATATTGATTTTTTAACACGGATTTTCAACAAAAGATTTAAATTTTGAACAAAGGAGGTAAACTTTAAATCGAGTAGTTAAATTTTTAAATAAAAAAATTGAATTCCGATTCAGAACAGATTAATAAATAACCAAACGGCTATTTTCAACAAAATAGTAAAAATTTTCACCAAAAAAGTTCCTATAAGAAAAAAATATAATTAAACCTCAAAAAAGAATTGCTAAGAAACTAGTTGACTTTTTAATCAAAAAGAATGACTTTGTAACCAAATTCATGAATTTGTGATAGAATAAGTAAAGTTCTATTTATGTTCTTTATTTTTCATATTTTATTTTATTTTTTCGTTAAAATTATGTATATTTTTTTATCTTTTCCCAAAAGGCATGTTTCATTTGGACACCAAAAAGAATAATTTGTGTGGGTGCTATTTTAACCAACTAACAAAGAAAAAATATAAAAATAAAATACAAGAGTAAACTATTATACTCTTTTGTTACAAAGTGATAATTTTTTAACGAAAAAAATAAAATAAAGAACATAAATAAACTTTTTACTTATTTTATTATAAATTCATGAATTTGGTTACAAAGTCATTCTGTTTGATTGGAAAGTCAACTAGTTTCTTAGCCATTCTTTTTTGAGGTTTAATTATATATTTTTCTTATATGAACTATTTTGGTGAAAAATTTGACTATTTTGATGAAAATTAACTTTCTTGATGAAAAGTCATATATTCAGGTTGAAACTTAAATTGTTCCGTAGAAAAATCGTATTTTTTATTATAAATTTATATCTTTTGGTAGAATTTTCGTCTTTTTTGGTTAACCCTGCAACCGTTTGGTTATTTACTAATCTGTTCTGAATAAGAATCCAACTTCTTTATTTAAAAATTTAACTATTCGATTTAAAGTTGACCTCCTTTGTTCAATATTTAAATATTTTGTTGAAAATCCGTGTTAAAAAATCAATATTTTAACTGTTAATTTAGCTATTCTAATTGAAGTTTCATTATTACTGTCGAGAATTCATATCTTTGGTTTAAAAATAACTTAGTGTCTATTCAACCAGAATTCCGGCAAAATCTTTTTCTACTTCAACTAAATTTTACTATTTTATCAAAAATTTAGGAATACTAATTTGCAAATATATAAACTAATTGGAATACAATCAAGAGCAACAAACACACTAACAAGGGGGGAACGACATTTGTAAATTTTCCTGTCCTTTTCGAGAAACTCGAGTTTGAAATAGTCGCTTCAGGCCATACAGAGTTTGGTGAAAAATATTTTCAATCATCCTATAGATTAGGTAGCAGTGTTTGGGCCTTAGAACCAATAGGTTGCGTGTTTGATTCTCAGCATCAGCACTTTTTTCATTTATTCTTTATGTTATTTAAATATTTATGAATATAATTTTTGCATTCGCTGTTACTTTTAAAAACAGTAAAAAATACGCTTTAGCGACTGGTCATAGAAGAGTGATTGGTCACATCTCAAACCCCTTGTCCAACACCCCGTTTAAGAAATTACGTTTTGGCAACTGGTCACAGAAGAGTGATTGTTCTAATCACGAATTCCTATTACAGCTCAACCTTTAAAAAAATAATATTTAACGACTGGTCACAGAAGAGGGATTGGTCATATCTCGAAACCCTTTTCCAGCTCCCTCTTTAAAAAAATACTTTATAGAAATCTGTCGCGGGAGAGTAATTGATCACATCTGGAACCCCCTTTTCAGCTCCCCCTATAAAAAAAAAGTTATAGCGACTGTTTACAGAAAATTGATTGGTCACAACTCGAACCCCTTTTCCAGCTCACCCTTTAAAAATAGGTTTTAGTGAATAGTCACAGAAAATTGATTGATCTAATTTCGAACCCCTTTTCCACTTCCTCCTTTTCAAAAACGCGTTTTAGCGAATGGTCACAAAAGAGTGATTGGTCACATCTCAAACCCCTTTTCCAGCTCTTCCTTTAATAAAATACGTTTTAGCGGCGTGCACAGAAGAGTGATTAGTCAAATGATTGTACACGATGTTTTGAGTCAAAGTAAGTATTTTTTCGTTGAGAATTTCTAGACGAATAGCCATCTGATGTGTGTGGGCTAATCGTCCAGAATTATGGACAAATAGCCGTTGCGAGACAGGTGGTCTATTTGTCCAGAATTCTGAACGCCCAGACCCCTAGACACAGCCTAAAATTAAACTATTTTGTTGAAAATTCGGTTATTTCTTAGTAGAACATTATTATTTTTAACTTTAAATTTATCTATTATATTTTTGGTTAAAAGTTTATCTATTTTGGTTGAAAATTCAACTATTTATTAAAAAAGCATGTCTTTTGTTGAAATTTCGAGGTTTTCGAAAAGATTTGTTGTTCACCCTTTTGAAAGTTGTAAATCTTTTAGGAGTAAGATTCAGAACTATGTAAATCTAAAAGCCCATTGAGAAAAGAACAAATAAATTAATGTGAGTTCCGTCCAACCACAAACGAAAGATTATTAGCCTATTAAGACTTTAGTTAAGTCGTTTAAGCCTCCCCCTTCCAAACTTTCCCTCTCCTACTTCCTCTCTCCACATTTCAACCTTCGCTTCCCCTCCCTTCCCCAACTTCATTCTTATCTACGTTTCCCTCTCCTCACTTTCTCAGCGATCTTTAGGAATAATATATGCAATAATTGCAATCAATATATTAATTTCGTTTATTTACTATTACATTACAATATTAATTTTTGAATAATTCTTATTATTGAATAATTATTTTTTCGTGACCCTCACCTCTTTTTCTTCACTTCTCCAGCTAAAAAAACCCCTTCCCCTACTACTCTCACCTAACCCTCAATTTATCTTCCCTTTTCACCCGAGTTACCCTACTAGGCCACTCCTCACATCCCCTACTTCTTCTCCCCATATTCCCCCTCGCTTTCACTACATCTCATTTCCCGCTTCTTCTTCTATATCCCCTCCTTTCATTTCCAATCACATCCCTTATTCCTCAAATTTTTTTGCATCTCATCGTCTACTTTCCCTCATTTCATTTACTCCCACTTTTCCTACTTCTGCATCCCTAATCACTTCACACTTACCCTATCTTTTCTCTTTTATTATCTTTCCATTATTCTGCAATTCCATTAATCCCCTTTTCTCATTTACCGTTACTCCCCCTCCCAATATCACCCATCATTGCCCATACACCTACCTCCATAATTTCTTCTCACTTACCATACTTCCACTACCCACTGATTTTCCCTGTTTCCCGTACCATCGTTTTACCTACTTCTCCTCCCCTGACTTTTCCTAATGTCCCTACTTTCCCTCCCTACACTTTTATCACTTTTCTTTCATCATTTCCCCTGATTCAAAGTTTTCTGAAGCTTTCTTTTATCTAGAAATAGTATGTTATTCATGACTAACGTATGACCTTTGATAAAAAGTATAACTCACACTCAACACATATTCAAGGAAGTTGTGTACAAATTATTTTAGATCCACAAAAGTGTATATCGATTTCCCAAGGCTTACTCTAGAAATTACTAAAGTAATATGCAAAATTAATTCTTCTCCATTCAACTCTTAAGCTAATAAAAAAAAATCGTTAAAGAAATGTTGCCATTCAACCCCTGAAACCGTGTACAGGAGGATACAGCCGAAAAAAAGAGAGCAAAAAAGAATTACACAGAAAATGAAGATTGGTTGGTAGCATAAAATGAGTACAGAGGGGTAATAATTACGAGACATAAAGTGACGAGTGTGAGGAGCGGATCTGAGGAAAGGTTGGCTGCTGGATGAAAAAGGTGAGAGTGCAAGCGAGAAGAAGCATAAAAGTGCATTGCATTCTGGGAAGGGAAGATGCTAACTGCTAAGACAATGTTCTTCTCTGAAGGTCCAAGCAGAGCCATTATAAGATCGAGGCCTTGCGCACACCTTCGTGGTGGCCGAATTCCGAATACAACTTTACCGAAGACGAAGAGGAGGGCACGAGTCCTCTCTCAAGAATAAGGTGTAGTGAAGTACCGCCAAGGTCCTCCTCTCACCCTCGGATCATGCTTCACTTTCCTTTTCGGCGGCCTCTGCAGCTCTAGCTCTCACTCTCACTTCTTTCCGATATAATACTCTTTTAGTTTTCCTCCTATCCTGTTCCTCGTAAAAGTTTCCGGCCCTTCCTTCCTTCCCTTCCCTTCCCTTCCCAACCCATCCATTTCCTACAGCTCAACTTCATCCTCTCGTTGTTACTGCTTGTGATCATGAAGAGAATGATAAAAATGAGTATGATCCCATTTATATTGATCGACTCTGTACTGCACATAATTGCTTTCGAGGAATTTCTCTTTTTTGCTGATTCAGGCTCCTAGGCATTCCTAGGACTTATTCCTTTTGATTTATGATTTACATTTTAGTCACACTTAGAACGAAGGGAGCGTCCACATATTATCTGACAATCGAAGGTGTCGAGGGGAAGGGGGGCCGCTATGCTCAGAAAACAATGATACATGAGAGGAGTAGCAAAGATTTTGTAACGCATGGAATTTTCCTAACAAAAAAATTCATATTAATCCGTGTCGATACATTAAAGATGAAGATTATGACCACAAAAAATGGAATTTTCGACCAAAAAGAAATTAATTTTTTGCCAGAAAAGATGAATTTTCAAACAAAGAGGATGACTTCTTTTTACCAAAAATGACAAATTTTAGATCTAAAAGGACGAATCTGAAATAAAATAGTTCCTTTTTAAACAAAATAATTAACCTTCAAGAAATCTATTGAATTTTTTTCCAAAAGCTGAATTTTTAAGGGGGGGCGGGGGTAACATTAAAAAATTTTTTTGCTTTTCTTTACATTTTTTTCTGCATGGAGAACCTTTGAAGAATATTGTGTGAAATTTTTAGATAAATCGGAGCAAAACTAACGAGGATACAGTGGTTTTAGCAACAGCGCCTCATATCCGACTCAGCTTAGGAAAACATGACTCAGAGCTGAAAAACCGACTAAAGAAGGCAGGATTCGTCGTAGACAGGAGCAAAAAGATGCACCAATCCTTTTGAAATTTTAAACATTATTTCTGTACATTATTTACGAGGTAACGCTGGAGAGTTTTTTTTTGTAATTTATTAATATTTTTTATTTTACAATATCAAATTACCCGATTTTTTCGCAAAAAACGCGTTGTTCACTTCAAAGTGTTCCCAAAAATTAAAAAATTGAAATTTCGAAAAACCCTCCCACCGTTACCTGGAAAAAGCAATTATCTAACGAAAGAACTTTGATTTCTGGATTTAAGATTATGCAGCACCGATTTATGAGGGGTACCGCAATTCTACTTTTTTCCGAGACGTTTCCGAATGATTGCTGCCATTGCTGTATTTTTTAATATTTCTACATGAAAATTTTACAAAATATTCTTCGATTGCTATACTTCAATATACTATTGGTATTAATGAATAGATTTCAACTGAGTCGTACAAAAAAATCGCAAAAATGTGCCTCTTTTTGCACGAATTAACGTTTACCCCCCCCCCCCTTAAACAAAAAAAAAATAGAATTTTTGACCAAAAATTAAAGTTTATGCTAATAGACGAATCTTCAACAAACTAGTTGCGCCTAACAAAAAAATATAAATGTTTAACAAGATAGTTTAATCCTCAAACAAAAGTGATGAATGCTTAACATACAAGATTAATTTTCCTCCCAAATAGACGAATATTCAACTTTTAGATAAAAAAAATTTCAAGCAAAAATATGAAATTTTAACAAAAAAGTTAGGATATCATGAAAAATTTACATTTTAAACTAAAAGGATAAACTTTCAGCAGAACAAAAATTGTTTTTTTACAAAGTAGTTCAACTTTCATTCAAGTAGTGGATTCTTCATCAACAACAAACTGAATTCCCAATGAAAAAAGAATTCTCAAAAAAAGATTAAATTTCTACGACAACAGGTGCATTTTTTAACGAAAAAGATGAATTTTTAATCAAGAAAGATTTTATCCAACATGTGGAATTTTTATACCAAAAAGAATGAATTTTCAAATCGAAAATACGCATTTTTAATAAGCCAGTTCAATGGTGAACCAATAGGGTTGACTTTCTACACACAAAAAAACGTATTTTTAAAAAAATACATGAATTTTCAACTAAAAAAGATATATATTATCAATCAAACACGGAATAGTAAGACTTTCAAGCCGATGTGCTTTTTAAAATAAATTTTAGAACCGTAGATAAATTTTTCACAAATTAATTAAATTTTTAAGTGATTGAATTAATTTTCTACAGAAGAAATAAATTTTACGTTAAAAAATTAATTTTAAACTTATTAAAAACGAATTTTTAACAAATTAGTTCAATTTAAACCCAAAAAACGTTTTTGGATTGGAATGATGAATGATCAACCTAAAAAAATAATTACTATTTATTAACAAAATAATTCAACTTGTACCTATTGTCATAAATTTTACTCGCTGGTTGAAAATACGCTTTTTTAATTGAAATTTAATTTAATTAGCTAAAAATCTAACTATTTAATATTGCTTAAATATCTATCTTTTTTTAGTTAATAATTCATTTTTTTGTAAGATCTCGTTTTTCTTAGTTTGATAGTTCATTTAATTAGTCTGTTTTATTCGACGCCCCAACTAATTTTTGGAAAATTTACATTCTTTTGTTTAATTTGACTATATTTAATTATAAAGCAATAATTTTTCATTTTTTGGAAATAACACCTATTACTGTTTTTTTTTTAATTATTTGGTTAAAATTTATTTTTTCTTTCTTGAAACTTGAACGTTTTAATTGAAAGTTTAATTATTCCATTTTTGGTTTAAAATTTCTCTTTTTGAGTTAAAAACTCAACTTTTTGTTTAAAACTTTATGTATTTTACAAATGTTTTACGTAATTTGCGAGTGACCCTTTATAAAATTCCGTATGGCTATTGTCACTAAAAGTGTTTAAGATATTGTGGTTAGCAAAGTTTTTTTGCATTAACTTTATAGATCACCAAGGTGGAAGCTGGTTTTCGTACATTAAAAAAACTTAAGAAAGTGAGGAAAATGAAAAATTGGTCAAACAAGAATCAGAGAAAGTCAGGCAATTTCGAAATTGAAATTTTGTAGTGCCCCCGAAATATTAGCCCAAGAAGTATGCAGCGGTCGGAGTTTTAAAATGGGAGTGATATTTAGAATATTTTATTTATTATCTTCAGTTTATAGTGACTATTTTAACTTATACTCTTTAAATTGAAATTCTCTTACTCCTCTCTTTCTGTACGCAATTGATTGTTTTCAGGAAGAATACGATATGATACTTGAAACTGATGGAAATTTTTTGTATTGAAAATAATACATGCTTTGTAGAGTGAAATTTTCATTTTCAAAATACCCTAATTTTTCCTTGATGAAATTTTCATTTTACCTGACCATAACCATACAAATATCAACATTTTGATCTTGCAATTTATTAACATGGTATTTTGTATAAACAGAATAAAATAATATTTCAGATACAAATTAAAATTGGCTTCAAAATGATTTATTAACAAAAAAGACTGTTATTTTCATTTGACAGATACATTTTCAAAGCAAAAAAACGCATTTTCGACATGTAAATATTTCTTTCTTGTGAAAGAATCGAAGCTCAATTATAATGTTAAACCTTCAAGTTAAAAGACAAATTTTCTGTACAGAAATTGAATTTCCAAACAAAAAATATGAATTTTCAGCAAAAAGTGTTTTCTAAAAGAATATCAACTCTTACACGCACGGTTTAATTTTCAATTAAAAAACGATGAATTTACAGCAAAATTGTTCAACTTTCAACCAAATAGATAAATTTTCTACTAAATATATGAATCTTAGAAAAAATGTCTTAACAAACAGTTTGATCCCAAATTTACGAACAAAATATTTGAATCCTCAAGCAAAGAAGAAGAATTTTCGACCGTACAGCTGCATTTTCCCCAAAAAAATATTTTACTTGAGGTTTCCAAACCAAAATTTGAATTTTGAACGAAAAGTAATATTTCCAAAAAATGGTTGATTTTTAAACCAAACAGTGATTTTTCTTTGCAACAAAGATGCAAATTCTACTAAAACAGACGAATTTTCAAATTAAAAGGACAGATTTTTAAAACAAAGGTTGAATATTTATTTAAAAAAGAATCCAGTTGACTTTTCAGCACGAAAATATGAATTTTACATAAAAAGTAAATTTTCGACGAAATAATTGAATTTTCAACAAAACTGCATTAAACTTTCAAACGAAAGGATATATTTTTTAAATGGTTGTATTTTCCTCCAGTTATATTTTTATCCAAGATCGATGCAATATCTACTAAAATATATGAATTTTTAAATTAAAAAGAAAAGTTTTCAACCAAACATTTACATGTTTATCCACGAAAGATGCGATTTCCACTAAAATTGTTGAATTTTTTAATTAAAAAGAAATTTGTTTTTAAATTACCTAAAAAGATTTCAATTGATTCTTCAACACCAAAAAATAAATTTTGATCGTAAGTTAAATTTTCTCCAATATAGTTGACTTTTCAACAAAAATTTTATATTTTCAACCAAACAGAATTACTTTCTAAGAACATTTTTGAATTTACAACCAAGCGTATTATTATCCAACAAATATGCAATTTCTACTAAAATAGATCATTTTTTAAATTAAAAATAAATTTGTTTAAAAAATAGTTGAATTACCTTGCGGAAAAGATTTCAGTTGATTTTTCAATACCAAAATATAAATTTTTATCGAAAAGTAAATTTTGCTATGAAAATAGTTGAAATTACTACCCAAAACACGAATGTTCAACAAGACAGTTGATTTTTCAAATAAAGTATTCAATTAATTCATAATTTGAAGATGATGAATAATAAATATTAAATTTATTATTATTGACAAGAATATTATGTCAGGGTTACCGCAAATCTTCATTTTGAAATTTTTTCTTATATTTCCCGGACATATTTTTTATTTTCCCTGAAAATGCACTTTTCTTTGCAAGATCTTGCAAAAATGCAAGATTTTTTTTATAAATTCCTGACTTTTCGCTGACCAATAAGATTCCCTGACATTTTTTCTAACTTCTGTTGGTTAGGTTCGTTTTTAACTCACCAGGTTTCTTTGGTGCGTAAAGTTAAATTAATATTAAATTTCAGATCAATTTACGGTGAGTTCTTTGTTTCATTTGCAAATTTCAAAAAATTACTCACATAAATGGAAGACCCCCCCCCCCTCATATTGTGACAAATTGTAACCCCCCCCCCCCTTGTTTATCGAAATTTAAGTACGGTCCTAATGCAGAATTCACAAGTGCAAGTGCAGGAGAGAAGGATGAAAGATGGTAGGGTGAGGCTGAGTGTTAAGAAGAGAGGAGGGGGGAATGGATGGTGGATGAAGATGGATAAACACATAATGCGTTCGAAAGCAAGTAAAGGGTTTACGTGTTCCTCGAAGACGAACAGATCGCAGGGCACGGCTAAATGGCGAGATGGAATTGCTGAATCGTGAAAAACAGCCAGAACGTGGAACTCTTCGGTATGTGCACTGCAATGAGTGCTGTGCAATGCAGGTTCGTTTCCGATACGGGCTTTTCTTTTCCCAGCATCCTCCACCTTCTATTCTTTCTTCGCTTGTTTATTTGTAGATATTCTGCCTGATCTACCTGTAATATGTTTGCGTCAATTCCTGAATGGCGATTATACTGCTGTTAGCAATTTGCTACTTTGTCTTCATTCCAAGAATAGGACTCTTATTTATTTCTATCCAATCTCAGTGCATTTCTTGGCACTACTGCTGGACTACCTGTGTACTTAACAATCAATATATTAATTCCTTAAAACATGGTGCAAAAAGTTCATCGTTTAAAATGAAATATCCCTAGTGCAAAAAACGACTCTTGATTTTATTTCTATCGTAAAATATCAGAAGAGTCTATTTCGTAATATGAGTATAAGCGAACAAACATAATAAATTTATTTAAGATGACTCCTTCATAGCACAGCCCCACAAAAACGTGGAATCAATTCTTACGCATTTTGAGTCGATGAATCCAAATCTGAAGTCGTAGTTCCGAATTTACCTCTTATTTTGCTTCTCAACATTTCCTAACCTCTAGAAGCGCTTTTTCGTACATATTTGGCCGTTAGGAAGTAAACAAAAGCTAACTTCCGAAATCCGACTTTGGATTCGGATTCAGCGACTCGTCCGTCGAAACTTCTACTTTTTTGTGGAGTTGTACGAAAGAGGTGTTTTTTGAGGCTACGAAATTTTTTGATTTGGTGACTCAAAATACATAGGAATCAATTAGCCTGGTTCGTCGAAACCCCTACTTTTTTAGGGGACTGTGAAATGTACGAAAAAAAGTGTTTTTTGAGGTTTCGAAGAAAGCAAGATCTAACTTCGGCGTTTAGACTACAGATGCGGATTCAGCGACCCAAAATACGTGGGGTTGTGATAATTATACAATTGCTATATTTAAAAAACACTATAGATAGAACAAAAACTCACATTTAATCACTCAGTTTTAATGCGCTAGAATTTGTTTGTGATTTTTTTGTGAACATAATTATATTCTTAGAGTACTAAAAACACTAAAACCTCACTTTAAGCCTGTAAGCTCTAAGGTGTCGTCCAAAAACTTACGAATTTTGAGCTATTTTTGACCCCCCTTCAACCCTCGTTCATTACAGAAATGTTGCCCCATCCCCCCAAATACCTAAAGCATATGCGTTGATAAAACAATGATTTTATGTTTATTCTGCACCCAACAGAACGATTTTTTAAACAAAACCGTCGACTTTGAGACCAAAAAAAGATAACTTTAAAATAATAGTTGAATATTGAACGAAATAAGTAAATTTTTGAGTGAATAGTTGAGTTTTTATCCAAATGGTTAAATTTCCAACCTAAAAAAATGAATTTTCAACCAAGTGGTCAAATTTTTTTACAAAAAAGGTTTAAATTCAACTGACAAAAATTGTAACAAAGAAACTGAACTTTTAAACTAGAATGATCAATATTAAACCACAAAAGATTTCTTTTGTACAAAAATAAAAATTTTTAACAACAGAAAAAAAAGAATTTTAAAACTAATAGTTGAACTCAACGAAAAATTTTAACAAAATACTTGGAACCTCAAACAAATAGTTCAATTTTCAACGAAGGATATTTAATTGCCTACCCAAAAAATCGAATTCTCAAGAAAAGATTTAAGTCAGTCAAGAAAGTTGAAACAGTTAAATCTTTAACCAAAACGATGTACATATTTTCAACAAACATGTTGAATTTTGTAACCAAAAAGACGAATTTTGAACAAAGTACGTAAATTTTTATACAAAAATAAAATAGTTAAATTTTCAGATAAAAAATAAGTGTTGACCCCAAAAAATAGATTTTTAACCAAATATTTAAATTTTCCACTAAAAAAGTATATATATCAAACATGTAGCTTATTGTCGATGGAATGACGGTTTTTCATAACCATTTCGATATAGACTACAAACTATTTTGGAAATGAAAAATTCAATGACTGAGGCATCGATTTCAAATATTTTGATCTATTTTGATTTTTAACAACATAATTTTAAACTTTTTAAATTAAAATAGTTTAATTTTTATCACTTCATTTCGAATTATTCTTCATTCTTCAAACCTTCCAATGAAGATTTTTTTTAAATTTAAAACAAACTAAAATTGATACTAAAAATTCAGTGTATTTTAGTCTAAATCATCCAGCTTAAAGCTGACTATCAAGTCTTTCAATATGAAATTTTGCAATTTGGATAAATTTCATAGTGAAGTTGTCCTGACATTTTTAATATTTAAATTGTATAATATTGGCGAAAGAAACAAACAAAAAGAAATTTCTCATAATTTTTATAAATCTTAGAAGAAGAAAGCATCCACCCGAAACTTACTAAATAATACTTATTTTTATAAATTAATAATTAAATGCTATTTTTATTTTTTTATAATGAACGTATTTAAAGAGAAAACCCTAAGCTTTTCTTTTAATTAACAAAAAGAAAAAAACTCCTTGCTTATGAAACAAAAAACTTCATTATCAAGAAATCAAACGGTATTAAAATTACGCATTCGAAAGTATATTCATAGATTAAAACTAAGTAATTTTTATACATTATAAATATGATTAACAAGTATCGTACTATGTAGCATCAAGTGGCATTCAATGTTATTAGACAGATGGTTTTTTACTAAAAATGTGATTTTCGAGTCTAAAAAAATCACTGTCATTTTTAACTTTGAAAGTTGAAAAATTTTAACTATTGTAAACCTTTAAACTTCAATATTCTAAAAACACGGAAAAAGTATATGCTTTTTAAATTGAAAAATTTCAAAATTATACAGCTTAAGGTTTAAGCGTATTAAAATTGAAGTATTATTCAATGAGGATCTTGAAAGTAAGTCATTGAAAATTAATATTTTTTGAATTGTGCATCATAATTTTCAAATTCATTTTAATCTTAAGTGCAAAATTAATAACTTAAAAATTAATCGGAACAAGTTTAGTTTGAATACAATTTTATAAGATATGAAACTGAAGTAAATATTATGTATACTAATAAACTGTTACATTGACATGACAGAAAATCTTGCGAAACAAAAAACGAGTGCAAACGTAGGAATTTCAATTCAGACATAATGAAAAAACCATAGGTTATCAAAGGTATAAAATATAATAATGATTAGTATAGTTAATTTAATAGTCTCACATGAGATTGAAGAGAGTGGCTCAATGTTGCATAGTGGAGCACTATTAAAAAAGAAATCTCAAATTAAGAGAATAAGGAATAAAAGAACACATAAATGCATGACACTTCAATAACCTTTTTTTACCAGAAACAATTCTCTCAAGTCATAAACCGTGCAAACTTTCTCTTCAAAGTCTTCGAACTCGCAGTTCACTTCAAAACTTCGTGCTCAGAAATGTTCCCTTGAAATAAAAAATGTTCGACTCGAAACTCAAGCAAAAAAAGACAATGCAAGGGTTGAAGGCAGGTCCTAAATTCCATTTACATTTTACATTCTGCAAGTAAGTGCAGAGAAGTTGAGAAGGGCAACCGAAAAACGGTGAGTAGAATGAAACAAGAATAGTAATGTGGTACCTCCTTGGGCAGAGGATTATAAAATTAGTCCTAATGCAGGAAACATGGATGTAACGGTTTATTGTTCAGCTGTTGACAATGCCAATGGCTACACAGGTAGATCCTCAATCCCCCTGGACCTTTGTGAAGGTCGAGTGAGCCCATCAGGGTGCCAAGTGCCAAACTCACACACGCAGCACCTGACTCAAGCTTCCTCTTATTTCTCTGAAAAGCAACTTTTCCAGCTGAACCGTCGTATATT
>NC_046664.1:53660282-53669818 GCF_010883055.1 Belonocnema kinseyi
TACTGCACCAGCTACCTACCTTTTTCTTCCCACATCCAATACCTACATGCAAAATTTTATACCTGGTCATAATTTTTGAAACCCTGCAAGGTGCAGTGAGCAATCTCATAATCTCCTTTAAGGTGACAAGTGACAACAGCCCTAAACCCCAATAAAAATCATTTCAAAGATTTTGGAGATTTGACATTTAGATTTTAAATGATGCTGGGTCAATGGTTATTTTCTAAGATTTTGTCAAAGTTATAATATATGACTGTGCTCTCTAAAATCACTGACAAATAGAGTATATTTATGCTAACTATTTTTCGAAAGGCGAATAGGAAGTACATTTGGGTATTTCTCCATATAATGGTTACTTTTGCTCACACGCGTAATTTCCTTGCGAATATTTATTGAATTGTTTTAGGATTTAATAAATTTATTCATTTTTGTAACATCATCAAAAAATAAGAGTTACATGGATTATTTCATTCAAAAGATATATCAAACAAGCGTTAAATATGAGAACAAAATTACTTTTCTAATTGTTCTCCACTTTCAAGTTACTAAGTTTGAGAATGACTTTCAAAACCAAAATAAATCAAATAAAAACTCTGTTGCCTTTGGAAAATATGTCTCAAAACTATTATTCTTTGATATATATTTTAATTTTATTAAACTTAGGTACACGAGAACATTAATTTTTAAAGTCTGTCTTAACTGTTTTTTTTTAACTTGTGAGAACAATTTCAGTATTTTTAGCAATTTTTATTCTTTTAACCAATATCAATTTAGTTCTTTGATAAGTGTTTGAAATTGGTGCTATTAAATAATCCAAACAAAACACTTTTTAATTTAATTTTTCAAACAAATACTAATCGCACTTCAATTGAAAATCTATAAAATTGATTTCTCAGTGATAAATATTCCAAATTTGACCATTTTCTATTGTAACTCTCAATAATTCAACTTTTTTATGATAAAAAGTTTGAAATAACACACCTTTGAAATGCAATTTTTGCAAATTTAATAATTTTCTAATCTGCAAATATTCTCACAATTCGAGACATTTTAACTGTAATTGTTTAAAATTGAATAACTTCCATTTTTAATCATTTACAATTTAAGACTTGAAGAATTTTCAATTTCAAAAAATTCAAATTACAGATTAGGCAAATTTTAATTTTTACTTTTGAATCTTGATAAAATTGAAGAATTTTTGTTTATACATCTTATAAATTCCGATTTTCAATCATCTAACAAAAACATTGAAAATTGCATTATTTTTTATTATACTTATTAAATATTGAAAAGTCTTCAATTTTGAATATTCAAAATTAAAGAATTTTTCATTGTGACTGTTCAAAATTTAACTACATATTCCATCAAAGATGTTCAAAATTACACCATGTTAAACTCTTTATAAGCCTTCCCAATAAATATTCAATTATAATGCAATGAAGTTGAAGAAATTCAATTTGCAAATCATTAAACTTAAAGAATTTTAATAAATCTTTAGAATCGAAATAGTATCAAAAACATTCAAAATAACATATCTTTAAAATAGAAATCTCGAAAAATGAATAATTTTCAATTCTATATTTTCAAAATTCAAGAATTTTCTACGGTGAATGTTGACAGAATCAAAACATTTTTATTATACTTTTTAAAAATAGAACAACTTTAAATTTTCAAAATACATATTTTTAGATTCTTAATTCACATATGGACTGAGCCGTGTTCAATTTATAATTTTTATTGTTATATTTGAATTCAGCGATCGCAAACATCTCTTAGAATATCCAATTTCTTAAAATTAAGGTCTTTTAAACATTTTTGATTTGCCATAGCCAACCTAAATTTGAAAATTCTGTTATAATTTGCGGATCCAATGACCCCCAAACCTTTAAAGTACTCATTTTTATGGTAATCGGATCACAATTGCAGATTATGAAAAATGTCAGATGAATTTCTAAAACAAATTGTTTTATGGAAGGAACTATTTTTTTCAGATTCTATGATCTCTAGAATTAATTATGAGTAGAGTATGTTCAAGAAAAGTGAGTTTTCGTATTTATATGTACTAAGAAAAACTGAATATTATATTTTAGCAAACAAAAATATAAATTATTAATTATTGTGAAAATTATAGCTACCCAAAATTGAACAGACTATAGCTTATATCGATTTTCGACTTTATTCAACAATTTTTTTGGATTAAACAAATATTTTCTCGGTCTGCAAATTCCTAACGGTTCAGAAAAAAATATCCTTAAGATTTTAAAAAAATAAGTTAATACCAACACATATGCCGGCAGGAACAAAAGGAGACACATTTTTCTTTTACATTTATTATAGCAAAATTTTATCATTTTTACGAATGTTAAACATTTCTAAGTGTAGAATGAGTTTCTCAAAAAATTTACTTTCAAAAACCGTACCATTTTTATTTTTCAGATACATTTAGGTATTTTTATTTCAGTTTATTAAGTTTCTCGCATTTTTTTAATCTATACAAAGGTAATAATAATAATGATAAAGTTATTTCCAATTCTTGAAAAAAGGATATTTTTTTTAAATCCAACTTTTTTCCTGAAATATTTAAGAATAATAACAGGATTATAACAAATTTTCTATTTGGACTTATTTTGTTTTTAAAGGAAGTTTTGTTCAAAACCGTGCATTTCTTGTTGTTTTTGATATTTTAAGGTTATTCTTTTATTCGACATTATCGAGTCTTTTTCACTTTGCAAAAAGAATCGAAATAAAATTGCCATTTGCTATTTATTTTTACTCGTGAATTTGGAAACAGGGTGAAGAACTCAATAAAATGAAAAAATAAAATCCTTAATGCCTCAACAATTGCACGCATATTAAAGTAAATGTTGCAAAAAAACTTATTTTACTCTTAACATTTTAAAATATTTGTAAAAAAAAATGTTTAATGTCCCTATGTTAATTTAAAGGAATACATTTATCCTAATTTTCTACTTATAAAAACATATTTTATTGGTGTAAACTGTAAATAGTAAAATAAAAATGAAAATTTTAAAATAGCGATTTAGGTTATCTTTTGAGCAATTTAAGAACGTTTCGTAAGATTCCAGAATATTCTGTTTATTTCATCTAATTTCCTGTTATGAACTTTCTAGATATTCCTAATTATTCTCTAAACAATGATAAAATCTTAAAATAATCAAAAAACAAACACGCGAGCCTTGACTCTTTTTTTCTACCATCTCACATAATTTTTGAATTATGGTATAAAATTATTATTAATACAAAATTTTTCTATTGCATAGTATCTATAATCTAAAATAATATGAAGAAAAGCAAACATAATATTTTTGACACATCATTAAAAAAAATTGATATCTTAATTTAGGAATTAATGTATAATAATTTTGTATAGGGAATGAAACCGTTGCATTTTTGTTAGAAAATACCAATTTCTAACGTAAATCACCAAAAAGAACTAAAAATTGATCAAAATAATTTTAACTTTAATTTTTTGAAGTCAAACGTTTCTTATAACGATTTCAAGTGAAAACGCTAGCTCTTTAAATATATTTTTTATTATATTATTATTTATTATATTTATTTATTTTCAAGAACAATAGAAATTTTAGATGAAAAACACTAACTATAGCATGATCTGCAACATTAAATCTAACGTTTCCGTTTCAGAATAATCGATTTCCTGTATAAAATATACAACACTGCAAATTTAATGACAGAATAGTAATAAGGATAATTATAATATGAATATAACAAAAAACTGTTATAAACAGAAAATGTTCTTGAAAATTTAATGATTTTTGTTTAAAATAACGGATTTCTGGTATAAAACGTTCACATAATCTAAGATTGTTAAAAAATGGAAATATTGATTATTTTGATTTAAAAATGCTTATTTCTGATGGAAAAGCTAACAGAACCTGAAATTATCAAAATATGTTTAGTCTTTAAAACTTGCGATCTTTTATTAATTTTTTGATATACTTAGCTGCAACGAGAATCGCTAACAACAAAAAATATAATACTTTTCTATCCTTCAAGTTAAAAATTGTATAATAATTTCTGTAAAACATGAGAAATGTAATTGTGAAGAACTTTTTAGGGAATAGAATGAGCACTTAAATTAATTAAATGAAATTATTCAAATAAAACTATTTTTTGTATAAATCAATGGGCCTTTCTTCATGTCAATATACCTAGAAGACCTAAAACATCCTTAAAAGGGTTTAACTGTCGATTTAATTTTAAAAAAGTTTTATTTTAAATGTCAAACAACTTCAAGTAATAAAAATCCAATCAGGTTTTCGAAAACAATCTTTCCGATATTTTTAAGATATTTGGTAACATCACTTTCTTTTAGATAGGATAACTTTTAATCTTATACTTCTACAATCCCCAAACACTGCCATTCTTTCATGCATTAATTTTTTAACTTGATCAGGTTATTGCTTCTTTTGGCACCTTCTCAGGTTATCGTGGATCTCTTCAGACCCAAGGCATCTTACAGCTATCAATTATCAATCAAAAAAATCTGGTAAAATTCCTGCATATTCTGGAACACTTTTCCTTTAAGGGTACATCCCAGGGTAAATCAGAAAGATTGAAAAGGAATTTAAACAAATTGTTTATTTTTCTTGACAAACACACCCAAATCCGAAAAATACAAACATGTGCTAAAAAAAAGCATGGGTCTGAAACGACCCACAATAACCAGATCGGGTTAATTTATTCATCTCTTAATAATGAAATTGTATTCGCTAAGCAAAGCTTAAAATAGAAAGTCTCGTGACTTTCTGTCGATTATTGAAATTTTTCGATAACCGGAATCGCATTCTATATTCCAATCACAATTAGGGTTATTTTCTAATTTTATACAACATTATTTATAAATACCTATGTTCAAACTAAGCCTAAGAGTGAGTTGTGAAATGAGCAGCCAAATTCTGATATAAATAAAAAAGTTTTTATATACAATTGACATTTGTGGTTAATTAATTTTGAATCATTTATCTCTATTCATGACAGTAGTAATCTTCCAACACTAAACTGAGAAAATTATATCATTACTTACAGAATAATCCTGAATAATCTTATTTTAAATTCCAAATTTTAAGTGGATTATTGTTACAAGTGTTAGGACCGCTTAAGGTGATAATCGACTTTTGTTAAAATCCGGATAATTAGAAGCTCATTGATCCACAAGTAAGCCTACCCACCATAAAATAAACCAACCTAAGTGGAGGGTCATAATCACCCAGTCTCAAAGGCTGCTAAAATATTTTTCGAATTCATACGATTCTTGAAGGTTCTTTAATTTTAGGGTCTCAAATCTGAAATCTAAAATCTAAATCCAGATAAAAGGAAGGGGCTGAAGATCATCAGATTCTCATTAAGCTTTTAAAAGTTGTCACCCAGCCTTCAAATATGAATGCCTCTTCAAAAACGTTTGCAATTTGAAACAGTTTGATTGGAACTTCTAGAATTTTAAATTAGGTAGATCAATTGTTCAATTCTAAACAATTCTTTTTATACAAATATTTGAAATAATATTTTCGCGCCCAAAAAAAATTCTAGGAGTAATTTTGTCATCAAATACAGGGTCTCTACCCGACAGGAGACAGAATTTAAAAAAAAATTAATATTCAACCACAAAGGATCAATTTTCAATTTTTTTTCGAGCTGTGAAGATGACTTTTTATCGAAATTGTTGCATTTTCAATAAAAGAATTGAATTTCCAACCAAATAGTAATATTTACAACCAAACGAGATGATTAGATTTTCTTATAGCCCGTGTGGAAAAAGCCCCGCCGAGACCTCTTAGGATGAGGGCTCCTGGCGGGGGTCCGCATGGATGTTCCACGCGTGAAAATTCTGCGAGGGCCCCCATCGAGGGCCCAGCTCGATTGCCCTCACGGATAAACGATTAAAATTTCAAAGTCTAGAGGGTGAATGTTTTTTCAACACCACAAATTTTAAGGTTTCATGAGTTCAGACTTACAAGCAATGCATTTCTGTCAAAAACTGGATGACACTTTTTGGAAATTCGAAATCGCACAGTTTGGATGTTCCATAGGGGCCCCCGCAGAAGTCCAGCTCGGTTGCCCTTGCGGATCAACGATTAAAATTTCAAAGTAATATTTAAATATAATATATGTATTCACTCTAAACAGGCCTATTAATATCAGCAGAAAAAATACTCGCAATAATTAATATTTATTTTTTAGATAAATTTTTTGTCATATGGTTAAAGTATAGTAGTACGGTACTAGTTAACACTGACGCAGTACTACTGCCTATGTGAATTTCCTATTGGAATATTACTGTGCTATAGTAGCGATATCCAGTGCTGGCCCAACACTGACAAATCAGTACAAAATAGTTTTATCATCCCAGAGGTGTGGCAGTACAGGTGCCAGCACTGGCAACAAAAAAAAAACAAGAGGGCTTTCGTTATGGCAACTATGAGGGATCAATGAGGGAAGCCCATGTTGGGCCCCACCGTATTAGCATGTCGTTTCCATAAGGAACCACGTCTGGATTGCCCCCATGGATTCCACAAGGCGTGAGGGCAATCCATGTGGACCCTGACGGGGGCCCCCTCCATTTTTCCACATGAGAGGGTTACTCTAATTTCCCCTGACTTTCTCTACTTCCCCTACCGTTATTTCTCCTCTTTTGCCCTACAAATTAAATTTATATTTCAGATTTAAAAACAGAGGTTTACAGGCTTACCGAAATGTCACAAATAATGGACATTATACCTTTTCAGGATTTTGAAATCTTAGGCTTGTAATCTAACATCTCAATCTTTCTATTTTGATCATAATCACAATATCACGGGCTCAGAATATTTGTGCTAAGTTTTTTCATTCGTAGTGAATCTAGTGGTCTTAGACATGCAGTGTACACAGTTTTACTTAAAGACCTCCTCGAACTGCCCCCATCTTATAACAACCTCCTTTGCTCACCACCCACTACGCTAATCTCTCGCAGATCTCCCACGGAATCTCATTAGAAATTCATAACCGTCGCCCCACCCTGTTTCCCGGAGGCAAAAGGGAAAAAAGGACACGCTATGATACGAAAGAAATAAGCAGGCAAAGTACATTAAAAATTAATTACTTCGCTGATGGAACCTAGAAGTGCCTAGTGCTAAATATATATCTATACGAGCAGCTCTGCTTATAAATCTGCGTATTTAGGAACTCAACTGTATCGAAATCCAAGTTTGACTTCCTCTTTTTTCTCAATATTTTCTAATTTTTTAAACGCCCTCTTTAATTTTAATAACTTCTTGATTGTAATTCCATTCCAATTATTCCCCAGGTTCATCTTCCTCTGCTTCTTATAAAAGCAATTTCTTTAAGTCTCCCCAGGAGATCCTTATCATTTCTCTAATGAAGGAATAATTATTCATATATGAGGCATTATTTCTCAAGTGTATTCTAGGGTGGTCCAAAAATGTACTGCAAAATTTTTTTACTCTAGAGGGTGCCCCTTAGGGTGGTCCGAAAATCGGACTTTCGATTTTTTGTTTTAAACAAGATAAGCTTGATTTTAGAAAAATGGTAAAAAGAAGTAATTATCATAAACTTTTTGTGTATTAAAGTATTGTCACCCCTTTGAGGAATGTACCTAAAATACCCTAAAATACCCTAAATGCAAAATAGCAGTTTTAGAGCAAATTTATGCTAAAGACGGTATTTTTCACAATTTTTTCAACGAATAACGTTTAACTGATATGTGAAGAATTTGAAAACGCTTTTAAATGATTTAAAATTTTTTATTAATTATTATTTGTTTGAACAATTTTTCCACGTGTAAATTGTGAAAAGTTTTTATCTTTTCGGATAAATGATATAAAGTCGATGCATTTCAAGAGTAGTACTTTTGTAAAAACATATTTGGTAGTTATTTAATCACAGTATAATTGACTTTCTTTTCGCGTATGAAACACAGAGAGCTCGCGAATAATACGAGGGTCATGAGTGGTTCTGAATACAATACTGAACATTACATCTAGTCTCCAAAATAAACTTAGTTCAGGGATGAATAAGAAAGAAAATAAAAAAAACGAAAGAAACGTATATCAAGATTGAGTATTCACAGAAACCGGAAGTGCAAATAGATTTTCAGAATAAGATAAATAAACGGATAGAAGAGACATATTAGAAGGCGCTGATAGACAATAAAAATATAGAGAGCGTAGCGGCTGTGATCGAAGATGTCATTGTCAGGAGTTCGACTGGAGTGTGTGGTACTGCGTTTGTACGAATAACGTCTGGTAATGTGTGGTGGATTAATTAAATTCAAGCAGCTGAGAAAGAAAAGAAAAAAGCGTAAAAGAGAACTTTGAATATCGCAGAACTTAGCAATGAGGAGAAAAATAGAGTTAAAATTGATTACAGATACGAAAAGAGGAAACTCAAACGACTAGTACAGGAAAGTAAATATAAAATCAAAACAGAAGAAGAGAAGTAAATGAAAAACGACTTCGAAGGCAGCAAAAAACTATTTCAAAAATGTACGAAGGGAAATAAAAGTACAGAGTTTGTCGCAATGAGTAATAGCAAGGGTGACATGCTATGTGATACAGGTGGGCTGCTTAATGCTTTAAGCTTAAGACCATTGTTAGAAATTATTCGGAGATGAAATTATGAGACACCAAAACTGCGATATAGAACATTTTGTGTTAGGAAACCCAATTAAGAAAGACTGTGTCACTGATGTAAGGGATATATTTGAGAACTTAAAAAATGGTAAGGCTGCTGAAGTAAGTATTAACGCTGATAAGTACTGCTAGTAGCATGCCAACCAGTCTGTGGTCCGTTGACAGCGATTTTTTGCGTTTAAAGGTGACTAATGCGCTTAAATAATCTTCGGGAAGCTAGATCATAGGCATTTGTGAGAATATGTCGAGTCCCAAGCAAGTGATTAATTTCCTTGAATAATTAAGATTCGAATTGCTTCACTTGATCTGTCGTTATCTGAAGGGTGTGCCAAACTTGGCGATCTAACCAGTAATAAGAATTTATGCGACTTTGGGTGCTTAGACATCGTCGCCTGGAAATGCTTTAGGCCATCGTGAGAAACGATCGATGCATGCGAGACAGTACTGGTATCCTATTGAAAAAAAGACTATGAGATCAATATATATGTTCAAAATTTTAGAAGGAGGGGTAAACGGATCCACTGCTGATGAAACATGACGAGGAACTTTGGTTTCTTTACATTGGACATATAGATAAGCTTATTACCTGCAGTGGACCTTGATCGACAAATAAACATAGCGTTCTTCTATCAGACTCATCGTGACCTTTATTTCTGGATACGATAATTAATCTAACAAATTAAACCCCATCCGTCGAAAAGGCTTCGTGAGAGAAGGTATAGGGGATGTTTCAAGAGCCGCGAAGTAAATTCCGGCTAGGAGTTCTTTTTTATTATTATTATTATTATTACACCATTAAGCCATTTCCCTTTCGGGGTAGGCGTGACTCACTCGGCAGGGGAAAGGAGTAGTGTGTGGATGGGATAG
>NC_046664.1:53669918-53673979 GCF_010883055.1 Belonocnema kinseyi
CTGAATTTCATCATTCCACCACGCATCACCAGACATTCTTCCTACAACTGCGGTACCACATACTTCGATTGTGCATCTAACAAGGATATCCCGTAACATTCTTTGATTCTAGAAAAAGCTTTAGTCACGATGTTTTAACACCCCCGATGCGTGTCGTGTATCAGTGGTAATATTGTCGGATGAAATCCAGTTGCCGGAACAGTATTGGAGAACACGCGTCACATTTTGGCGGAAATGCAAAAGTGAGAGGTTTGTGATCTGTGTACAAAGTGAAGATCCTACCTTATACCATGTGTCAAACGTATCGGTCATAAGATCGTACTTGCCTTCCGCAGGGTTCAACTTCTTCAAAAGGAACCTACTCATTTGCAATGCTCATTCGGAATTTTTTGAAGGCGGTGGCCTCCTCATTCCAGGTATGAAATTCCTGTTTGGCTAGCTTCAATTTGTCTCGAGACAGTATTACAGGTCCTGAAGAAATTGGTGGTCCAGATTTCGCGTGATGTAATGTTTCGTCAAGAGCTAGATTCCAAGTTAGATCCGTTTGTTCGGGTGAATTCTTGATCCCGAAATGGCTCGAATATTTAGCAAACTTGCATAACACTCAAAACCTTTTCCTTGTGCTGAGTGTTATGAGGTTATCTAACAATTTTTAATTCAGAATTTCGACCAATAAGGTATAGTGGTGTAAGAAATCATCTCCATTTATCAGTTTTGTCATTTCAGCGACTACGGAACGCCACGAGAAAGCACGGCAAAGTCCATATGTATATTGCGATAATTAAATTGTTAGCCGTAACAAAGAGGCGGCGAGATGAAGGTCAAGGGTCGCTGAGCACGATCAGCGTCGGCCCGGTTCGTTTCCTAATTTATAGGCACACGGTTGGTTTCATTTCTTAGCTTCACTAAAGAAAGTTTTGTGGTACCAACAAACATCTTCCTCATTGATCCGGCATAATATGATGCTTCTACTGCGATCGCGAAAACGGCCAAGACATGTAGCCAGCAATTCTCGTTGTTACGAGAGCTAGCTGCTGCATCATGACTTTTAGTGATGATAAAGTTTTCAGATACCTTGGTGAAATGGGTATCGCATCGACGAGCTGTGACAGTTTGTCAATCTCGTCCTGGTCTTGTGTTGCTAGGCATGCATCGATGTTTGGAGCCAACCGAGCCACAGTGGGCAAAGGCCAGTATCTGGAAAAACGTACCTGCAAGTCGAACATGGTGTCGGAGGAATTGGGATGAGGTTCGATCACCTATTTCCTCATGCTGGATCAAGCTGCAGGTAAGACTCAATGCCACTGCACCAAAAGCCAGAAGATACGCACTTTTCACCTCGTTTCTTTACTTTATTTTTAATGTTCGACTTATTGTCCGATTGTGAAAGCACGTTGAAGTCATCAATTGCAGTCAAATAAGGTACATAAATATTAAACTTCAGCCATTTACGTAACTAAACACACCTTTGATGTAGAATGCTGGAGCGAGCTTTTTACAGTTTGAGAGACAAAAATATCGACATTGACAAAATTCATCGTCATCCTGGGTCTTATATGACATGCCTAGCTCGAAATATTCTACAACATACTCTAGGATTACAATTTGGATTATTTGTAAATAATTATTAAAAGTAGCTAGAAAGGTGGAAGCCATAACTTTAACGTTTAGTATTTCTTTTATATAAATAGAAAGTTGAATAAAATTAGAAAAATTCATAATTAAATTATAAAATTATTATAGAATTATAGGATAAAATCGTTATAAGTATTAATAAATTAATTTAACTTTTTCAAGACCATCAACGTCAATTATTTTCTGTATTATATACAATTTCTATACTATTGGGATTATATAAAATAGGTTCTGATGCATTTTTGGGCCATCCTAATATTCAGTGTCTTTCATAATGTCTCTGAAAGTGCTTATTAAATCCCTAAACAAATTTTATTTGTGCTTTACTCTCTACATACTTTAAACCTGTTTCACAAAAGTGACTGCCTTTCTTGTAATGTTATTAAATAAAAGCTTCCTAAAAAGATTCGAGTAGTATTACTTTCACAACTTGAAACAATTCCTTGTAAATTACAAAAATTTAGAACAAAATAGGCTCGAAATTAAGCTATACTTTGAAGAATCGCAATATTCTTAATTTTATTATTATTTTTCAGCGGAAAGTCATCTTGAAGGTAATGAAAGTTGTCAAGTTAAAAAAAATAGATGTACAAATAGTAGAAAATGTCTAATTTTATAATTGTATGGATTTATTATTGTCTTCGAATATTAAATATAAGTGTGACAACATAATAATAAGAAATTATTATGTTAAAGTCCCACCAAATGTTTTTTTTTTTGTATTTCTCTAGTTTAGAATATCAATTTATTTTTCTTACGAAACAAAAATAAAAATTTGGTAAACTCATTCATCGAAATAATTTCTACTGTCAAAAAGCACTTCTATTTATCAATTGTCCATACTAGTCGTCATTGATTTTACTTTTTGGATTTCACAACTTCCATTACCGGTCACATTATGAATACAATTTTACAGTTCATACAAATATTTTCCAATTGTCTCAACAATTTATTTTTTTATATTTTCTACCAAATTTTAAATATTTTCTAGAATGAATGACATAATAACAAATGTTAAACCTTTTTAATCCTGCAAATCGTGAAAAATTATTATTTCATTGAATTCGTGACGGAGTTAATTTAAATTAACAGTTATATTCTTGCGAAAGAAAAAAATGAAGCGTCAGTAAATAATTGAGTAATTGAAAAAATTGAATAATTAATTAAGTGAATAATTTTACTTAAGTGAAAAAATTGTTTTAAAAAATTATGCTGAATAATAAGAGATTCTAAAAAACTAGATTGTTCTTCACCTTACCAATGAAAGGTATACAAATCTAAAAACACTTATTTTTTAAATAATTGCAAGCTAACTTGCACCCAGAAAATCACTAAAAATTCATTAACTGAATCAATGATTCTAGAAAACAGTAACTTTTCAAGATTTACAGGGGAAAAAATTGTGTTTAACAAATGAAAACGGTTTGAATAATTATAACCCGTGTTTCCACAAAAATATAACTTTTAGCATTCAATAATTAAGTTATTAATTCCAGATATGCAAAAAAAAAACTATACCGCCTTTAGAATGAAATTTACATAAAAAGGGCTATTTTTATATTTTTTCATTTTTTTTTGGCATTTTCCGAACCGAAAACAAGGAAATTGAGGAGTTCAAAATGAAAATTTAGGGCATGAAAAAAAAACCTTAAATATTTCTTCAGAGGTCACTAAACTTTAATTTACAAAAAGTTTATGACAACTTCTTTTTTCAATTCTTTCGAAACCCGAGGTTTTCCTATTTAAAACGCCATGTTAATTTCTAAAGACTAGGGTGCAAATTTATTTTGACCAATTAAAAAACAAAGAAATGCGAAATTTCCTTTTTTGGAAAATAAACAAATTTATGGTGGCGGGGGAGGGGTCGATCACCAAAAATCAAAAGTATAATTTTTACAAGTATAAACTGGGACCAACTTATCGCAGATTTTTTTCTCGCGTGGGTATTTAGAATATTTTTTTAGTACTTGGAAGTGATTTGCTACCGCAAATCTTGATATTAATAAACAAAATTGATTAAAGATGAATTTTTATTTCTAGAGGTGAATCCATCTAATCGAAACCTTAACCCAATTGAATCGTCGCCAGTCGGAGTAGGTCCATCAGAGGTAACTCAGTGAGGATGTTGAATTTATAACAGCTTCCAGGTGGCATCCTCATTTTAATATCAACTTATTAAGCTGCTAGGCCCGAGATAAATAGATAAATAGATAAATAGATTGGAGGCCGAGGGCTCGATCGGATTTACCAGGTAGCAAGGCACTTGAGGAAGAATCGTGAGATTTTCTTCATTTACGTATTACGTCTACATTGGATTGCCTCCACCCCCATCCCCACCCCCTTGTTCGTTGAGCGTCCATCGTCCTTCGCGCTACCAGGACCCGGGGACTCGTGGAGTAATTAACTACTTAACGAAGTAAACACGA
>NC_046664.1:53674079-53675393 GCF_010883055.1 Belonocnema kinseyi
CATCCCCCTCGTTCCATCTTACACACTAATCAACCCACCCACCAACATTCCACTGTAGAATTTGCTCCGGGATTTTATTTACGATTCTCAAGTAATTTGAAACAACCCTTGGCTTTTCGAAGATGGCTTTTTGTCTGATGGGGTATTTTGAACTGGGATGAAGATGAGGATTTGTAATATACTTGTATGAGCAAATTTTCTGGGGGGAATGAAGTCATATTTTGTCCCCCAGTTTACTGAGCCCAAATCTTAGTTTTTATATTCTCATCTTGTGTTTTATTTATTTTTTAAAGAGATTTTTCTGATGAGATATTCCGAAGTTATGAAAAAATGCCTTATTTTTAAATTTAAAAAGAAATCTAATAGGCTCTCGACTAAAGTGACCCAAAAAATAAACCATTTTTTGTGGTTGTCTCGCCCCCCTGTTTTCTTGCATTTGGTTTTAAAATAGTTTTTGTGTAAAAATTGCAAATAATTTACGTAAGGTAATAGTTATAGCAATAAGATGATGGTAGACATCAAGACAAATAATTTCATACCCTAATTTTATTTAGAATACCAGCCTTAAATAATAATAAAAATCACACTCTATAGGGGTTGCATGACAATGCGCATTTTTACACACCTTACATATGTCAGGCCTTGAATGATTAAACATCACCTTATAAAAGTAAAATGTGTGCTAGCAATAGAAAACTATCCAAATAAAAATTTAAACAACCCCTTAGAACAATATTTTGCTTCTTTCACAATTTTTCACATAGTTTCTCGTAAGAAAAGTTCTGGAATTACTTCATGAATATTACCTAAATATGTTATAGTTTTTTGAAAATAATTTAAAGGGTCTTAAAGTCGCCCTTATTAAATACATATAGTGAAATATCATCTTTTGGCGAAAAATGCATAACTATTTTACTATTTTACACATACGAAACACATTATATATTTTCACAATATGTATCATTAAAATTTCATATTATTATTATTATTATTATTACACGATTAAGCCATTTCCCTTTCGGGGCAGGCATGACTCAATCGGTAGGGGAAAGGAGTAGTGTGTGGAAGGGATAGAGATTTTTCAGATCGATCCAGAATTCTCGTGCAATTTAAGTAAATAACACGTTCGTTCCGCAACACTGCTCCGACCCAGGTTGCTGATCAATCTCTCTAGCAATCACCCCAAGCGAAGAACCTCACGAAGTCGATATATAAGGTTCCCCACTTGGGTCCATTAGTGGCCAAGGTCTTTTGTTTCAGGCGTCATTCACTCTACTGACACTCTTTTTATTAACTATTTGCCGCTATACTTTC
>NC_046664.1:53675493-53685969 GCF_010883055.1 Belonocnema kinseyi
CCATTTACTTTACCTTGATACACTTGTTTCGTTAGTCGTTCATTTGGCATTCTCTCAACATGTCCGAACCATCTTAACCAATTTCTTTCCCATGTGTCTATTTATTGAAAAAGATTAACACAATGAAATAGACCGTTTATTTTTTACATATTCACGAAAACCTTCTCTGCTCAGTCAGGAAGTTTCTGAATGTGACTTTGAACTGAAAGGTAAATGAACTTGTAATTAATTTTCGTTTATAGTAAAAAAAATTGTTTTTTAAACATGCCTTTGTAATTTTCAAAAGTGATTCTAATAAATAAAGCATTTTCTATTCCTAAAAGTTTGAAGCAGATTTATTCTAAAACCTAAGTATCTCCAGTTACTTTAAAAATAATCAAAATATTACTTTCTATTTTAATACTTTACATGAGATGATATTGATCCTTACCTTTGCTTACATTATGGGTATTTCAAGTGCTTAAAACAGAACTTCAATTATTTTAAAATTATGTTTAAAGAACAATAAAATATTTTAATGAATATTTCTGAATTTATCTTCAAACTTTGCTTATACATAATTATGCGACGCGCTGTAAAAGAAGGAACACATTATGCTAAGGAGTATTGTTTAAAGTTTGAGGGTATTTTTACATTACTCGCGAACATTTTGACTAATAGAAAATCATTTTTAATTATTAAAGGTTGAAAACATCTGAGGTGTATTAAAAAGCATATTAATGATTTTCAAACCGCTACAGAGGGTGGTTTGTTCACTTTAGAGTTTAGACTCTTTAGAGGATAGTATTCTGAATGAAATTAGGGTCAAATTTTTTTCAGTGATACCTACTACCAATTTATTCTTGAAAGTTTTTTTTTGAAAATGCAAAAAAATTCACAATAATTTTTACACTAAATGAAAAGTGAGACGACAAAAAATATTTCATTCTTTTGAGTCACCCTAATCTCGACCCCCTAAACTATACCAATTTGTTAAAAATTTAATGAATGATTTAATTTCTAAAAGAAAGTTCAGTAATGTCATTTTTCAATAACTTGCTTTTTAAGAAAAAGAAATTAGTTTAAGGCTGTTTTCCGGCTTCCCTGAACACACAGAAAATATTTGTTGTGAGTTAGCTGAATTTCGGCGAACCAAAACATTGATTTAAAAACAATAATTGGGTTGGTCTTATTGTTTTTAAATGATAAACAAGAATTTGGAAACGTATTACGATGATAATAATAACAAATTATGATATTACTGGCTCGCCAAATGTTTTGCTTTTATTTTTTTGTATCACTTTATTTTTATAGCAAACAACAATTATTTATTCAACTAATTCCTTTAATTAAAAAGCACTTCTACTTATAAGTTTTCTACTTTTCCTACGTAGCTTTTTTATTTCATAAATTTCATAATCTTAAACATAAATAAATAAAACATTAATACTCATTCATTTGGCGGCATTTTAATTTTGGTATTGAGTACTATATGTTTGCCTTCAAATCAGTATACAGCACCTTCAGAATTAACTTTATGATGTCACAATAGTCTAGCTATTCATACCGAACAAATTCTACTATTTATTAGATCAAAGCAAAAAAAAAATTGATTTTGTAACACAAAATTTGGTCAAGTCTAAAATATCTCCATTTTGTAATTGCTTAACTTCTTCTGCTGCCCTTATTTTATTGAAAGGTTTTACTTTGTTTTTTTCTTTTTTTTGGAAAGGGCAAAATTTATCATTATTCTTTGTGTGCAACTACTAATTTTGGTTTCAAATAAGAGTATGCTGCATTTAAAACTTGAAAAAATTATTTAAATTACATTTTTTTGGAATACCACTTAAACGATACATTTTTTTAATTGAAATGTTCGTCCAATTATTAAAAATAAAATATAATGCATGTTATCATTTCCTTTACTAAGTTATACAAAATATTTTATGTAACCGCCAATGAGACAATGAATAATGATTTAAATAAATTTGATACTAGTAGGAGAATACTTTTTATTAAATTCTCAAAACATTTTTCTATTGTCCTTTTGTACGTTACTAATTTAAACCATTTGAAGATGACCCCTCTTTTCCCACTTTTCAACAATTCTTATTTTTATCTGTTTTTAAGAAACTTCTTTTTATATTTTTTTTCGACTGAATGTTAACTGAATTAATAGAAGACAGAATGAAAAAATCCAACTATTCTTGGTTAGAAGTCAATTTTTTTGTTTAAAACGTACCATTGTATTTTTCGCACGGAACTGATCTTGTTTGATTAAAAGTTCAACAAATTAGTAGAAAATTTAATTATTTTGTTGAACATGCAACAGTTTTTTTTTTAAATTATAAAAATTCATTTTCTTGGATAGAGATTTATCTCTTTGGCGGATAATTTAAATATGTTCTCGAAAATTCGCCTTTTTCTTGGTTCCAATTAATTTTTTAATGAAAATTGAAATATTTTATTTTTGGTTGAAATGGTATCCTTTTTAGTTAACAATTAAACTATTTTGTTGAAAAATCATCCTTTTAGTTGAAAATTCAAGTACTTAGTTGAAAATTAATATATTTGATTGATAATTTGTCTTTTTTAGTAGAAAGTTGTTCTTCTTGGCCAGAAAATAAACTTTTCGTTGGATATTAAAATGTTCAGTTGAATGTTGAAATATTTTCTTGAAAATGCCTTTCTTTTTAAAATTAAAATCTTTTGTGGCCATCAATTTAGTTTCAAATTTAATAGTTTGGTCGTAAATTAATTTTGTTGTTGCAAATTCATATTTTCGGGTTAAAAAATCAACTGTTTTGGTGAAACATTGAACTACTTAATTAAAAGTTTTATTGTTATGTTCGAAATTCTTTTTCTGTTGTCAAAAATGATTTTTTAACCGAAAATGTCACTATTCCTTTTTTGGTTCAATATTTATCCTTTAAAAGTTAAAAATTTCTTTTTCTGGTTTAGAAGTCTACTATTTGCTGAAATATTCTACTTCTTCGTTAAAATCTGTTGAAATTTTGTTGACAATTTTTCTACCTGGTTGGAAAATTATTCTTCCTTGTTGAAAATTCATCGTTATGGTTGAGGATTCAACTATTTTGTTAAAAATTTGTCTATTTTTAGTTAAATCCAAGTGATTGTTAGTTCTTCTTTTTGTTGTTTAAAAGTAATTTTTTAAAACGAAAACTTGATCTATTCCATGTTTGATTAAAAACTTACATTTTTTAGTTAAAAAGTGAACCATTTGATTGAAAATTGATGCATTGTTTTCAAAATTCGTATGTTGGTGGGAAATTATTCGTCTTCGTTAAAAATTCAGCTACTTCGTACAAGATTAAAGTATTTTTCTAATGATTTATTTAATTATAAGTGCAACTTTTTTGTGAGAGTTATCTTTTTTTACCAAAAACACCATTGTTTTGTTGAAAATTCATCTCCTTTGACTAAAAATAAACTTTATTCTTGAAAATTCAACTATTCAGAAAGAAAATTAAACTGTTTTCTAAAATCTTGTCTTTATTATTAGATAATTAATGTCTCAGATTTAAAGGGTTATATTTCAATATGTCGAAAGCATTTTTGTTAGAGCTGTATTTTTTATTTTTGAATAATCTACACGAAGCTATCTCGGTATATATCATCAGTCTTGGATGCATTTTTTAAGACAATGAGCATAATTAGATATATAGGACAAAGCGTGGTTTTCACCCCATCATTTACGCCTGGGTTGCAACCAAGTGCATGGTGGGGAACCTATAACTTAAGGTGGGATCTGAACCATCAGAACCTCGTTAACGGTACATAGACAAATTTCCAGATGAACAGGCTCACGAATCGAACCCCGGATCTCGAATCTAAAAATCTATAACCCTCCCTCAAATTACTCCAGTGAAGAAATGGTTTAGCTGTCCCATTTAAGGTTTTAGCTGGATTTCGCCTTCAAAGAAAAAGTTAGCTGTGCAACCTAAATTTCTAGCTGTTTTAGCTGAATTTGCCATCTAGAAATTATTGAGCTAATTTATCTTGATTATATACAGATGGCATATTTACCTAAAACAGCTAGAAATTTAGGTGATAGATACTGCTATACTTTCTTGGAAAACGCAATCCAGATAAAAGTATAGCTGCGAGACAGCTAAACCATTTTTTCAGTGTCCCTTCCTCACCAAGTGAATCACGGTTACCCCGAAAAGAAAATGGCTTTGTGGTATAATAATATTGACCTTTATTATATCGAAACGATTAGAAAAAAATTTTGTCAGGGAAGTGTCAGGTGTTAGAAATCCATTACAACCCTCCTCCTATGTGACACTTTATGACGTTAGGATAGAGTTTCACGTAATATGTCAAATATGTGGATGCTCCCGAAGTATTTACGATCATGAACACTGAAGATAATCCTAATGAGGCAATTTAATTATCACTCTAATAAATTTTGATTAATAGGAAAGGAAGCTCGCTGCTTACTTCCTTTGAAAATATAGCCGCTTCTAGTTAAAAAGGGTTCGAACAAAAGTTCGTAAAGGTGTTTGTAGCCTTTGGATGGGTCCGAGGTAGGAGAGATCGCACGAGCGCAAAGATCAACCAGGATCGTGCGACCCGGACCCCTCGACCTGTGCTTCGCGGGCCCCCTTTTGCTCTCTTCTTCCCCTCCCCAAGTCTATCTCTGATGCTATGTCTGTCTCTCGCATCTCCCCCTCTCGTCATGGGACTCCCGCCTCACGTGGCGGAGATGTGATCCACGCCTGTGATGCAACTCAGATTGTTTTACTTCGTTCAGGCGCGAGATGCTAGAATCATAGTCAGGCCTGGGTCGATGATGAGTTTTATGTGCATGTTTGTGTTAGGCAGAAGCACATACAGAGGATAAAGTTTCTTCGATTTACGGCTTAAGTTTGCGAGAGTAACGAATCTGAAGCATCAGCATCTGCATCCTTTTTTCCTTTTCTTCAACTTTAATTTGTTTTTATGTGCAAACAACTGAGACCGCGTTGTGGAAGGTAAATATTGTATCCGGGTTAATGTATTGACATCGAAGACAGCGATATGGAGGGTAAATTATGTATCCGAGTTGGTGTATTAACATTTTAAACCACAATATGAAGGGTAAATCCTATATAAGAGTAGATATGTAAACATATTCAGCCATGATAAGGAGATTAAACCTTTTATAGGAGAAGATATGTAAGCATTTTGGATTTGGAGTATAAAACATGAGTCAGAGGTGATTTCTAAACATCTTAGACCGAAATATAGAGGGTAAAGCATGTGCAAATTTCATACTCTTACCCACATTTTGAGAATTGATCTTTTTGTTCCCTGTTTTCCAGAAACTTTCCCTTTTTCCCATTTTCGTTGTTGGTTTTTTTTTCGTTTAAATTTGATCTGTATTAATACAGAAGTAGCAAAATTCAACTGTTTTTGGTTGTTAATTGTCTTTGGTTGAGAAATCTATCATTTTCTTTATTCAGTATTTATTCATTTTGATTAAATACTCTACTACTTGATTAAAAATTGATTATTTTTTTTAAATTCAATTATTTTGTTGATACTACATCCTCTAACTTATTTGGTTGAAATTTCAACTATGTTGGATATAGAGAATTCACATTGTTGGTAGAAGAGTGATCTTTCTGGCTTAAAAATGAACTTTTTTGTTCAAAATGTAAGATTTCTAGTTAAAAATTTAATTATTTCATAGGAAGTTCGCCTTTTTTGGTTTAAAATGCAACTATTTTGTTGAAAAGTCATCTTCTATGGTCAAAAATTCAACTGTTTTGGATAGAAAATTCATCCTTTTTAATAAAAGAGTCACCGTTCTTGGTTAACAAAAAAATGTCTTTAAATTTAACATTTCTAGTTAAAATTCAACTATCTTTTCAGAAATTCGTATATTGGCTTAAGAACTCACTTATTTTGTTTAAAATGCATCTTTTTTGTTGAGAAGTTAAATTTTTTAAATGAAAATATGTCTTTTAGGAAAGAAAATTCGGGCTTTTGACTTGATAATTCATCTTTATTGTTTGAAAATCAATGTTTTTGTTGAAAATTGTACTTTTTCTCTGAAATACCGTCTGCGTATCTTGAAAATTAAACTATCCAGGTACAAATGTTGATAGTGTGCCGGAGTTCACTATCGGCCCCTTACTGGCCCAGTACTGCCCACCAATATAAATAGGCGGTAATTTGCTCAGTACTGGCTAACTGTTGGCTACACGACCAGGACAGTACCGTGCCAGTTGTGCAAAACTCGAACTATAAAAAAATAAGCATATAAATGTTCTTGAGTTGTTTTAAAATGACGAGAAATAGTATATTTAGTTAACGTAATAACATTTTTTGCTGTTTTTTATTTAAAATTAAAATATTTTATTTTGTAAACAAATATATCAGTTATTATTTTTTTCATTCGAAATAATTACTTTTTGTTTGGTTTTCTTTCACATAAAATTTAATTATTTGTTGAAAATTATGTTATGGTTGTGAGAATGCATCCATTTTAATAGTAATACCCAATTCTTTGTTAAAAATGCAACTACTTGACAGAAATTTAATGTGTTTTTGTTGAATATTCAAGTATTTTGTTGAATATTCAAGTATTTTGTTGAAAATTCGTCGTTTTTTATTGAAATATCAAATATTATTTTTTTCGTTGGCAATTCAACTATTTGGTGTAAGTAAATATCTTAGACCACGATATGGAGGGTAAAGTCGGTATCGGAAGTGATTTGTAAACACCTAAGACCACCATATAGAGGCTAAAGTCCTTATCAGAATCGATGTGTAAACATATTAGACCACGATATGGAGGGTAAATCCGGGAGAAAGAGGTATAAGAAGTGATGTTTAAACATCTTAGGCCACCACATGGAGGGTAAAACCGTTATCAAAAGTGATTTGTTAACATCTTAGACCATGATATGAAGAGTAAATCGGTTATCAAGGTGATTTGTCAACATCTTAGACTACGATATGTTGAGTAAACCGGTACTATAGGTGATGTCTAAACATATAGTATAATGATTGGGTGGTGAAAACCGTGTAAAACGTAATGTTTAAACCTCTAAGACTATTATATGGAGGGTAAAGCCGGCATAAGTGGTATATACCGATATAGCCGGTATAAGTGTAACTGTCTCATACCAAAATATTGTAAAGGGTAAGGAGGTATAAGAAGTGATGTTCAAACATCTTAGGCCATGATATGGAGAGTAAATCCGGCATCATAGATGATGTATAAACAGCTAAGTGGAAGGTATGGTGGGTAAATGCGGTACCATATACGATGTGTAAATATCTTGGACCACAATATGGAGGATGGCCTGTATCAGAGCGTCAAATGTCTTATTCAACATAAAATCCTAATTTAAGTTAACGTTAATTGTAGATGTTTACACATGAAGCTGTCTCGATTTATACTCTGAGAAGCTCGTACTGATTTTTCGCTAATACCATCAGAACGAAATAGTAACTTACGACACGCGGCACCTCCTAACTTTCCAGCCTTCACTAAATCTACAGAAGAACTTCAACTATGACCTGATCTCTTGAAGTTTAGGTGTAACGTTTAATCCAACCTACGCCAAAAGCCTCATGTACGAGAGATCGTGGACCCCAATTCCGAATAAGTTGAACAATAAACAGTATATTAAATCTTCTGGAGCATGAAGAGCGAGGTGATTCCTAAGATCTTAAGTGAGAGAAAGAAGGAGAAAGATGAAAGAAGCTCAGAAGAGGAGACTGAGAAGGAGAAAAGGAGTGAAGTATAGCAAGAGAGCAAGTAAGTGAGTCGTGCATCTCCCACAATTAGTCTAGATCTATTTTATTCCCTCGGGAGAATTTATCGTCCGGGGTGACGTTAGATCAACTCGCGAGTGCTGCCCTCCACGTCCGTTTCCAGCGATAGCTACGACGATCTATATGTGAGCGAGTTTGTTTATGGTTGAAAGATTGCCCCGCGAAGATTGAGACGCTATTCACCACCGTCCTCGTGATATAGACACGTTCTTGCCCGCGATAGCTCGTGCTTCACGCTTTTTTGCCAATCTCGAGATATTCCCTATAACGGGGTGACGCGTATCGATGATCTAGTTACCGTTAAATGCGGACAGGAATTTATTTTATTATTGAGATCCGGCAGTTGACTCGACACACCAAGTTATAGCCAATCGATGCTTCCTGCTTCTATAGCAAATCTAGCACTTCCGAACTGAGTGAAAGACGTATTTATTGGAAAAAATCAGTACCTGCGTCCTAAATCTCGATCAAAGACATATTTATCTGTAAACATTTTCGATAAAAGTTAACTCAAACGCAGATTTGTTAAAGATATTTTATTTGATTTTATTCGATGCTCTGACTCGGGCTTTACCCTCCATATCGCAGTCTAAGATGATTAAATATCCACTCCGACATATGGTTTTCCTTTCATGTCGTGGTCCAAGATATTTACATATTTACTTTGACATTTAGACGTACACATCTACCCTCCCACATTCTTTACTCTCCACATATCTACTCTGAAATAGCCTTTACCTTCTATATGGCGGACCAAGATGTTTAAATGTTAAGTCTGATATGGGCATTACCCTTCAAATTGTGATCTAAGCTGTTACATACTTACTCTGACCCCATGCTTTACCCTTCATATTGTGACCCAAGATGTACACATATATCTAGTCTGGCATAGGCTCTACGCTCCATATCCTCGTTTGACCGGTTAAAAACTAAATTTTTTCAATATCTCTTCGTGACACAGTTTGGAACAAACAAACCAAAAGACAAAAGCTTAACTTTCGAACTGAAGTATTTATAAATTAAAACCAAATTAAAAAATATTATTTAATTCCAAAAATAGAAATGTGGAAGTTTACAATTTCATAGTGAAAAGAACCTAAAATGGGATCAGGCTTCTTTGAAAATCACGGTAAAGAGTGCAATTTTTAGTTAACAAAAAAATGAAATATTACTCCTGAGATATTGAGTTCGTAAATTGGGAGAAAAAGAGTTTGATTGAAAAAATTTAACTAATTCCGTGTAAATCATTTGAGACTTTGGAGGTTTAAATATCGTTTTTAGATAGCGACTTAACATATATTTTTCAATTTAACAAAAATAAAAACCTGCTCCCGAGATATTGGGAGACTGAATAAGAATAAATAAGTTTTCATCAAGAAAAATTATTCTGTTCCGGGAAATTAAAGATTTAGTGTCATGGTATCGCACTGTGACAGACGATTTTGCGTTGAAAGTTCTATAAAAAGAAGAAAGTTATAATGTTTCTCAATAAATAAACGATAATAATTTTACGAAATAAGTTTCTGATCGAAAGGCAAAAAATGTAGTTGATTTTTAAACAATTCTTTAAGCGAAAAACCCATTTTCGAAAAAAATGTTGGTTATCCAGTTCTGTACTGCACCCCTTCATTTAACCTGTGTAAAATAGTTGATTTCGTTAAGCTTTCTAACGCTCTTTTTTTATTAACACTGACTTCAGTTCATAGCCTGAAATGTTGCCTATTTCGAAAAATACACTTTAAGTGTTTTGTATGGAATCAAAAATCGTAGTAACAAATTAACTTTATTTTTTAATCAAAATTTTCAGCTTTTTTAACCAGAAATTTTAAAAGTATTAAAAATTAACTTCAATGTTTATTTAAACTCGAAAATTTTGTTAAAACGTTATCCATGTTGATTCAAAATTAACATTTTTGGTTGAAAATTCGCCATTTTGGGTGAAATATTCAACTATTCGATAGAAGAACTATTTTGTTGAAAATGAACGTTTTGTTGAAAATTCGACAATTTGGTTGATGTTTTGATTGAAAAATATTTCGTGGACCAAAATGCATCTCTTTGGATAGAAAATTAATCTGTTTTGATTAAAAATCAATTAATTGGTAGCAAATTTTATTACTTTGATAAAAATTTAACAGGTTTATTAAAAATTCATCCCTTTCAGCTGGATTTTAACTTTCTTGTTAAAAATTCATCTTTCTAGGCTTAAAATTGAACTATTTTCATTAAAATTTCAATTATTGGTTGAAAATCAACTACTATGTAAAAAATCAACTAATTTGTGCAAATTTTGTTTCCTTCCTAACTGAAAATTCATGGCGACTTATATATTCAAAGTTTTTGCTGAAAATGCATCTTTCGAGTTCAAAATTCAAATATTTTCGTGAAAAATTTTGTTTTCTTTTAAATTATTTTTGTAATTGGTCGAAATAAAAAGTTTTATATCGCTATCAAAAATGAATGCATTTAAAAAAGTACAAATTGGTTATAAAGTTTGAGTCAATACCTTTTAAATGCGATTGGCTTTGTCAAAAAAATTGAAAACAAAGTTTTTTATACGAGGGTAGTTCAATAAGTCCTTAGAATGACCAACAGATGGTTCGCGAATCGCTCCAAATCATCTGTTTTCAGTCAGCACCACTCCCGACTAGATATATGGTGCAGTCACAGTCCACATCTTCTTAGTTTACGTGTTTTTATAAC
>NC_046664.1:53686069-53692701 GCF_010883055.1 Belonocnema kinseyi
TATAGAGCTCCAAGGAGATTATGTTGAAAAATAAAAAATAATTTACCCAAAAAAAATTGTTTTTATACTTCATTCTAAGGACTTATTGAACTACCCTCGTAGTAAAAAAGAAATCTTTTTTTTGCTCCCAAAAGAACGCGCGTAATTTTTTAAGTAACTTATATAAATTTAAAAAATCAAAGTGAAATTAATGTGTATTAATATTTTCTTTAAAATAAGCCCAAGATTACATTTTTTTATTCAAGCTTTTTAAAGTTATGAGATTTTTTTGAAAAAAATACTTTTTTTTCAACACTGAATATCTCGGAATTTATGCATTATTGAAAAAAAAATCTGTAAAGAGAAAAATTTCTCTTTTACATCTAGAATAAGTATTTGTGAAGAAAAAATAATTTTGGAAAAATTTTTTTTGGTAATTTTTTAAATACTTAAAAAAAAAATTATATTTTCTCACGTCTATACAAAAAATAATATAGTTACATATCTGTTGAATATATATTCTTTTATTTATAAAAGTTAGAAAATATTAATGTAAAAGAAATGGTAAAAAATAAAAAATAAATTGTTTGCCAAAATTATTTTTTCTTCACAAATACTTATTCTAAATGTAAAAAAAAGCATTTTTTCGTTAAAAAAGTTTTATTTTTAAGGATATAACTTTAAAACGATTCAATAAAAAATTTCATCTTGGGCTCAGTTTAATGAAAATGCAAATACGCATCTATCTCATTCAGGTTTTTTCAAATCTACGGATTCCCTAAAAAATCACACACGTTTTTTTGGAAGCGAAAAAGTGGGCAATACTTATTGACCGGGAGTAAGCTGTTATATTTATTGTTAAAAATTAATTTTTTATTTTATTTTTTATTTCAAAATTTAACTGACTGGATGAAAATTTAACTATTTTGTACAAAATTCAATTTTTTTGTTGAAAGTGAACCTTTTTATTTAAAAATATAACTATTCGATTCAAGTTAAATATATTTTTTATTGCAATTTTAACTATTTACTTAAATGTTAAACTATTTTGTTACACATTTTTTTGTATAAGATTCAAAATTTTAGTTGAAATTAATCTTGTATGTGAAAAATTTAACCATTTTGTTAAGAAAAATTTCCTTTTTTTATTGAATTTAACACTTATTAATAATTTGTTGTTGAAAATAATCACATTAATTAATACATACACTAATGTAGAATGTCCTTGTTTCCTCAGTTTTGTGAGCATTTTGGATGCATTTGATGTGGGGCGGGAGGCGTCAACGTATACATAGCATATAGTCCGATATTTGAAAAATTTAGGCCTAAAACCTGAAAAATGCTGATTCTGAATCCGAAAAAAATCATCCCACACATCAAGTGTTTGAGAAAAAACGTTATTTAGCGATCGAAAAGATTTTTGTTTTGCCATATTTAAGCATCGTTCAAAAAGCAGCTACAAATTTTGAAACCTTTACAAATCCTTCACACGATGCAGTATTTTTATTCCTGTATTAGGAATCAGTTTTTAAAAATTTATCAAAATGGTTCAAAAAAATTCAGAATACAAAAAATGGGGTTTTTCAGAACAGTGTAATTAAATGAATTGAAAAATCTTCTCCTACATCCATTATATTGAAGAAGGAAGATTATACCAATTTCAGTTTACTTTTATGTAAACAAAGTACTTTTAGTTTATAATTTTTGCTTGTCTTCTGAAAAAAATTGAGCTGACACAGTCTTCTCTGAATAAGAAACATTTATAGGGTTTGTGGACATCAATAAGTATCGTGTCTACCTCAAACCTTGTACCTGAAATTGTGCAGCGAACGTAAAATCATACTTTTCCCATGTAAGAATTTGATTACGAACGAGAAAGTAAGAACTAAGAAGAGAAGGGATTCTTTTAGAGCATATGAATAGACCCTCGGGGGGTGGTCGCCCCCAATAATTTAATACCGCTCTCAAGGAAGCCCTGCTTAATCTTACAAGAGTCTGTATCGAGTGGAATGAAGTGGAGTGAGCGAATGTTGGGTCCAAAGGAATTGTGCAGGATCAGCGCGCGTTGGAAATGATTTTAATATGAAGAAATTCTTCAACGGATACTCGAACGCATTGGATCAAAAGGGATCCGTTGATAAGAGCTGTTAACAAATTCAAGACACCTCACTCATGCGTATTCAGTCACCGGAACTTAAAATTTTTTCTTTTGAATTTTTGATTCATTTATTCTGATTTAATTCAGTTAAAACGGGAGTAAATAATATCAGGACTTGTATCCTGATTTTATTGTCAAACCAGATTCAGATGTAAACATCTTCAGTAGGTGTGCTGAATGTGGAATCGATTGATTTGAATATAGATAACGCGTTCAAGCAAAATAGGTATAAAAAATTATCATCTGCAATTTTAAAGTTTTTTAATATAATTTTTTTAATTTTTAAGGGTGTCTAGACTCTGTTTAAGCCACCAAATTTTTAGATTTTTTTCGAGTATATTTTGATCCCAAGAAAACCCTTCAGTGTCAAACAAACCTTCTGCACACACGAAAAATAATTAAATTAATTGATTCCATAATCAATTTACGTAATGAGGGTCCTAATTCACTAATTTTAGGTATAAATTGCGAATTCTGAAACCTTTTTTTCGACCCAACACAATATCCAGCTCATTGTTTAATTTTTTCCTGTCAATTTAACAGAGTTAAAAAGATTTGGTTAAAATAAAATCATTTTTAAAAATTTTAAACATTTATTATTTGAAAACATATATTTTGGAAAAGAATTCTAATTTTTAAAAGCGAATTTTTATTCCCTTCTTCTAATTATATTAAGATACTAAACTTTTTATTATAATTCAGAAACATATGTAGGTCTCCTTATACCAAAATTTGGAAAAAGAAAGTTTCAAATTGCGATGAATTCTGACTGGTAACTTTTGTTATATTTCCTTCTTCTAAGTCTAAATCAGAATTAAAATTCCCATTCCATATTGTGTAACATTTCGTGTTCCAAGTCAAATTATAATTATCTACAAAAATTTCCAGTGCGAATTACATTTACTTACAAATTTTCTATTTTAATTCTGAAACATAGTAACTGTCTTTTTCTAAAAGTTGGAATAAGAAATTTTTAAATCCTGGGAAATTGTTATTTGCAAATTAAAATTTTTTAATATAAACAAATTCTGATTTGCAACAAAGAAATTTTCAAATCTGACGAATTCTGGCTAGAAACAGGCTTTTTTGAATTCACTCTCAGTAAATCAGAATTAATATTATTTTTCAAAAATTTCTCGTTCCCCGTTAAAAACTATATCCGTTATAAAACAAAATTATATTTCTTCATCAAATTCCCAAAACTGAAGTTCAAATTATAAAATTATTTACAGTAGTTTTTATGTATTGCTGCATTTGCTTATTTAGACAAAACTTCATACTTTAAAGTGAACGTAAAAATAATATCATAATTATTTACAGGAATTCCCAATTCTATTTCAGAATTATAATTATTATAGAAAATTTCCTGCCCCAAAGTCAAAATTATATTTCTTCACTAATGCTTCCTATCGTAAAGTAACATTTATAATTTCTCATGAAACTTTCCTGTCCCAATCTCAAAATTATATTTCCTTCCTAAAATTTCACTTTGCAAATGAGAATTATAATTTTTTCACAAAGTTTTCTATATAAAATCAAAATTAAATTAATTACTAAAATCCTCCCTCCCAACTCAAAATTATAATTCTTTAACTTACTGCGACAAAAAAATTCCCCGTTGTAACTCAGAAATAGAATAATAAAATATATGAAATCCATTTTTATTTGCATTTATCAGTACATTCGAGAGAAAAATCCCGCTCACTGAATCACATTCCTCATCGTTTCTCAGTTTTCTCAATTTCTAGGCCAGATTTACACTCTAATCAATTCTAAACGGTAACTTAAACTAAACTTTAAAAAAATTAAAGAATAATTCATATAGATATAACACTGTATGTTTTTTTGTACCTACCATACTGCGGCCCCAGATGTTTTCACGTACCAACTGTGCAGTCTTTACTCTCCACGTCGCCGTATAAGATATTTTCAATTCAATTCTGACACATGCTTTACCTACCATATTACATTCTTAGACTTTTTAACACCAACTCTTTATGTTTTATCCTCCATATCGTCGTCTTAGATGTTTAGGTATGAAATCTGACACAGACGATACCCTCCATTCTCTATAGCCTATGCTGCGGCTTAAAATGCGAATACGTCTACTCTTTCACAGGCTTCGCCCCCCATTTCGTGATCCTAAATTTTTTCACGCTGACTCTGTAAAATTTACCCTCCATATCACCGTTTAGGATGTATACATATCAATTCTGATATATGCTTTACCCGTCATATCTCGACTTAGATATCTGCACAATAACTCTGTATGTTTTACCCACCATATCGTAGCCTAAGATATTCACAAAACACACATATATATTTACACATGCTTTAATTTACATATCGCCGTCTATAATATGTTTACGTATGAAATCTAGCATAAACGATTCTCGCCATACAGCGGCTCAAGTTGCTAATACATTTACGCTAACACGGAATACACCCACCATATCCCAGTCTTGGATATTTTCACATAAACTCTGTAGACTTTACCCTCCACATCGGCATTTAAGGCCATGTAACGAGAGGGTCACGTGACCAAACCTGGTCTTCAATTTTTCTTTCCCAACTTACGTCTAAACGAAATGAGGTATCGCTCTGAAAGTTTGGGAAATGAAAGAGGAGGTTATAAAGTCCATGTTTGCTTTGTTCCGGTGGAAATTTTGAGAACAAAATTTTTTTGTAGGAAATGCCAGTGGAAGTTTTCTTTCCCAACTTACGTCCACACGGAATGAAATATCGTGTTAAAAATTTGGCACGATAAATAAAAGGCATGCAAGAATATATCTCTGGTCCTAAATAATTAGAATAGTAAAAAAAGTTTTTTTTCAATTACTATTTTGGAAAAATACCGTCCGTGCTGTCGTCAAACCCTGGAAGCAATTTGCAAACGCTTGGGGCGGAAAAACTATTTTTAAATTGAATGCAGATTTGAGAACTATGGGCGGCAAATTATTTTTGGCCCCGGGCGGAAAATTTTGTAGCTACGCCACTGTGTCAATGGGCTAGTTATGAGGTTTATATTTATCAAAGTGAGGCAAAACAACAAAAATCGCTTACGAAAATTATGCACAAATAATGCAAAAACTAATGTTTGCACTTGAAATGCAAATAAACATATTTGGTCTGACATACGTATCAGTCTGGTATCAGCTGTGTCAAACCAGCACTAGCGCAGCGAGTAGACAACTTCGAACTTCTAGGGGTCTGTGGGTAAAACAGATTGCATGATTACCGTCAGAGAAAGTTAAAAGTCAAACTTCTGCTGTAAAACCTAAATGTGTCCATCGATAATCATTATTTGCATAAATAAACTTTTTTCTACCTTCAACTCTTTGCAAGGCCACAAACGATCCTTTAATATTTATAAAAATTTCCCGAAAAAATTTTCGCGTTATTTAAACCTTTATTTTCCGATACGGATGAAAAAATATTGATCTTAGGGCTGACTTGATCAGCTGTTATACTCATCACATGGCCTTAAGATGTATACAAATCAAGTCTGACATATGTTTTACCCGCGATATCGCGGCCTTAGATATCTGCACACTGTGTATGCTTTACCCTCCATATCGTGGCTCAAGATGTTTATCCAATACACATATATTCTTACGCATGCTTTACTCTCCATATGGCCGTATAAAATGTTTACGTGTGAAATCTGACATAGGTGATACTCTCCATACCACGGCTTAAAATGCTAAACAATTTGCTCTAACACATAATTCACCCACCATATCGCGGTCTTAGATATTTTCACATCAAATCTGTAGACTTCACCCTCTATATCGCCGTCTCAGATGTTTACATATCAACTCTGACTTATCTTTTGCCATCACATCGCGGCCTCAGATTTCTTCAAACTAACTCCGTAGGTTCTACCCTTCATATCGCAACCTAAGATGTTTATACATATACTTCTACACATGATTTACCCTCAATATCACCACCTAAGACGTTTAAACGTCCATGCAATTTCCAAAATTTCTTCACAAGAGTAGAAAACACTAATTCTGCATATCCAAATCCTCAAAAACATTATCCCTACCTTAAACGCCCAGTAGTTCAACTCTATCCTCTATAAATTATCCATAAAGCGACATTGAGCTGAAAGTACAATGAAATTGAAACGGATTTCCTGGAAACCTTGATGGAATCCGATTTTCCTCAATTTTTCCGAGTTAGCTAACATATAGCTTAAGAGTAGTTTACGAGTTAAAGCGAGAAAATATGGTAGCATGCATAGTGTATGTATATCGGCTACTTTATGTCTCTAAACACGTCGACTGCACTCAGTGCCGACAGTCCACGCGAAAGTTTCCGTTCTACGACACGCTTGGTTCAAGTTCGTAACTTCGGTGGTTATTGATGATCTACTTGAGTAAACACGCTTCCACCTATAAGCTCGCTAAGTACAGTAGTGGACGGATGGCCGGATGTGACGTGGTGGCAAAAACCGCAGCAGTTACACTTCTTTTCTCTCCTCACCTTA
>NC_046664.1:53692711-53697828 GCF_010883055.1 Belonocnema kinseyi
ATTACTTCGCGCTCTGATCTCATATCTCCATCTCACTCTTTTTATTTCACTTAATCCCCACCCCCACTCTCAACCGTTTTCTTTCTCTTGCTCGCTGAACCAGGTATAGAAACCACTCCACATAATCTCAGATATCGGTACACGGCTACAGAAGACAATTTCACACCTGATCTGTCCTGTAATTAAAATCACAGCAATTGCATGCTGAGCAAAATGACGCTGCTTCTCATTGGCTGAGTCTACACGATAAACGGGTATTGAGTGCAGAAATCGTTTCGTTTCCCAAGGTTTCCAGTTGATTGTGAGATGAATACGGAGAAGATATGAAAGGGACCAAGGTTGAGGAATCGGACGACATTATCGACAGTGTCCTTCATGTCGCCGATAATAAAAGTGAAGACTGCAATGGGTTGAGCACTTTTAGACAGCTGAAATTGAATTCTATTTTTGTAAAAACCGAGATGAAAACAAACTTCCAGACTTCTATATTGAATGAGGAATACTCTTAAATATAAGAGAATCATTTCAGTACGTTTTTTCTCCAGTGAACCCGTAAGCGACCCGCGCTAGAGAAAGGTTTTCTGCAGTATTCCTCACCCTCGACGAAATTCAAGGGATTTCCAGTACGTGTAAAGGATGGTACCAAAATCACGTAAGACGCTTCAGAGTGAGGGAAGATTTCATAAAATCTTACAGTTTCTTATGAGAAAGTGATGGGGTTTGTGTGTCACAATTTTCGACCAAAAAAGAATTTTCGACAAAATAATTGAATTTTTAAACAAAGAAATGACTTTGTATCCAAAAGGATGAATCTTCTACAAAATATTGTTTTAACAAACAGTTGAATTTTCAATCAAAAAGATAAATTTTCAACCAAGAAGATTAATTTTTAACCGACAAGATTAATTTTCTACCAAAAATAATAATAATAATAATTTTCCACATAATAAATGCATTTGAAAGCTGTTATTTATATTTTTAAACTAAAGAAGATAAATTTCAACCAAAAGTGGAATAGTTAAATTTTAAGTTAAAAAAATTAGTTCTTAAGCAACAAGAAAATGATTTTTCACAAAAAAGTTAAATGTTCATCCATAGAAATGAATTTCAAACCAATAACATATTTTAGCCCAGAAAATTCATTTTCTACTAAAAAAATGAATTTTTAACAAAAAACCCCAAATTTTCTGCAAAATAGTTAAATTTCCAACCCATGAAATGAGTTTTAAACTGAGATGATTAATATAAAACCAAGAAGATAAATATTCTATCATAAATTATCACAAAAATATCGCATTTTCGTTTTGAAATTTTTATTTACAATAAAGTATATTCAACCAAAGTAATGAATTTTTATGTAAAATAATGAATCTTTAACTAAAAAATGACTTAATAATTAAGTACAGCGAAACCCTTCAAAAGCCGTTCCTTTTATAGCCCTTCCGAGAATCGACGCCGCGTCGCAGGTAGGTGTAACAGGAGCCACGCGGGGTCTGCGGCAGTTACTGTGGCCAGCATTCATACGTGAACAGACAAAAGCGGAGCGGTCTATAATGAGTTAGTTCCCACCCACTGTCAACCCTAAAATCATCGCTATAGTAGAGTTTTACTGTATTTGAATCCTGAACGAAACATAATTATTTTTAACGAAGCAATTGCATTCTTGACCGAATAAGATCAAATTCTTACCAAAAGATTTGGAACCAAAAAGACGAGTTATCAATGAAGACTTGAATTTTCATCGACTAATGATTCTTGAGTCAATAAAGGCAACGAAGTCAATCGAAAATGTTGAATATTCAAGCCAAAAAAAACAATTTTTCAACAAAGCAGTTGCATTTTCAACAAAAAAGTTTATTTTCAATCAAAGACATGTGTTTTCTATGATATAATTTAATTTTTAAGTATAAATTATGACATTTTAAACAACAACAAAATGAAACAGTCACGTTTTCAGATTAAAAAATTATTTTAAAAAAATTCAATCATTTAAATAAATTTTCAACTGAAATGATGAATCTTCAAACCAAAAAATAAGCTTTTAACCAAAATTTTTTAATTTTCAAGCAAAGTAAATTTTTCAAACAGAAATTATTATAGACTTCCAATCAATAAAATTTAGATTTTATTTTTGGGTTCTATTAATTAAAATTTTGTTTAAATCTGCCCGCCACGCGGGCACATTCTCATCGCACGCGGCTAGCTTCGTTCGCATGTTGAAGCGCGCCTACGGCTGGCGACTATTGCTTCGCGCTCGATGTTGTATTTATCTTGATATTCGCGCTTGATTGTGCAATTATCTTGCGCTTGGCGCTCGATTCCTTATTTACCTCGCGCTACGCGCTCGATTTTTATATTTTCGCACATTCTTGCGCAAACATTTTAAAATTAAGACTCAAAACATCCACCACGCGACTGATGGCAAACGCACTCCGCACTTGATCTTTGCATTTCTTCCGCATTCGGGCACAGACCTTTTAAAATCAAGGGTGAACGGACCGACAACTGTAATTTTTTGATTTTGAACTCTCTTTTGTTAAAGCTCTTTTGGCTTTAACGAACACATTCTCATCACATATCTCGTACTTCGCACTCGATTTTGTCCAACATATCAACTTTTCTACATTATACACAACACTTTTATATCAATCATAATACATTTTTTATGTTACTCTGCCTGGGATTACATATTAAAAAATTGCAAAATAAAAAGGAAATTGTATTTATCATGATTATTTTTGCATTTGTTTCTTATTTTTCTTTAAAATGTATTCTAAGCTGCTCTGAAACATGTATCATTTCAATGTATATCATTACAATTTATCATATGCATAAAAACTGAATTATACTAATTCTTATTTCCTTGTTTTTATAATTTTTTTATTTTTAATGTTGTTTTTTACGAGTAAATAAAAACTACTGCGCATCTGCATAGGGTCTAATACAGGAACCTATATAGGGTTCTATAAAGGATCCTTATGTCCTCTTTTGTCTTTTCTGTGCTTTTTCCAAAAAGTTAATTTTTGCATTTTTTATCTTGTGTTTTACGATTAAAAGAAAATCTACTTGTCCTATCGAAAAATAATTAATAATAAATTTATAGGTCTTTTTAGGCGAACAACTTTTGTCTGGTAATTTAAGTTCATACCTTGTGTCGTTTTTCAAACAAATTTAATATTTTTATTTTGAATTTTATTTTTTACGGCTAAAGCAAAAACTACGAGTCCTATCAAAAATTATAGCTCTTTTTTGGATGAAAAATTTTTGTCTAATTTTTTTTCGTAGCTTATATCGAAAAGTGTTTCATTATAAATTTGTGGTTCTTTCCAGGGCGCGTAATTTGAGCTTTTTTATTTTTTTCGTATCTTGCATAGTTTGACCAAAAAATGGAATTTTTGAATTTTTCATTATTTTTGGTATGATCAAATTTGGAATGTTCAACTTTTCGACCAAATTAAAAAAGTTGTTATCATAGTCCTGTAGGACTTTCAAAAAGCAAAGTTTTTTTTCCTGACTTTTTTTCATATCATTCGTTGTTTGGCTTAAAATGTTCATTTTAGTTTCTTTTTTTGGATTTTGAAAATGCTCTAACTCTGATAATTTTCTTTTTATAGAAAAAAGTCAGAAGGATAAATTGTAAAAGTTTTGAAGTAGTATAAAAAATCGTGCATAAAATTTTTACATCTTGAAAAAATGTGATTTGAAAATTTTGTTCTACGATCAAATTTGGAATTTTCAACTTTTTGACCAAATCGAGAAAGTTGTTATCATAATCTTGTAGGGCTTTCAAAAAGCAACGGTTTTCTCTTTTACACTGAGAAAAAGGTTTATTCGTAGTTAACAAATATCTTTATTTGCGCGATTGCCTTGATAATTTGTTAGATGTTAACAAATTTATTATTTGTTAATGTGTGTAATATACTACTGAATAGTACCTAGAAGTTGACCGAAGTCACATGTTTATTACTTGTTAATTTTTCACATTGTAATATTTCGTTCCTATATGTTCTGGCCAAATCGATCGAGTATTCGCTGATTAATGTCGGATCGTTCCTGTGAACACTTAATCTTCAAATGTAAATAGTCGATTCAGTTTATGGGAATGTTGATTTGTTAACAGTTAAGAAATCAATTCTTATATAAACATGTGCTCAGGTTTCATTTACGGCTAATTGAGATTATTCGCGCATGCGCGTACGATTAGTGATTTCTGAGAATTTATCATGTCGATCAGCTGTTCCGACCGTTTCACGGTACGAGATTTATCATACTGGGTGTATAACAGTTTCTACAACTATCAAATTGTTTGAAAAAAGTTGGTGAAAGTGCGTTTCTACAGTTTTTTCCGATGGACATAAAAACGGCTTGTAACAAGTGGGAATTGGAGTTTTTGATCCCCGTTTTCGAAGGTAAGTCACAGAAAAAAATACGTACTGCACGTGTCGCATTTGATGTTGTGTATGGCGTTTGGAAATAATACTGTTTATAAACACAGAAAAAACAAACGGTAAAAATTGGTTCAGCTAAAAAATCGTGGGGTAATCTTGGCATGCAAATAAATGAAGATCAGCAGGGTAAAATGAGTAATAAGCGATTCCTCCGCTATTTTCAGATCGATCTTCAATTTTTGTGTTGATGAAAATGAGGAGCCATGTTTCGGAATCGTTTGTAGGATCATTGTCAATAATTCGAATGACGTTTCACTTAAGCTTGCGCGATGGGAGACGGTTGGATTTGACGATCATATCAAATGTTACAGAATTTGTATGCCTTATAAAACTACTGCGTTACAAACAGTGTTTAAATTAAGTAGAGATAAGTATGTGCGACCTATAAAAATTCATGTTACTGGAGAGGGAGATTATGTAATATGTCGAAGAGATTTGTTTTAATAAATTTATAATCCCAAATGAAATGTGAATTTCTTATCCATTCTCATGGTAAAATTATTGGTGGGATATGTTCTTCCATTTTCAGATCAGCAATCTATATTCATTTATGGTCGGAACAATGTCTTGAAGTGAATAACTCAAAAGTCGAGAATAAAATATATTGAGTAAGTATGACATAAACTGAGTTTAGTATAATTAAATATTAATTTACATGAAAAATATGCT
>NC_046664.1:53697928-53704545 GCF_010883055.1 Belonocnema kinseyi
ATTTATTTGACATAAAGAAAGATTTATTAACGATTAACATTTATCTATTCAGAATGAAAAAATATTTGTTAACAGTTAATAAATCATGACTTTGCTTAAAAAGAATCACTCAAATGAACGGCTTATTTGATAGAAACAAAGATTTATTTTATCGTATCCAAATAAGAGATTTGTTAACAGTTAACAAATTTTGCTAACTGCGAATAAACCTTTTTCTCAGTGTAGACTTGTTTTCGTATCATGTGTTGTTTGGCCTAAATTGTTCATTTTAGTTTGTTTTTTTGAATTTTGAAAATGCCATAACTCTAGTAAGTTTTGATTTTTCAAATAAGTCATTAGTATAAATTGTTAAAATTTTTTAATACTATGAATAACCGTACGGAGAATTTTTGAATTTTAAAAAAAGTGGTTTCAAAAATATTTAAAATGTGCCCACTTTTTGAATTTTCATCCAAAATGGCTGGCTAACGAACTTGACCTTTACTTTTGGGACACTAAACGAGTGTACCAAAGGGCAATCTAATTGATTACTTTTTTCGAAAGTTATCGTGTTCACGGACAGACAGACAGGCCTACATACAGACATACAGACATTCAGACATACAGACACATTCGTAAAAACCGGTTTTTCGGATTCAGGGAGTCTCAAAACGTAGACATTTGACAAAAACTGGGAAGTCAAATTTTACACAAATCTAATACCTTCTCCGATGAGAATGTAATAAATAAAAACGAAGAAAAATAGAAAAGAGGGGAATAAGGGAAAAACTATCTACCCAAAATACACATGCATTTTAAAATAAATAGTTGGATTTTCAACTACAAGAAAAAAATATTTTTACTACAAAAAAATTTAACAAAATAGTTCAATGTTCCATCAAAAAGATGAATTTTCAACCAAAGTGTTACAGTTTTAAAGAAGAAGGGAAATTTCAGCCAACAAATGTCAAATGTCCAAGAAGGATGCTTATGCGAGAGTGAAGAAAAATTATAATTCAGAAAATATAAATTAAGATTTATTATTTTGGAAATATAAATTGCATATTTTAGATTTCTAAAGAAATTGAATTTCACAGATTTCATATGAAATTAATTGGATTACTTAAGAAATTAAAATCCCCCTGAATAACAAACATCGCCAAGAAAAGCATTAAACTGAATTACTAGAGCCACAAACAAAAAAGAAGTTGCATAATCGAAAAAATCATTTTCGTCCTATCGGAAAGAAAGACATTTCGTTCTCTCACGACTCACTATTTCCGCAGTCACCCACGATTGGCTCGTTATGAGTTGCAGATTGACCCGTTATGAGTTACGGATTACGAAACGAACTTTTCATCGGTCGGATCGTTCGACCGAGTCCACTTAAACTCTAGTCTATTTTTTTTACCTCGAGGGAAGAACAAAGCTCGTTATTCTTAGCTTATTAATTATTTTCGAGAGAAAATTCTGATTCAAGAGTGATGCTCGGTGTTTCATTTTTCTTCTTTTTCTTAAATTTATTAATATAAAGTTCGTCAAACATAGTTACAAAATTATTTTTCTTCCGGAAGTAAAAGGAGTTAATAGACTCTTTGCTTTCAAAAAAACTTCGTTAAGTAAACATTTTAATGTTTAATTGTATTGTTGAATAATGCCTTTCCATAATGAGACTATCTTGCGGAACCTGTTCATTTAGAAGCTAAGCAATAGCTTTGGCAATGTAACTACCATTTTATGTATGGTTATTGAAAAAACAATAGCTTTCCTAATCAAATACTTTAGTAAATATTTGTTTTCAAATTGAATACCAATAATGACTAAAATTAGTATACGAAAAAAATTCTCGGTCTGTTTCTGAAAGTGTCTTTTAATTGATCAGATATCATTTTGAAAATAGAGGAGAATAGCTATCAGTAGGTCGATCATCATTCAAGTCAATAATAATTAACCCTAAATTTTAGTTGAATTTACAAATTCAAAGTTTTTTTTGAGACAATAGATTGTTATAATTTTTAAAGTCGTCTGGTCAAAGAGGGTTTCTAAACGAAAATGTGACATGAATTTAAAAAAAATTTGTAGGTTGAAAAGAGGGAAATGGGATGAGAAAAGGGGATGTGAGAAGTAAGATGTGGAATGTGGGATGTGGGATCAATTTTTAACCCAAAATGGAATACTAAAAATTGTATACCAAAGTTTATGTTCAATAAAAAAAGGAATTTTTCACAAAATTTATAGTATTGCTTTTATTTTATTGGCCAGGATAATTAACAAAAGACGAATTTTCTTCAAAACATTATAATTTTAAACAAAAAAGTTATTCGATCATTTGAAACAGTTGAATTTTTAACCAGATAGTTAAATTTTTAGTGAGAAAATTCATTTTCCACCAATAAAATGCATTTTCAAAAAATAAGTCCAATTTCCAAATAAAATAATTAATCTCTAAACAAATAAGTTAATTTTTTACAAACTAGTTTCACTTTGAACCAATACGTTGAATTTTCAACCTAAGATCTAACATAAAATTTTGTAATTTTGTAATTAATAATTCAGAAATATTCTAACAGGGTTTCCATGCTATCTGGAAACCTGGAAAACATGGAATTGTCAAGGAAATTTTATATACCTGGAAAAACCTAGAAATTTTAGGGCACTTTTTACAAGTCGTAAAAATTTTTTGAGAGCATTTTTTGTTCAATGGAAATTATTATTTGTAACAGCAGCCTTATATTATATACTGTATGGAACTACTTTGTTGAAAATTCGTTTTTTGTTTGAAATGAATTTTTGAAACTGTAAATTCAACTCATCTGTTTTTGGTTTAAAATTGATAAGTTTTAGTTGCAAATTTATGTTTTTCTTAATTCGTTCTTTTTGGTTCACTATTTTTTTTCGATTTTAACAGGTGCCGCTTTTGACTTGAAGTTTCCCATGTAAAATGCATGGGGAAAAATCACTTTTTTGAGTTTTTGGAATAATTTTTCAGGTTTTGAAAAAATGTGACGAAAAAGTATGGGGGCCTATTGAGAATTATCCAACGAAGAATTTTATGTATGAAACATATATGTACGACACCCCTAACACACCCCCACGAGTACCTGAAAACTACCCTTAAAAAAGAGTCAATTGTTCATGAAATCAACATTTTGAAAACTGTTTAAATATTTTTCCAAAATTTATTTTTTTCCCCTTAAAATTATTACTATTAGTCCAGTAGAATTTTCAGTAACATTGTTTCATTAATTTTTTATTGTTTGAACAAATGTAATGTGTTTGAATAATTTTTTTAAATTCGTTTTTTCCCTGACAATGATTACTATTGGTCTAATAATAATTAATTACTGATTATTAAATAATTTAATATTAATTAATTTATCAGTTATCTTAAAGTAATAATTTTAATTAGGAAAATTGAATTAAATTAATCGAACAATGTTGATAAAAATTCCACTGTAAAAATATTAATAATTTTTTTAAATTACTTAAACAAATACCATTTGTTTAAGCAATTGAAAATTAATGAACCAATATTAATAAATATTCCACTAGACTAATAGTAATAATTTTTAGGGGGAATAGCGAATTTTGTAAGAAAATTGTTTTCTAAATAAATTCCATTGGTTAAATAATAAAAAATTACTTGAACAATGATAATAAATATTCTACTAGGCTAATATTAATAATTTTAATTAAACAATGACGAGAATACAGTGTTAATAAGGTCGATTTCATGAAGAATTTAAGTTTTGGTTTCAAGGTTAATTTTCAGGTACTCGTGGAGGTGTGTTAAGGGTATCTAACCCATATGTCTGATAGATTAAATTCTTCGTTGGATTAGGGAATTTCTTTTTGCAGGTTTGGAATAAAATTGGGGGGATCGCTCCTGTCTAGCATGCAAAAAAATTGCCATACATTTTTGGACCACCCTAATGGGCAGTGCCCATTTACATGGCTCAAGTTCCGACTAAATTAAAACTGGGAGCCTTTTTCAAATCTTTTTTCTGAACCGCGACATTTTTTGACCGTTCGAACTTTTTTTATACATAAAATGTCAGCCTAAAACTTTGAAAAATTCAAGAGCCGACAGAAAACTACGTCAAAGTACAAAGTCTAATAATAAAAGATGTAAAAAAATATTTCAGCTAAATCTTATCCGGCACACAACCAGAGATGAGGCAGGACGAGCCAACTGTTAGAGCTTCGTCTAGTGGCCACCAGGGTTCGGATTTCCGTGCACACCATTACCGGCTGATGCCGATGGAATTGATAGCCGAGTGCTTTATGGTGTGCCGGATATGATTTAGTTGAAATATTTTTTTCACATCTTTCATTATTGAACTTTGTACTTTGACATATTTTCTTTCAGCTCTTTTATTTCACAAAATTTGAGGCCGATATTTAACACATAAAAAAAGTTCGAACTTTCAAAAAATATCGCGAATTTCAGAAAAAAATATGTGAAAAAGGCTCCCAGTTTTAATTTGGTCGGAAATAATTTTCAGTGAAGTTCCTACCCAAATGGAGTACCTAAACGTAATTTATTGTACTTTAATGCATTTTCGAAAGTTTTAGCTCGATATCTTATTTACAAAAAAAGTTCTTAAGTTCAAAAAAATAATCAGTAAACTGATAAAGTGAGGTCGGTAATATAGGTATTTGGCTGTGTGACATGCCCTTAAAGTTTTAAAGAAATTGTTTGAACAATTTTTTTTAATTAACTGATTGAACTGCATGTTAAATATTCAATTGTATTACATTATTATGGTTAAAAAAACTTTTCTCATTCAAACAGATTTTGTGCATAGTTAATATATTTGAAATTATCCGTCTGTAGTTGTATATCTATGTAAATAAATATCTCGGTGTCTTCAGAGGTTAAAGTCGTCGAAGGAAAGAGGAAACGAAAAAGGGGTCGCTTTTTCCTACCCACGTACTCATTTCACATTTCCCTCTGGACAGCCCCCTCCCAATTGCCTTCCAGCATTGGATCTCGTTCCTCTTCTTCTTCTTCTTCTTCTTCTTCTTTTTCATCATCATCTTCTTGGTGCTCCTCTTTTCCTTTTTCCTCTCATTCTTCTATTTTTCCATTCCTCTTTCTTTTACTTCCTCTCGATCGCTTCGAGGGAAATATTCGTAAGAATTAAAGCGGCGGGAATTAACATTCCTGGGAGGCTCGTGAGAGGGTGGCGGGAGTAGGGTTTCTTTCTCGGGAGTTGAAAAGTGGTTGGGGGGTGCGTGCGTGCCACCCTCGCTCGCGAAACAACGGGAACATTACCACCCCTCAAACCAGCCTCGAGTTTGAGCCCCCCCTCATCCCTCGCCACCCTCTTGGAAGATCTCCACAACCTTCCACGACGTTCGCTTCCACCGTCTACGATTCTCTCGACCCCTTTTTTATATGCTTCTGTATGGATATTTCCACTAAAGTACTATTTTCTGCAACAAAAAAGAGAAAAAAAATTGTATAAATAAACCTGGAGTATGGCTTTCAAAAGTTGTTTTATAAATTACACTGAAAACCAGAGGGGTAAAATTTTAAATAAAAATATGCTAAATGATATTCAAACCTAGATAAGTGTATAATTGAAAAATTTTAATTATAAAATAATTTTGAACTATCCCGACATCAATGCGGCTTAAAAAATAATGATTAATAATTAATAATTAATAATTAAAAATTAATAATTATTAAAAATAATTAATAATTAATAAATAATAATAAATGATTCATTATTGATAATTAATCATAATTACCTAATACTTAATCAATAAAAATTAATAATTAATTATTAAACATTTATAATTAATAATTGTTCATAATCGTTAAATTTTCAACCAAAATATACTTTTTAAACAAAAATATTTATAGACTTTGTATTCTGAAGTAATATCTAATAACTAATAATTAATCATTAAAAAAATTATAAATAATAATTAGGGACAACAGAAAAAACCCGGAAAAAACCTCCCGAATTATAACATTTTTGAATAATAAAATTCTTGAAAAATGTAGAATATTAACTGATTTGAAAACATCCGAATAATAAAACTCCCGACGCAGTTTGAAAATTCCCGACAAAAAATTACCGGGATTTATAAAATATTCGACGTTGTAAAATATACACCACTAGAAAATTGCCGAATTTAAAAATGCTGTTCTTAATTATTATTATTTATTTCAAATACAGAAATGAAATATTTTTAAAACAATGTAAACAAAATTGTTTTTTAATCAGACTATTTCATTATCGTATCCTGAACAAAAAAGTAATATTTAATAAAACACAAAAAAAAATTTAATCGGAAATTTTATATTTCGAGAATTTCCCAGTCTCGGATATTTTATGATTCGGCCATTTTCGGTTTGGAATATTCAAATTCGGTAATATCAATTGGCGGGAATTTTGTTTTTCGGCGATTTTTAAATTCTTTAATATTATTGTTTTTAAATATGAATATAATAATTGTGGGTCCGGATGCAATAAGGGTACATAAAATTTTTTCGTGCGAAAACGAAGTCCCCTGGAGGCTTAAGAAAAAATTTTCGAATTTTAATTTTCAAAAGATATATATGGATGTAAAATTTTATTGCGCATCTTTTTTTCTTAAGACAAAAAGTTGTAACTTTTTTAGTT
>NC_046664.1:53704645-53707250 GCF_010883055.1 Belonocnema kinseyi
TTAAAATCGACTTTTTCAAAAAAGTAAGTTTTTTGGCTTTAATTTTTAAACTAAAAAAGTTACAACTTTTTGTCATAAGAAAAAAAGATGCGCAATCAAATTGTACATCCATATATATATCTTTTGAAAATTAAAATTCGAAAATTTTTTCTTAAGCCTCCAGGGGACTTCGTTTTCGCACGAAAAAATTTTATGTGCCCTTATTACATCCGGACCCACAATTGATATTTTTTTGAATTCAAAATCTATAGATCTGATATTTCTAAATCTTCTAGCTTCTTAAGAACATAAAACTAAGAACGCTATTTTTGTAATTTTTCAATTTTTCAAGTTTCTTTACAAATGGTTAAAGACAAGCTGCCACAAAAACCAGTAATTTGTATAGATTTATTCCCAAGATACAACTTTTGAAGACAAAAATTCCTTAAATTTTCTTATAATTCTTTTAAATATTCATGTAGGCCTAAAAACAGTAAAGATACATAATTATTTATTTTTCAATTTTTGTATAGAAACAACGTATTTCAATCCAATTTTTATCCCCCAATCTTAAAAGCAAATAATATATTATTAACAAATTGTATTGTTCTAAATCATTGAAAAATCCTATTTAATAAATAAAAATTTTATCCAGTCTCAAAAAACAATAACTTTTTTTTCTGTAAAAAGTTCTCTACAATCATAATCAATGCATTTTAATGAAGACATTTTGTTTAGAATTTGTTGAACAAACAAATTGTCTTTAATAAAATGCAACGAGTAAAATTGTAAAGAAAATTCCTAAGAACAAAATGAGATATATTTTATCAAGATTAGATACAAATTAAGATGTGTTATAAAGTATTTAAAAAAAACTACATATCAAATAACTGTAATACGAAAAATAATTTTTGCTAAAACCAAATTTTTTGTAAACTATATATTGCTGCCTCTTTTAAAATATACTGCCATTAATTGCCGATATATTTTTTCTGCTTTTGTGAATTGTTTTTTCAATTTGAGGTTATGTCAATATATCGATCCCAAAAATACATTTTTTTAGTGTTGGCTTTACTTGCCGATTCAATAAAATTCAACTTGATCTACACTTTAGTCGGTTCGGAAAATTCGACTTCTGGCTCCACGCGGTAAATCAATTGTGATCTTTTCGACTCAATTTACAGCTGAGTCGGTTTGGAAAATTCCACTAATGATTCACGCGATAAGTCGATTCGGATTTTTTGGACTTAATCTAAACTAGAGTTGGTTCAGAACTGACGCGATGAATTAATCCGGATTTTTTTTATTCGATCAATCAATCACAGTTTACATCAGTGTCGAAAAATTTGACTCATGACTCCCGAGCTGAGTCGATTCCAATTTTTTCGATTCGAGCACATCATGAGTCAGTTAAAAAATATTCGACTTATAACTCACATGCAAATTTCGGTTTGCGTTGAGTCAAATTATTTTGGACACCACTAAAAGTAACTTGCCCATCACTGATGTACGTGAATCTAGGGGAACGAAGGCTTCGCAGGGGAGGCAAAACTCTGTCTGGTGGCTGGCTGTCTTATTCTTTCCACTCATTAAGGCCGATCGATGTGGCAGTGGATGCCGCGATATTGGGGTGGTACCTAGGGGTTGCTGATATGCGGTGGTTGGGGGAGGGGGAGATGAAACATGGAACACAGAACACTGCAAACGCAGCCAAGCACAGCATGACATGTCACCCCTTCCCTCTCATTTTTCACCATTCCACCCTTTCTAACGTACTTCCCTAAAACGTACATGAAATATTCGACTACTTTACTAATAACGCCACGTGCGATTCGTCTGGATGTTATCGATAGTCCTCTCCTTTTCTCCAACGCCACGACGTCTTCGACAACCCAAATTTATTACTCGCTCTAAACTTTACGAGCTTTTGGGAATGGATTAATTTGTAACTCCTGCTTTCTAATATTTTAGGAGAGCCACTTTCAGTCGTAAGTTATCAGTTATAAGGACCCTTGATACACAATTTTATTCGACCAGATTAGGCTTTTTTTATGGATTCGAATCACGCAAATCGACACTGATGTGGTTACGTGCTGCTTGGGATTCCAACAAAAAGTCACTTCAGTATTCTGTACATCAGTGAATAAAAAATTTAATTTATGAGTATTAACTTAAGTTGATTAACAAATATTACAATTGACAAGCTCATGCAGCAAAAATACATTTTTATAGCAGGCTGACTTCAATCAGAGTAAATCAATTTTCGGGTCTAGAATGAAGATTTACTTGTATGCGAATTTTCGATTGAAAAAAATTAATCCAGTTGCTCCTAAAATTTTTAAACGTACTCAGGGATTTATAGGAAAGAAGAATTTTAGGAATAGGAAAAAGAATTTCTGTTGAATAGCTAAAAAAATTAGTCAAAGATGACGCCGCGCGCCTACAAAAAAAAGTTTTATAGCCTATTAATACGTTAATTAAATTGTCGAAACCTGTCCCTCTCGTACATTTCTTCCCCTTCTCCCACTACACTTCTTCACTCCCCGTTCCCTCACTTCAAATTTCACTCCTACTCCCTCCTCCAACTTCTTCCTCATCTACTTCCCCCTCTTCTTACTTTTCCGTC
>NC_046664.1:53707350-53746466 GCF_010883055.1 Belonocnema kinseyi
TCCCCCTATACACCACTTCCCCTAATTCCACTCCCCTTATTTCCCATCACTCTCCCTACTGCCCCAACAATCATTTACTCTCACTTCTCATGCTAGCTCTCCCCTCACTACCCCTTACTACCAAAGCTATAAACGTTTATGCCCGCGAATACCAAACCCTGAAAATGAAATAATTTGTATACTACAATAATTTAATGTGAATCTTTTTAAACTTTATACTCAATTTTATTAAAAAATGGACACTACTTAGCTTCCTCTTTTTCAATTATCCCCAGGGCCTAGGGTTTTGAAAGTTTTAAAGATAGTACTTAATTTCGCAATTTTGTTCAGAACCAGAACTATAGATAGTCAAGAATATCATAAACATTACATAATAAAAATCCCTTTCACGATTCTAAATTCAAAATCCTGATATCCGAACTACTCCCACAGCAAATCTTCACATGCTACCTTCATTTTCACCCCACGATATGCATCAATATTTTTTCACATTAGTCATTCCATACGGGTTAGAAACACGCAAGCACACAATAATGTAGTTACGTGTGTGGAATACGTAAGAAAAAGTACCACGCTACCTTCTAAAAAACTCATTGTCACTATTTCCTTATAATTCGAATGACTGATATAACCCATAACTATAATAAATTAAAGTAATAGTGATAATGAAATCATAATAATAGTAATGACGAAAAGATCGATTAAAAAGAAATTAGACCTCGAAATCTGTGTTGAAAGGTTCACTTCACCTCCAAATGTGTGTTACCGAAAATAAAGTGTTTCAAGCACGATAAGGATAGCAATCTAAGAACCAGGAGAGAGAGAGAGAGAGAGGAGAGAAGGGTGGAAATACCGATGAGGAGGGTGGAAGGGAGGGTGTCAGGAGGTAAGAGACTCGATGGAGGGCGAAGACCACGTGCGCAGCCACGTGGTGACCCCCCCTCTACACGAGCCAAGACTCAAACCCCAAACCCCCAGGAGACGCGCGCCGATGCCAGCTGACCACGCACTGGACCACCCCATTCCACTACCCATCAAATCTCTGCACCGCCACCCTTCTATACCTCCACTACCGTCCAGTCCGCGACCTTTATTCACCGACCACGTGCTCAACCCTTTTTCATTCATCTATTTACCGCACTTACTACTAAATCCCTCAAGTAAATTAAACGCAACTACTAATTTAATAATTTCACTCTTTATTTAGAAAGATTTGGAATCTGGAAAGGAATGAATTATGTTTGTAAATTGCACTGTTGTCAAAATAAAGAGAAATTTTACTTCATTAAAAAAAATTTGCGTATTTTTAAACAAATTTAAATTAACATTTCATAATATTTTCAAATAGATAAATACTGAAAAATCAAATGAAAAAATCTCAAAAATATTTTTTAAGATTTCGTAGCCCCAGGCAGGAACATTGATAGTTTTGGTTGGGTGTTCGTCCGGTCGTCATCCTTTTTCCAATACAGGAAAGTGAGATAACTCACAGTTCAAAGCTGACAACTCAAAACTCACAAGGAGAAGGCAAATAGGAAAACTGAAGGAAGGCGAATTAAGGGTAAATTACTGGAGGGTTATTACGGGACATGAGGGGAACTGGAGTAGAGGAAGTAGGAGAAGTAGTGGGAAATGAGAGGTGAATAAATAGGAGCAGTGAGGAGATCTGAGAATAAGGGAAAGTGAGGAGAAATGATCAAGGTAGACTAAGAGATGGGAAATGTGGAGAGAGTGAGGACACTGAAACAAGATGAAGAGAATGAGAGTAGGGGACGTTAGGAAAACTGAGGGTAGATTAAAATAGCAGTAGTGGAATATGAGGGGTGAGTAACTAGGGTAGAGGGGAAGTGAAGTTTGAATTGTGTGGTGGGGAAGTAGAGAGCAAAGGGGAAGTAGGTGAATATAGGGTGAGTAGAGGAGGAAAAGTATGGAAGGGGGAGGTTTAAGTTACTTTTTTACGTCTTAATAAGCTACGAAACCATTTCTTGTAGCGCAAGGCGCCTACTTGGAATAGTTTTATATGTATAAACAGCCAACTTTTTTCATTTTACAATCTTTAGAATTGTACCATAAGCCTAAAAATTCATGAAATTAAAGACTTGTAAAAATTGTTTCTTTTTCATTATCCCTATATTCGGGCATTCAACATTTTCAGTGGACCTATAAATGGCTTTGTTTTAACGAATCATAAACGCAATCCATCAATAATGATACTGAAAAGAAATTGATCTGTAAATCTCTTTTCAGCTCTAAATTTTTTCCATGAAAGTGCCTTAATTTTTTAGGTTTGTATAGCCCCGGGCAGAAGCGCTCATAGTTTCGGTCGGGTGTACGACAGTCGTGTTTTTTCCCAAGGGCAGAAATTAGGCATGATGAGCGGAGGGCAAGTAGGGGAAGTAAGGAAATAAGAGCAGGAGAAGTAGGGTAAGTGATATTAAATGGGGGAAAATGAGGGAAGGGCCGCTTTGAGAAGTGATCGCAGGGGAAATAATGGGGTAGGAAAATGAATATGGGGAAGGAAAGTAGGAGAGGGAAGCAGTGGCTGAGAAAGTGAGGAGAAGGGGAAGTAAACTATTCTACTCTGTTCTCTCCTGTTATCCTCTCCCCTATTCTCCTCTATAATGCTCTCCTCTGTTCTCCTCTCCTCTGTTATCCTCCGTTCTCCCCTGTTATCCTCTCCCCTGTTCTCCTCTATAATGCTCTGCTCTGTTCTCCTCTCCTCTGTTATCCTCTGTTTTCCTTAGTTTTCACCTCTTTAGTTCTCCACTGCTTTTTCTGTTTTCCTCTCACCCTGAAACATATCTTATCAAAAACTGTTTGCCAATCCCTCCCTCACTTCCCTTCTCTTATTTTTCATTAATTCCTCACCCCCTCACTCCTCCTAAGCCATCACTCACCATTCTTTCCTTCGCTCACTTCCTTTTAATACCCTCGTCTAATCCTCCTCTATTACTTCCTCCTACTCCCTCTTCATAACTTAGTACACTCCACTCGTTTGCCTCACTTACTTCCCCTTTTATACTCGTCATACTTCCCTACACTTCCCCATCTTCTCAACTTCCCCTGTTGCCTGTCCTACTTCCACTCCCCTAACTTTACATCATTTTTCCTCTCATCTCGCATTTCTCAAACCTTCTCCCCTACAACCCCTTCTATCCCTCTAAAGGAAAAAATATAATGGACGGACAGACATCCGACTGATACTATAAGGATTTCTATCCAGGGCTGCGAAACCCGAAAACGTATATCATTCATATAGTTTCGAAGTTATTCAATGAAATATTAATTTGTCAATAATGTCGAAAAATTTGAACATGAATAAATATTGTAAGTGAATCTCTGCATACAAGAAAATCTCTTTTTACAGATCTATATCTACACTTGTACGTTTCATCATAGAAAATCCAAACTGCCATAAAACTTTCTTGAAAATTGGACCAGTTACCCACCAAACCAACCTTTTTTTTCCCTCTGAAAAAAGTTTTCTACTATCGAAGCAAATCTCGAATAATATTTCTCATACGTGAAGTCAAATTCGTTTCCAGTATGGCATCAATCAGACAGATATGATATTTCTCGTGCACCCCCTTCTGAGTTGCCGGTTGCGAAGGCGCGTACCGACACACACGTAATCCCCGTCCTTTACTTATGTGCTTAAGGGGTGAAGGTACACACACGCGATAGTCTACATATGCAGATCTCAGTACGTAAATCGTAGAAGAACCACGCCCTCTCTTTGGAGCGCCCCATCCATCCATCCCCGACCCCTAATGACGCAAGCAAAGCAAAACAAAGAAAGGTTTATACACCGGCGTGCAACTCCCGAGAGCTCGACTCGCTCACTCACATGCGCGCAAATGAAATCGATTAAAATGCTGGGCGCAACTTCTAGGCAGAGTGAGAGAGAAAAGGGACGAGACTGAGTGAGAGCAAGGGAGAGTCACCCCGCTTTTCCTGCCGACCCACCCCCAAAACTCCCACTCCTTCGCCGTAAGAAACCGAGAAAACCCTTACGTGCGTATCAGGATGTGTGAGTCCTTCCCCGTGTCGGTGAGCCTGATTACTCGTGCCGCACACACGCTCGCACAACCAACAATCACACAAACTTTCCTCCCCTCTCTTCCGTTTGTTTCTGTTGATTCTCCTTCGAGATTTTCTTATCATGTGTAAGTGATTCCTTGTGTGTGTATGTGTGTCTTCCTTTCTCGGTTCATATGTGTAGTAGTGGTCCACAGATCCTACTTTCTTCATACCTGGTGTGTGTATGCATCAGCAGTAATGTTCAGACCAGCAAGAAATGCTTTGCAATGGTGTGCAATCCGAAATGGTGTGCTTATATGCATCTATCAGAAAAAATGAGCATGGCTCAGATACGGTGGGGAAAAGAGTAATTGTGTGTGTACGAGAAATGGCATCGATGTCGAAGAAGTAGGTGAAGTGGTGTGTAATATAATGTATGCACATGGGAGGAGTAGTTTGATGGTGTTAGTTCACCGAGAGTAAATGAGTGCGCGGCATTCGCAGGCTGCTTGGTAAAAACAGTGGCCCTCCTTACCTACCCTTTTCTACCCCGACCCCGGTTCTTCCCCCGTTTCCCTCCTTTTTGCTCAACTCGTGGAGGATGTCTCCCTTTCTCTTTACTATTTTCCTTACTTAGTCGCAACTCTTGGCCTCTCTCACTCTTTGCCTTTCCGATATTCAGCTCCTGGCAGTGGCAGCCTCGTGTGTCTCGGAGTAAGATTCGTTCCTTCTGAATCCCGGGGTAACTACGAATTTTAAGCCCGGCAAGCTCCGAAGAACAACACTTGTACACTCTTGTAAATATTCACGAGGCCGCGAACCCTCCCCGCTCAAGAACCTCTGGATGGAAGGATGGTCGAGTGAGAAGCGCTTTGAAATCCGATTGTGGGTTTTTATTACTACCAATTTTTCGAGTCAGAAGGGAAATTTAATTAGCTGATTCACTATTGAACCCGTTTCAATGTTTTCAATAGTTGTGTGGAAAGTAAACAAAGGAGCAATCTGAAAGTGGAATCATTGTAGGAGCCGATTAGAATTGTATCTTAAAATTTTTAAAAGCCCCAAGATTGCAGAATCAGTTTTTCTGAATTTTCTTAAGTAGTTCTTTTTTAAACTTACTTTAAGAAATTGAAAAAATGTAAGCGTTTAACAGCACGATATTCTGGGTCTCATGTGAGGGATAGAAGAATGTTCTATAACTCATTTGAAAGACTAGGGAGTCAAGATCAAATATCAATTTTTAGTTCATTATTTTCTAGAATGCAGGGATCACAGTCCGTCCCCTTTTTTACTAAATTCTCTTTTTCCCTCGTAAATTTGAAAAATCCCCTAAAGAATCTCTAATTGAAAACTTTAAACCAATTTTCCCCTTCTCTTCCTTTTTTAAAAAGTTCTGATTCATTCTTTAAGAATCATAAACAGCAATTCAAGACTTTGAAAGAGATTCTTTTTTATGACAATTTTAAATACTTCTTAAACATGAAAATTAATTCGTTTATATAAAATTAGCGTAGCCACAAATATTAAATTAAATTGAAGCTCTTCAGATTTCTTATATTTCAAGTAAAAATATTACATTTTAAATAAAATAGATAAATATCCAACTGAACAGTAGACTTTTCAAAAAAAGAATTGTTTTTTCAACCAGAAAAGATTTTAGAGTCAAGAACAAAAATTTCAACGCAATTATTGAATTTTAAAGTCGAAGAAATTTAACTCCTACAAAACAATTTAATTTTTCCTCTAAAAATATGAACTTTAATTTTAAAAAGTTCATTTTTGACCAAATATTTAAATTTTCTACAAAAATTTATATTTCGAACCAAAAAAATAAATCATCAACTAAAATGACGAATTTCAAAAAAAAATCTCTAACAAAGCAGTTCAACTTTTAGCCAAATAGTTAAATTTTTAACCAAAAATGAATTATTAAGGAAAAACTGAATAGTCGGTATCTCGACCAAAAAAGATTTTAAGTTTTAATTAAAACAGTTCAGTTCATCTAAAAAGGAAGCTTTTGTACAAAAGAGTTTACTTTTCAACCAAAAAACAGTTTTAGTTAAGAAAGAAACAAAAATCAGCCAAATTGTGGACTTTCAAATAAAATAGTTGAAACCTCAAACAAAATTGATTAATTTTTAATCGAAGAGTAACAGTTTTGACTGAAAAAAGCACACTTTTACATAGAGAGATGCATTTTGTAAACAAAAAGATGAATTTTCTACAAAATTGTTAAATTTTCAACTCACAATCCTGAAATTTTTAGTCAAAAGTTCATCTTCGACCATAAATACAATAGCAGACCTCTTAATCAAAGTAAATGAACTTTTTGAAGAAATCATCTCAATATGAAAATTAAATTTTTTTAAATTAAAAAGGTTCTGTACTTGAAATTATATACTCGAAAAATGTATGAGTACAATTAATCAAAATCTGTTTACTGATAAAAAATTATTTCATAAAATTCAAACATGAGCATTTTTTAATTCTGTTGTTTGTCTATTACATTCTAATTTTTTAATCTTTGATCTTCTTAAATTTTTTGCTAATCCATTTTAACACTAGAAAGTGCTGAAGTGGTTAACAAAAATTTAAAAGCTAGCTAAACAAATTTTGATCACAAAAGTGACTATATAACTTGCTAAACAAAAGGCGTTAATGTTACAAACCTTTTTCCTTTAATATTCACGAGACACCTATAAGATATAAAAAGTTTTTATTACTTAATAAAATTCCCTTTTACCTCATGTTTTAGGAAAACATCCCGTTCGTTACCTAAAAGTGAACCGCTCTAATCCCAGAAAATGTTATCAAATTTAAAATGTGATCTTTAAATGGAAATTTCGTCTATTATTCTAGGGCTAAAACGAATTGTTTATGGTTTATTTAAAAGCTTCGATGGTCCTGGTGGTTGCAAAAATATAGAGAAAGCTCTATCAAATATACGTTTTTAGTTCTATTTTTTCTAAAAAAAGAATCTTTAAGAAAATGAAACATTCAGAAAAAACGTTTTGTCCCTCAAAAAAATAAAATTTCCTGCTCTTTTCCATTGTAATTTTATGTTATTATTACAAGGATTTTAAATCTTTCTTGGAATTTTCTAAGACATTTTATACAATTTTTAGAAAATCCGACACATTTGAAAATTTTTTTATTGAATCTCTCAGAAAGGGATTTTAACAGGTTTGATGAATATTTTACAACCCCAAATATGGAGACAAAAGACTAGAAAATCTCCTTTTAATCTTTTTCCAAATTTTTAAAAGTGGTCAAAAGCTTTTTCTACAAAATTACTTCAATAGCAAGACAAGAAATTATACATTAATATAATACTCATTCCTCTAATATCCGAGGAAAGATTATTAAAATTCTTTAACCACGATAAGCTCATAAAAAGAAAAATATCTTTTAAACAGATTCCCGTGGAAATAAGATTCAACTGGATCGACTTTAAAGTATTCGCCGGTAATGCCATAAAACGAATTTTCACTTTAAAAAAACATAATCTTCGATAATTTCATCTCGAAGCAGACATCGAACTATATGTGGATGCCCCATCGATAAAATGAGAAATAGATCAATTTTGGTAATTCTTTTTAATCCGGCTGAAAAAAATGACAAACATTTTTAGAAAATGATAATTAAATATTTTGAGCAATTTTCATAAAGAAAATTTAGTTTTCTAAAAAGATTTCTTATATTTTCTATCATTTTTATGGTTATAGTCCGGAAATGTATCTAAATTTAAAAATGATGTGTCCTTATATATCTCTACTTTAAGAATGAATTTCTTTGTATGATGCTGGGTTCATTCTTTACAAAATTTTGAAATAATTCAGGAAATTGAAACTTGTTCAATGTAAAGATAAAAATGAGGAAGGTCTTTACAAAATAAATAATTTTTTCATCATATTTTTCTCTTACTTTAAATTTTGTTTTCGAAGTTCACTCAGTTTTTTTAATGCGTGGGTGTAGTTTCACGATTCAAGGAAAAAACAAACATTGAAAACAAAATAAAAATTGTATATAACTAATCATCTTATAGATTTATTTGTTTATTTGTCTTAAAGGTAAAATACATATAATTATCCTCATAGAAAAGATCAATTCTCAACGAAAAATTTAATAGTTGATATTTCAATCCAAATGTATTTTTATCTTGAATAAAACACAGTTGAAGCAAATCTTCATCAAAATAGTTGAATCATCAACAATAAATTTTTTAAATAATTCTATTTTTAAGCACAAAAAAACATAAAAATTTTTACAAAAGAGACGGCTTTTCTACAGATAGTTTATTTTTAACCCGAAAATATGAATTTTTGACAACAAAGTTAAAAAGGTTATTTTTTAACTAACATAATGAATCTTCAACCAAAAATGTAACAGTTGATATTTGAATCCAAAATATCTCAATTTTTAATCAAAAGAAGTTGAATTCATACCAAAAAATTCAACAATATAGTTTAATCCTCAACCAACAAAATGAATTTTCAGCAAACGCCATTAGTTTTCTATAAAAAAGACAAATTTTCTACAAAAAGGGTTACGTTTTTAATCAAAGAGACGAATTTAGAACTAAAATGTTAAATCATCAACGAAACAAGTGAATTTTTGACAAACTAGTTGAACTTTTAATAAAGCAATTCAATTATCAGCCCAAAAAGTTGATTACCCAACGAAAAATATAATAGTTGAAACTTTAACTAAAAAATATTTTGATAGTTGAATCCTAAGCTAAAAAAGAATTATTCTTAAACAGTTGTATTTTTAACCAAAGATAATTAAATATTTTCCAAAAGAGACGAGTTTTCTACAAAAAAATTAATTTTTTAACCCGAATATGTAAATCTTCTATACCAAAGTTAATTTACGAACAAAAAACTGATTTTTTAACAAAATTAATGCATTTTCTGTCAAGAAGTTTAGACTTCAACCAAGAAAGATAATTTTTTAACTAAAATGATTAATCATCAAAGGAGCAAGGAAATTTTTTGTTAAATTAGCTTAACATCTATTTAAATAATTTAATTTTCAACCCAAGAAATTGAATTCGCAAATAAAATATTTAAAAATTAAACTAAAAACATTTTAAATTTGAAATACAAATTCTTTTAATTCATATAAAAATAAATTTAAAAAATTTTTAATTAGCCAAAAACATTTGCAATTTTAATTAAGAAAGATGAAATTTTTACCAAAAGAGATGCATTTCCGAGGCACAGAGTCGAATTTTCATGCAATTTTTTGAATCTTATTATTTTAAAATTTTCGCAAAATTTAAAAAAGGCCTTCAAATTTTACAGATTATTTTCTAATAATTCTGAAATTCTTTAAAAATGTTTTCAAATAGACTCTTAAAATAAATGTTATTGAATAGAAACTGATTTAAAATATTCGGAGAAATCGTCAGAAAATATTTTTATTCGCCTAAAACCTTATAACATATATTTATAAAAAGTTCTACAATTTTTGTCTGAAATCTTAAAAACCTACATGTCGATTTAAATAATCTGTATCCTTTCAAAACTTTTAAATATCTCTGCATCTTATTAGCATTTTTGCGAATTTTATAATCTTAGAAAATTAAAAAAATTTTCTTTGAAATATTCTACATTTTTTCCTTAAATTTTAGAAAATCATTTGAAATCTTGTTTTGAAATTGATTTTTTACTCTGAGGGTTTCTTTAGTTTTATGGCATTAACCTTTTTGACATTTTGACTTTTTCAATATTGATAATGCTCATCATTTTATTCCTTATACTAGTTCTATTTACCAGGGGTGGTAGTTGAAATTTGCCGGGATTTTCAATAAAAAAAAACACTTAATCCTCAAGGTAATCCCAAAAATTTTTTATTTAAAGTATTGACCATTGGGTTCTACAAATTTTGCCCATCTTTCAAGTAAATCATGGAGACCATTCCAAAAAAACTTTTTCTCTTTCAAGGTAAACCATTCGACGAGCCATTTTTCGAATTCTTCAAAATTGACGAAGTGCTGCTGTGCGAGTGAGTGTCCCATCGATGCGAAAAGGTGATAGTCGGATGGGGCGAGGTCTGGAGAGTACGGCGGTTGCGATAATATTTCCCAATTCAATGCTTTTAATGTGTTCTTCACCACTTTAGCGGTACGAGACGGTACGTTGTCATGTTGTAGGATAACTTTACCATGTCCTCGGGCCCATTCCGGCCGTTTTTCGATCAACGCATGATTCAAATTGATAATTTGTTGTCGGTAGCGATCCGTATTTACCGTCTCACCAGGTTTTAATAACTCTACTACACCACACCACACTGGTCCCACCAAACACAGAGCATTGTCTTACGGACAAAGCGATTTGGCCTTTGAGTCGATGGGCCGACCTCATCAAGTGAAAGCCATGACTTTTTCCGCTTCGGCTTCTCAAAATAAATCCATTTTTCGCATTTGGTGTGGTACCCATTTTCCATACTTTTGTATTTTTCCCATGACTTTTCAACGTTGGCAAATTGCTCCTCGGGTCACATTTAGTGTTTGTACCAATTGTTGTTGCGATTGGGTTGGGTCTTTATCAAATAACGCCTGCAATTCCTCGATTTCGAACTTTTTCGCTGCACCAGCATGTTCATTATCTGTTAAATTGAAATCTCCAGTTTTAAATCGACGAGACCATGTTTTACATGTTCTAATCACTGGAGCATGTTCCCCATAAGTTTCTAGCAGCAATCGATGAGCTTCAACTACTTTTTTCTTCTGATGAAATAAGAAAAGCAACGAATGCCGCAAATGCGATTTAATTTGAACGAAACTCGACATATTCAACGACGTAAACAACTATCATGCTATTATTTTGGCAGAATGGGATTGTGTATTTTTGAAGGTGTATTTTCCATAGAAAAATATGACATAATTGCCAACTCATAGAAATGTATACATATCTCTAGCGACATCTATGAGTAAAACCGGCAAACTTCAACTAACACTCCTGGTAAACTATAAAATCCAATGATGTGAAAATATTTGATAAATCTTTTATGCGAATATTCGCATGTAGTTTTATCTAATTTGACGACAATGAAAAAATATATGTCTACTTAAAACCACATTAATATTAATTAGGCTGGGGGGTCACCTAAAATACAATCTTCCTCAATTTTGTTCCTCTTATTAATACTCTAATCAACTAGTATAGGATCGACCGGTGATGTATAGCAGGCAATTTGAAGATACGCCATAGCACTGGGGGAAATATAAGTTTATGGTCAGAACTCATTTCAAATTATATACTTTTAAATAAAAAAAAAGTGTTGAACCATTTAATTGTTTACACTTACAAAATGTTAATGTTTTTATTTCAAAACCCCTAACAGTTGATATTATATCTTAAAATTATCTTAAAATTAATTAATTTAAAATTTAAATTTGAAATTAATTAATTATCGTAAAATTATCTTATATCTTAAAATTATTTTAGATTAAGTTATCCAAACTTATTCACTTACTAATTTTCTTAAATAAATTAAAACTTAAGTATTTGAATTATTTTTACATAATTCAAGATTTCATCTGTAGTAGGCTCATTTGTATATTACTGGCATCGAATATAACTGATTGCTCACATTAAACTACTTAAAACAATTAAAAAATCAGAACTATTGTTTAAAACATGAGTAGGTATCAGTCGTGTCTGTGTTTAGTCGTGCCCGCTCTCGGTCCTGTCACACTAATTTTTGTTTTAATTAATTTGTAATTAAAATGAATTCCTTTTGTTTATAATAACTTAGAAGGTTTTGTTATAATGAAATTTAAATAAATTTGAAAGAGACTTGTGCAAGTGGATTTTTGAAAATTTTATTTAACAACAAAGATGAAATTAAATATATTTTTGTAATAGACGGTCCCATTTTTTTAACTTATATTTATGTAAATCATTATGAAATCAATAAAGCAAAAAAAAAGTGAAGTTTTCCAAAAAATCTCCTTTCATGTTTTCAGATTTTAAAAAGAAAACGTTTGAATATCTTAACTTTATAAACCAAAGGCAAATAAAAAAATTATTAAAAATTTCATTTACACTATGCGCACTATTTCGATTATTTGACATTTCAAAAAAAATAGTATGCAAATTTTCTTAATTAGAACTAATAATAGTGTAAAGTAAAAACAGTTTGTGGATTATTATTGTAAAATTCTTTATTAAATTTTAACAGCGAAAATATAATTTATAAGTTTGAAAATACTTTCGAATAAAAATACTATCGGCATCTTTTAATAATTTAAATATAATTTTATAAAATCAACGCGAAGACAATGCATTTCTTGTTTTACTAACGGTAAATGTTACGCGTTATAGTTAAACAATACAGAAAAATGTGATCAAATGTTTTAAATTTCCAAATTAAAAAGAATATGAATCATATAAATTTTCTAAAAAAATGTTAAATTTAACGAGTAAATTGCAAATGAAATTATGAATTATTATTTTTTTAATTTAATTTGTGAAATCCATTTTCAATAAATGAGTTGAATTTTGAATCAGAAAAATATAAATTTTCAACAAAAAGTTCATCTTTAACTAAACAGTAGAAGATTTAATCTTCCACAAATCTTTCCATAAAACAGTTGATTTTTCAACTAGCAAGGTTAATTTTTCCCTAAAAAGACGGATTGTCGACAAATTTCATAAATTTTCAAACAAATAGTTGAATTTTTAAATTTGAAAACATAAGCTTTTAAACAAAAAGGAACCAGTTAGATTTTCATTAAAAAAATATTATGTTAAATAAAAAAATGAAGTTTCTACAAAAAAGTTGAACTGTTAACGAAAAATGTAATTTTTGACCAAACAGTAAAATTTCCAAGCCAAAAAGACAAACATTCGAAGAACAAAGTTTTTAGTCAAAACGAGAAAAAAAATCAAATTGTTAAATTTTCTAGCAAAAAAAAAACAAATTTTCAACAAATAACAATGTCTGCAAATAGAAATTAAATTAAAAAAAAGACAAATTTTCAAGAAAAATAGTTGATTTTTTGATCAAACAAAATTCGTTAGTTTTTTGTGGAAAATAGTTAAATTTTCATTTAAAAACAAAAATTTCAGTCAAGGAAGAAAAAAATAAAAAAATATTGTTGAATTTTCAAGCCAAAAAGACGAATTCACAACAACAAAGTTCAATTATCATCCAAAAGGTATATGACTTGAGAAAAAAATTAGTGAATTTTCAATCAAATAATTCAATTATGGAAGAAAAGTGACTGTTTCGAAATTATGCAAGGTGTAAGATAAGAATATGTGATGTCTTCATGGCTATTTATTATTTTCATGGACAAGTGTTTGAGAATGCCTCTCTTCGACGAAAAAGGTGTGGATCTCGAGCAATGATGGTACGTAGATTAACGTTCGCAGATGATAAGGTTGTTATGGCAGAACAAAAATATGAGTGATGCATCAAACGAAATTTTTTTGTCAATAATGACAAAAAATCAATGATGCTACATGAGAAATTTTTATGACCACGCCCCCCCCCCCCAATCCAAAATTTCTTCTAAAGAGATGAAGAAATTTCTCTTGATATAAATTCGCAGTACGACAATGCTGAGTTCGTGCAAATAAACCACCCCATTTGGGTACACGAAGGATTGCAATTAAATTTTTCTAGCTCCTTGAAATATTCAGCAATCGATCTGCATACTGAAAGTAAAGGAACCCTCCGTCTTAATATCTCCCTGTCCTTTCCTTGTATCCCACTCTCTCTTTCTCTCTTTCTCTCTGACGTCCTCTTTCCTTCTCTCGTATGGCTGAGATCCACACAGCATCACCACGCGAGTATTCACACGAGAAACGACCATCCCCACCACCCTCACATTCACTGATTTATATGTGTTCTCTGCACAGACACAAGCCACAAGTAAAGGAACGTATACTTCTTCTTCATTTAGGTATAAGGAGACCGAGAGAAGAAAGAGAGAAAGAGAGGTAAGAGTTGTAAGAGTGAGAGAGAGTGATGTAAGAGTGAGAGAGTGATGTAAGAGTGAAAGAGTGAGAGTGTTGTAAGGGCGAGAGAGATAGAGTGATGTAAGAGAGAGAGGGTGGAAAGAGAAAGGAAGCTAAGAGACGCGCGAGAGGATGATGGAGGGTGCGAGAAACGTGGGGTGGCTGAGAAAGAGAGAAAAGAGAAAGAGAGAAAGGAAGATGGGTGGTGCGAGGGTAGCTAAGACGCCCGGCTCCCAAGTAATTATAAAATGCAATCAATACTTTACATATTTTTCACGCAGCGCAGAGGGTGAACTCTCCTCCGGATCTGTACCACGTGACAGTATTCGCCCGGCATGAGATGAGAATAGGCGTGAGGGTCGATCATGAAATTTTAGCTAAGCGTATCAAAAATCTTATATACAAAAATCTCATTCACTCAAACCATAACACTTGTGAGGCTTCTGAAAATTTGCCGCCGGCCGGAGACAAGATCCAGTAAAGAAGGTGTCTTTTACAGCGGGAGATTGTTTTCCTTTTCTCATATGTATCATATTTTTTTCTATTATGGGAGCAAATAGATTTGGTTTGATATTTTAGAGGTTTAATATGTAACTGATCTGTATTGTGTTTTAGTTGAAATGTATTTTTATTTAGAAACATGTTTTGATTAAAATTTGTTTGTAAGGTAACTCATTAATAGAGGAAAAATTTAAGGGCAGTATAATTTTTTACTTTGAAAATATCTGTATTTTTCTGAATAAGCTAATCTGGAACATCTAGTCTGGCCCAGATAAGGCGCTAGTCAGTACTTCATACAAGAAGAATCTGGTCTGGAAAAATTTACAGGGTGTCTAATAGGGTGGGTCGCAAGAACTCAAAATAATTAAATTCGAAGGTAAAAAAAGGTGAAAAAATACTGTAAAATTATAAATAAACTTAAAACAAATTTTAAAACAAATTTTCACCGTTCAGCAAGTTGATTCAAAATTTTCAAATTTTTAAATTTTCGTGTATGTAAAAAAAATTGGTATACATTTTTTGGGCGAAGTTTATAGAACTACATGAGTTTAAATGGAAAACAGTAAAAAACAAAATTTTTTCATTGTAATATATGTTTTTAAAAATGTCCAAAAATGCAATTTGGTTAATTTGTATTTAAAGATGCAAAAAAAGTTTTTTTTCTCTATTTTGTGTTGCTCTTTTTAATAAAATAAGGAAAGACTTAAATATTTTTAAGTTAAACAAGTTTTTTTCCTATTTTTCACGGATCCTCAAACATGAGCTATTTTTACAAAAGATCAGCGAAAATCCGTTTACAAACTTTGGATCCGTAAAATAAGGAAAACGAATTTTTCAATTTTTCTTAAGCTTATGGATGTAAATGCCTTAAATGTAAAACAGTTGGCACATTTTTTCAAGTTTAAAACAACATTTTTTTCTTTAATTTTTTACGGATTCAGTGGAAACGTAGTTTTAGGGATCTTGTGTAAAAATGACTTATATTTTAGTATCCATAAAAAATAGGAAAAAATATTTGTTTGCTAATTTTATTACAAATTAACGCAATTGAATTTTTCTTCATTTTTTTTTTAATTTTATACTTCGACAAAAAAATTGTTTCCTTTCTTTTTCCTTTTTAATCCTTTAACGGCCAATGCTGCAGCTAAGCAACGTTCACTATTTTCGATTTTCCTAATTTTTAGGTAACGAGCTTAGAATTCAACAAGTTAACCGCATGCATTAGATCAAAATAAACTGTTCCACATCTCGTACGGTGGTTCTGAGTTAACGTAAACTCAACAGAAACCGAGAAAATTGACCAAATTAAAAAAAAATTTGAAAAATCGATTAGAAAACAACCATACATTGCTCATGAATATTTTCAGAATTTTTATTTAACCGGTTGGAAGGCTTGGCCGTTAAAAGTTTTAGGATTTTTACTATATAAACATTACAACAAACAATTTTTTTATTCAACAAATTATTAAATATAATCATTTTGAGTTTTTTTTCCCACTTTGGCGGCGTGAAAATGCTAAAATTGAGCAAATCACTTGAGCTGAAGAAAAAATTGTGATTCGAAATCCAAACAAAGTAATTATATAGAATTTTTTATATGTACAGTGTTTGCTGACAAGCAATAATAAAATATAAACAATTCAAAAACTAAATGTTTACCTAATTAAGCATGTTTGAAAATTCCTAAATTACGAAACAAATTTCTTTCTGAAAAAGCACATTCTTTCCAAAACGTGTGCATAAGACATAATCCAAACCAAGAAAACACGTATATTGCACATTTAATAAAATGCAAATAAGACACGTTTTTTAATTTTCAATTTCTATTGGTTTATAATATATATTTCTTAATTTTCCAAATCAAAAAATAGAACACAAGAAATTAATCGGTCACAAAAAAAATAGTTTTACTTTTTCAGATGTCAACTCACGCACTTTTTTCTCATCACAAAAGACTTGATTAATTTCAGCTCTAATCCATGGAATGGTTTCAGCTGATGGAAATAAATTTTCGGATTAACATCCGATACAAGTAAAACACTTTGTATCGATTAATATCTGCTATTCTCTTTTTTGATGTAAAAAGTCAAAAAAATTTTTAATTCCAATCAATTCTTACATTGATTAAAACATTATGAGCAAGTTTTTTTGGGAAAAGTTTAATATTTCGAAACTGAAATTTATTCAGCTTGAACGAAAGATTTTATTATTTTTCCTTTATGAAAATAATTCTCACGGTGTTTGAACCTTTAAAAAAAACCGGAGAAAAAATAAAAACTTCCTAAATCAAGAAAAAACATTTTTCTGAAAAAGCCAAATGACAAAATGTTTCTTTGATTCAAGCTGAAGAAAAATTTAAAGTTCGACATATTCAACTTTTTTCAAAATGCCTTCATATAACTTAAAAAAAAACATGTATTTTGCATACTTTCGAAAAATTATAAATTGAGCAAAAAATGTTTCCAAATTCCTAATTTTTTATTATTGTTTACCAGTAAAACGTTCACGCATAAGAAGTTTACCATATTTTTAAGCCAATCGATTTTTTTCATTTTTAAAATAAAAAAAAACAGAGGACATTAACCCATAAAAAAAGATTGACTTTTTTCGGGTGCCAACTCACGAATTTCTTGCTCAGCTCAAACGATTCGATTAATTTCATCGTCCTAGTGTTTAAGTGAAAATGCTGAAATTAATCGAATCGTTTGAGCTCAGGGAAGAAATGTGTGTGTTGGCATCCGAAGAAAGTGAAAAATTTAATAAGTTAATATCGTTTGTTTTCTTTTTTGACTCGAAAATGCAACATTTTGAAAATTGGAAAAAATTGATGTATTAGTTAAAAAATTATAGTAAATTTTGTAGGTGTATAGTTCTTACTAATGAACAACAATACCTTAGCTTAAACCACAGAAACATGTTCTTAATTTTTGTTATGGAAACATTTTTTCGTAGTGTTTAAAATGCTAGCAACTATACGAAGTCAAATTATTTTTTCAACCTTATAAGTTTATTGATGAATAAGTTTTCAATTTTTTTATTTTCATTCATAATCCCTGGAATCACAATTTTATACGAATTATGCAATTAGTTCAGCCTTTTTACGACTCTAAAATTTTCCCCAACCTGTTGAATAGTATAACGATTGTCGACAAATCCTAATTCAAATTTTTAACAGGAAAGTTAATTTTTTTTTTAATGCACAAGTGTTTTCAAAAAGTCGAAGATTTTTTAGTGTTTTATACATTTTTTAATTTCCTTGGATAAGAAATATTTAAAAATTAGGTTAGTATCGAAAATTATGACAGAAGTTCTGCATGAAAAAATCCAACATTGTGACAGTCCCGTTTTTTCTTCCTCATATATTGACAAAACTGATACACGAGATTCAATCCCATTTCTTATTTCACTTAACAATCATGAAAATGAAATCCTATGATTTATTATGCATTTACAAAAAATGGAATTGGAAAATAAGCTATATAAGCTCATAAGCTATAAAGGAACATAAAAATTGTATTTTAGATTTTTAATTTTTTCATAGGATTTTAAATTTAAATTGCGATTTGTAATAAAATAGTCATTCTTGAACCTATATTTGTGATATAACTGAGTGTGTAATTAAATTAAATTTTTAATTACAATCCTAGCCCAAAAACTTTTCCTGGATTTTGTTAAGCCAATCTCATTAGTACACATATCCGCACTAATTATGAACGTTGCCAATTTTTTTTGGGAACACGATTCAACCTGGCGTACGTGTTCACTGAATGTACGCTCATTGTAGGAAATATCTGATTATTTCTATGCGAGGGTTTAATGATCCGCAGAAGTTTCCATACCATGCGACGGCCAAGATATATAAAAATGTATGCTTTTTGTTCACTACCATTTGATAAAAATCATAATAATTCCTTACTAGCTTGATCTTTTTTGATTTTTTCATTTTAGTTTTGGCCCTTATATCCATAGCTGAAATATAATTAATTTTTGTAAATTTAAACAAATCAAAATTTTATGTAAATTATTTTAGGTTTCAGTCCCCATACGTGGTTCAATTTCATCATGCAACAATGCAACATTCACAAACAAACCTAACAATTTTCGTAGAATATACTCGCAGTAATGGTACAGAAATTAAATAAGAATTTAAGTTTATACAGCAAGGAAACTTGGCAAGTGAAAAGCGAACCCAGCTATCAAACAAGTTTTTAAAAAGTCAAGGAATTTTATTGGTCAGGGAACAGACATAAAAATATTCACACAAAATCGTGTAAAAGTCAGAGCATTTCTATAACCTTAAATAACTTTTAAGAAGAATAAATGTGAACATTTTTTATTTAAAGCTCTTTCATTCCATTTTAAAAGATTCTAAGTTAAAAATGTTCCAATCTTAACAATTAATGATCAAGAAAATTTAACAATTTTTTTAAAAAGTCATCCTTTTTGGTTGAAACTTCCAACTTTTTTGTTAAAAAATCGTTATTTTGGTTTGTTAATTCAACTATTTCCGTAAAAAATTTAAGCTTTAAATAAAATTCATATTAAATATTTGATATAAAACGCAGCTGTTTTGCAGAACATTCGCTTTTTTATTAAAATTTGTACACTATCATTCTAATGAGAAGGTATTGTTTGTATGTGAAATTTCACTTTGTCAGTTTTCAATAAATCTCTACGTTTTGAAACCCCCCAAGTCAGGAAAAACTGTTTTTATTCTGTTAGGCACGATAACTTTCGAAAAATTGATCAGATTCGATTCTGCTTTGGCGCATTTTTTAAGGCTTGAAAAAAGAACGAGTTCGTAAACCAGTTATTTTGGATTAAAATTCAAAAAGTGAGCGCATTTCAAAATTTTTGTAACCATATTTTTTCAAGATTTAAACATTCTATGTACGGAAATTCATAGAACTCAGAAACTCAAACAATTTATCCCAATGACTTTTTTCTATATAAAAAAATTTCCGAATTAGAGAATTTTCAAAATCCAAAAAAACAAACTAAAATGACCATTTAAGGCCAAACAACGCATGATATGAAATAAGTCTAGAAGAGAAAAACATTGATATTTGAAAGCAATACAAGATTATCATAATAAATAATTTAATTTTGTCGTAAAATTAAAAATTTGATTGCACAAAAAATAATAAAAATCGAAAAATTCCATTTTTTGGTAAAACTATGCAAGATACAAAAAAAATGAATAACCTAAAATTGCGCGGCCTGAAATGATATACAAACTTGTTATTAATTACTTTTTATAGGATGCGTAGTTTTTGTTTTTAATGGTCAAAAACAACATTTAAAATAAAAAAATATGCCCGCTCAGCAGGCACATTCTCATCGAGCGCGGCGCGCCAGTTGTGAGCGCGCCTAGCGCGCGCGGGTACGCTCTTGCGCTTCGCTTTCGTTTTCGTACGTTTAATGCGTACACTTTAACTAACTTTTTTCAAATATTGTAAATACTATAACTTAAATCGAAAACTGTGATTTAAACTTCTGAGGAATTACAGCCAGAAATTGTAACTAAATTTTTTTCAATTTGATTTTAAAGAATTTTCTCAAAGCACCTACGGCTTTGACGATAACATTGTCATTACGAAACTCGTGCTTTCCGCTCGATAATTCGTATCCACTTGAAAAACTTCAGCAAGGTAATTTGTAAATCTTTTTAAAATCTATTAAAAATAACGTTTTAAACATATGGATCTCTTAAAAAATCAAAATAGCATATTTTTGAAAAGGATCCAACTTTTGGAACTTTTGTCTAATTAAAAAATGTAATGATAATATTTACGAAAAACATTTATTTTACATCTAGTAGAAATTTAGATTGATATTTCCTAATCTATTAAAAATGTTTTTTTCCTTTTTTAGAAAATTTTCAAAATGTTGAAGAGCATATAATTTTTTCAAGTTTTATTGAATTTAAAAATGTCATTAGCATAATTTGAAAAAAAAATTTTATGTGTATCAGGTAATTTGACAAACATTTCTGAAACAGAAACAATTTTTATTTTAATTTTAAAAAAGCTCAAACTTTTTGAATTGTTGGATAATTGCAAAATTCAACTGGCATAGTTTCTGAATATATTTAATATCTAGTGATGAATTTAAATGAAATTTTCTAATCTTTTAGAAAAATATTTATTTTTCTGAACATTTTCAAAATTTTCAAAAATATATATCTTTTCTAATTTTCATCGAAATTAAAAATTTTATCTGAATAATTTGCAAGTCTTCTACCCATCTAAAGGAAACTTAAACAAAAAATTTTCAATTTGAAAATTTTTTATTTTTGATTTTGAAAATGCTCTAAATTTTTAAATTTTGGTTGGAAATATCTGCTTAACGAACTTAGCCTTCATTTTGGGAACAGACAAGTATACAGTCATACATTCGTACAGCCATACAAGTAGACACCGATGAAATGTTATGATTTGCGGATTCTGTGAGTGCCGAAACGTAAAGATCCATTAAAAACCAGAGATCGAAAATTTGGACGATTACATTACACTCTCATTAATGAGAATGTAAAAATTACATTTTTGGACTAAAGACACAAGCTAAGTAAAAAAGTAATGAGACAAAACTTGTTTATTCAAAAAAGAGCTAAAAATTTTTTAATAATTATTTTTATAGTATGCGCAGTTTTCCTTTTATTCGTAAAAACCAGTTAAAATAAAAAATAATTTTTTTGACAAACGACACAAGCTATGAAAAAAATAAATACACAAAGTAACTCTTCCAAAGAATACCGTAAGAACATTCAAATTTTGCATGGATAATTTTAAATAGTTCATGCAGTTTTTTCTTTAATCGTAAAAAATAACATTGAAAATAAATAATTAATTTTTTTGAAAAAACGACACAATGTACAAAATAAAATTAACATACAAAAGTTGTTCACCCAGAAAGATACATAAATTTATTATTAATCGAAAAAAGTCTGCTCGTTTGTTTTGTCAGTGAAAAGAAACATTGAAACTAAGAAAAGAAAATTTGTGTACACACGATAAAAGCTACGAGAATACCCTACTAAAAATTCCTATATATAGGTTCCTATATAGGATCCTTCATATAGGAGCCCTTTATGTTTTACCTATAGGTGCCACCTATAGGAAATTACATAGGATCCTATACAGGTTCCTACAGAAGTTCCTGTATGAGACCCTATCCAGATGCGCAATAGTTTTTCTTTAATCGTAAAAAAAAGATTAAAAATAAGAAAAAAATATAAATATAAGGCAATAACTATTAGTATGTTTCAATTTGCATTCATATTATCAATTGTGATGAAATAAATTTATTGAAACAAGACATGTTTTAGCGCAGCTCAAAGTATAATTTAATGCAAAATAAGAAACAAATAATAAAATAATCATGATATAAAAGTGTTGAGCATAATGTAGAAAAGTTGACATTTGGGACAAAATCGAGTGCGAAGCACGAGATACTTGATGACAATGTGTTAATTAAAGCCGAAAGAGCTTTAACAAAAGAGCGTTCACAATCAGAAAATTACAGTTGTCAATCCGTTAACCTTTGATTTTAAAAGGTCTGTGCACGAATGTGGGAGAAACAAAGACCGAGCGCGAAGTGCGAAAGCCATCAGTCGAGTGCCTTAGCTGCGCTCAAACTCTCGAGCTAAGCTCTTTTAACAAAAGAGTATTCACAATCAAAAAATTACAATGGAAGCGCGCCCAGTGCTTCTCGCTTAAAATTTAAACTATTTGGTTGAAAATGTATATTATTTTTTGAAAATTTGTGTCTTTTGATATGAAATTATTCTTCTTGGTTTGAAAATTCCATTATTCGGGTCAAAGTAAATAGATTTTTTTGGAAATTCGTCTTTTTGGGTGTAAAGTTAATCCTCTTTATTTAACAATTAACTGTTTGATTGGTTATTATTATTTTTTTATTATTTTTTTTTTAGAAAATCAATTTTGGTTTAATAAAAATACAATTGTTTTGTTCGAAATAAAAGCTTTTCCTGATTCATGATAAAAATATGGTTTGGCTGTAATATTAACTATGAACTTTTTCGTTGAAAATTAAACTACTTAGTTGAAAATTTTCGTTATTGTTGTTAAAAATTAATTTTTCACTGAAATTTAAATAGATTGGTTGAAAACTATTTGTTTGGTCATTAATGTACCTTGTTGAAAATTCTTTTTTTTTTTTTTTAGTAAATCAATTTTTTGTTGTTAAAACGCAACTGTTTTGTTGAAAATGAAGCTATTTTTGATTTGATGTAAAAATATTTTTTAGTTGAAATATTAACTAATTAAATTTTTCGTTTAAAATTCATCTTTTCAAACTGAAAATTCAATTACTTTGTTGACATTTTTGTTTTGTTTTGTTTAAAATTAATGTTTTAAACTGAAAGTTGTACAGTTTGGTTAAAAATTCAACTGTTTAGTTGAAAATTAACTTTTTTTGATGAAAATTCATAATTTGGGTTTAAAATACAAATATTCGGTAGAAATATTATCTAATTTGTTGAAAATGGTATTTTTTGGTAGGAATTTCAACATTTTTATGGCATTTTTTTCTTAATAGACTGAAAAATCATTCTTGAGTGAAAAATCGACTCTGGTAAAAATTATTTTTTTTTATGTAAAAATGCATCTTAAAAACAGTTTACATATTTTGTTATTATTATTTTTAAGATTTATCTCTTTTTTTTGAAAATGTCAAAATTCCATTTTTAGAAAATTAATCTTCTTTGTAAAATTTATCTTTTCGGTTGAACTCTTTTGTTAAAAATTAATTTCATTATTGGTCAAGATTCATAGTAATATTTACTCTTCAATCCTTAAAAAACATTTCTGTGGCGAAATGTTGTCACAGGCTTATACTGCCCAATATGTCGAAGGCATTTGTGGTTAGAGTTGGATTTTTAATTGATCATTTTGCACGGGGCTCTCCCGGTATATATCATCAGTCACGAACGCATTTTTATAATGCAATCAAGTGATCTGATGAGAGCAGTCTGCCCAGACATATTGGACAAAGCCTTATTTTTACTCCATTATTAACGACGGACTGGGTTGCAGTCAAGTACACGATGGGGGGAACTACAGCTTAAGGTGGGTTCCGAACCACCATAACCTCGATAAAGGTACACTGAAAAATTTCCAGATGTACCGGCTCAGGGATCGAACCCCGGACCTCTGAGGTGAAGTCCAAGTGTTTAACCAACTGAGCCCCCGATTATTATTATTATTATTATTATTATTATTATTATTATTATTATTATTATTATTATTATTACACCATTAAGCAATTTCCCTTTCGGGATAGGCGTGACTCAATCGGCAGGGGGAAGGAGTAGTGTGTGGATGGGATAGAGATTTTTCAGATTGATCCAGAATTCTTGTGCTATTTATGTAAATAACACGTTCGTTCCGCAACACTGCTCCGACCCAGGTTGCTGATCAATCTCTCTAGCAATCACCCCAAGCGAAGAACCTCACGAAGCCGTTATGTAAGGTTCCCCACTTAGGGCCATTAATAGCCAAGGTCTTTGTTTCAGGCGTCGTTCACTCTGCTGACACTCTTTTTATTAACTATTTTCCGCCATACTTTCCTGTCCTGGCACACTTCTCTAGCTTTTTTTATGTCCATGCATTTTTTCATGCAGGCTCTCGTGTTTCTGTGACTTCTTATGTCTCTTCTAAGTAGGGTCTCATTCACACATTCTAACCATTCTTTCCACGGTCTACCTCTGGGCACGTAGCCATTTACTTTACCTTGATACACTTGTTTCGTTAGACGTTCATTTGGCATTCTCTCAACATGTCCGAACTATCTTAACCGATTTCTTTCCCATGTGTCTACTAGCGTCTCTTCTACACCACATCCTTTTAGAATTATCTCGTTACTTACTTTGTCCATTATGGATTTCCCGCTTATTATGCGCATGAATCTCATGTCAATTGCGTTAATTTTACTCTTATCTTTTTCTTGATAAGCCCATGTCTCGCTACCGTATAGTACAGTCGGTACAAATATAGAATTATGTATTGCCATTTTAGCTTTATTTGATATATTTTTACTTCTGATAAGGGGACCTGCTCTACCAATAACCTTCTTACCTTCATTTATTCGTCTATCTAATTCCTCATTTATCTTCCCGTCCCTAGTAAATAAGCTATCAAGGTATATAAGAAATTATAAAAATCACAATTTAGGAAATTATTTAAAAACGGTTGAAATCACAGTTGGAAACAATTTTTATTCTAAAATTTTTATAAAATTCCCGATCAAAAAATAAATTCACTGTCAGTTCCCGGTTTTCTCCGGTTCCATAAAATGCCCAGTTGTCAAGGGTTACCGGTCCAACGGTCATCGCTGACATTGAATGCAAATATCACAATTCCTATCTTTAACTGATGCAATCGCTGTGTCAATACAATCCATTAAAATAGATTTAGCTGCTCTTTCCCCTTCAGTTTTGGATTCTTCTCGAAGAACAACACGTAAGGCACACGGATGATTAGCAAGGTCTTGATAAGTTAGTTCGTCGGTAGAAAATTTTAATTGTTTTTCAGATTCTTTATTAAAAAAAAAATCGCGACTACTAAGCCCTATGCATACAAATATTTTGCAATTTGACTATCGGAGGGTTTTTCCCATTTTTGCTCTAGACTTGTCTTACGAGTGACACTGGCTTGAATTCTTTCACTAATGCCGTTTATTCGGATTTCCTCTACTCTGATACCATGTATTATAGGCAAAGCCTTTTCTTTTTTTAATACTTTCTTTATGAAACCCAATCCCATGCTTTATTGACTCAAAACGAGTTTTTATTATAATATTCATAATGAGCTGTCAATTTAAATAATCATATTAAGGTTATGTTTACACCGGCTTAAAAAATTTATGTGCATTAGAAAACTTATAATTACCGTGTGTCTATTTAAATATTTCTTTCTGTACTAGATCCTTTGAAATAGTAAATATTTACTGTTGCTTTTTTATTTATAAATGTATATATTTATAAAAGTATTCTAAAGTGATATCACAGTGTACCCATTATTTTAATTTCTATCGAACGAGAACTTTTGTTTGCTGCCTCTCAGAGCGCCAGCAGTCATATCCGGTATCGGCTAAAGGTCAGGTTCGCAGTGAATAGTCCAAAATATTATTGAGGACTAAAGTACTACAAAATTTCAACTATTTAATTACTTTTTAAATCTTATTAATTAGGAATTGTTAAAATAAAAATTAATTGATTGGAACTTTTCTATTCTTTTTCTCTAAAAACGTCCAATTCAAAACTTGTGAGTTACTTCAAACTTTCGTTTGTTCCTTTAGGTGTATATTTTAGTAAATACGAATTAGAACGCAAATCTCACGACAACTTGTAAAATTTACGAAAAGAAATCAAATTAATCCTTCCTAGGATTGTGATTGCTAGAGAGATTGATCAGCAATCTGGGTCGGAGCAGTGTTGCGGAACGAACGTGTTATTTACTTAAATAGCACGAGAATTCTGGATCAATCTGAAAAATCTCTATCCCTTTCACACATTACTCCTTTCCACTGCCGAGTGAGTCACGCCTACCCCGAAAGGGAAATGGCTTAATGGTGTAATAATAATAATTATTATTATATCATTTAGTTTAGAATGCTTGTTTCGAAAATTTTTCACTTAAAAAATTTTCCATTTTATATTTTTAATTTTTAAGCATATATTTAATTTAAAGAATTTAAAAATTCAGTTTTAAAGGTTAAAAAAATTAAAAACCACAAGTATTTAAAATCGAATATTTTTTATTAAAAAACAGGGTGGCCGCCAGATCGGGAATTTTACGAATTTTCAGAAGAAAAATCTGCCCAGGTACGATTTTAACAGTTCTTCAAATAATTAAAGTCCAGCTTTGAGGATATTAACAATTAAAAATTAAAAGCATTTGAAGTTGAAAATTTTTGATAAAAAACAGTTTTATTTTATCAACTGTAAATTTTAATAAATAAATTATTTTTAAACTTGATCTGTACTCTAAGTATAGAAATCTGAACAATAATTGAGGAGTTCTGGACAAGAAGGCGACAGGCGCTCGAAAACGAGTAAAAGTATTGTCCAGGCTGTGACGTCAGGTATCAAAAGTGAAATTCGAAATTAAAAAAAACAAAAAATATAGTTAGATAGCTCTTGAAAAATGAACCAGAGTCTCCATTTACAGTTTTTCTCTCGGGCTGCAAATTTTTCAGCATATAAATAAAAACGGACTTTTTTTTAATTGAAGAAACCATGTTTTTTCACATTCAACTCGCCGTAAGTTCTTTGTTTGTCAACTAATTAACAAATTTCTTTTTGAGTTTTATTCGTGGCACTCTAGCGGATGCTATAGTGTCCAAAAAGGGTCAAAAGTTAATTTGTAGTGTTTTTTTTTTTTTTAATCTGAATGAAAAACCACGTTTTTAGACTTACACATTAAAAATGTGAGCGAGGAAGTTTGAGCTACGACAAACTTCAAGCGAACGAATTTTCCGCCAATGTATTGGCCAACTTTTTGGAAAATCTCAATTTGATTTGATTTTTAGTTCCATAATTACAGCGAGTTTATTACGAGCTCGCGACGCGCCACCACAGGATTTTTTAGGGGACGCCGCCAGAACGCTGACTAGTGCGAGCGAGTGGACAAAACAAAGGATGGGCAAGGAGGATGTTTCAGGCCTCAGGCGGCGTCCCCTTAAAAATCTTGTGGTGTCGCGTCGCGAGCTCGTAATAAACTCGCTGTAATTATGGAACTAAAAATCAAATCGAATTGATATTTTCCAAAAAGTTGGCCAATACATTGGCGGAAAATTCGTTCGCTTGAAGTTTGTCGTAGCTCAAACTTTCTTGCTCACTTTTTTAATGTGAAAGTCTAAAAACGTGGCTTTTCATTCGGATTAAAAAAAACCATTAGAAATTAAATTTTGACCCTTTTTGGACACTGTATCCTCCGCTAGAGTGTAACGAATGAAACTCAAAAAGAAATTTGTTAATTAGTTGACTAACGAATTACTTACGGCGAGTTGAATGTGAAAAAACATGGTTTTTTCAATTCAAAAAAAGTCAGTTTTTATTTATTTACTGGAAAATTTTCAGCCCGAGAGAAAAACTGTAAATGAGACTCAAGTTCATTTTTCAAGAGTTATGTAACTATATTTTTGGTTTTCTCAAATTTTGAATTTCACTTTTGATACCTGACGTCACAGCCTGGACAATCCTTTTACTCGTTCTCGAGCGCCTGTCGCCTTCTATTCCAGAACTCCTCAATTGATTTAACCAAACAATTCTAGATCCGATCAAAATTTGAGAATTTTCAGATTGTAATTATTACAATCCGAAAGTCATGATAAGAAAGAATCTGAAATTAATATATCATTTATTCCGATAATTTTATTTTTAAATAAAAATTTTGATTAATTATCAATAATATATTTTTAATTCAGAGTTTCAGGTATTCATTTATATTATTTTTTCATATTAAATTTAATTAAAAATTGATTAATATACTATTTCTATTACTTTTTTCAGCTATTAAAAATGTAAACGTGCGTTTTACTAGTCTCAGCTTAAAAATAAATCCATAATAATATAGTCATAATTAAAGGTTTTTATTAAATTTCAAATATTGTGAGTCTCAATTATTTAATTTTTATCCCATTTAATTTGAAATTTCTTAATGTGGAAAAAGAATAAATATTTTATATCTAGCAATATTTCACTGTTCATTTAAGACGAGTAAATTGAAACCATATAAATGAAAGAAAAAATTTTGAAACTGAATTGTTTTACATAGAAAGCTTTGAATATTTAGATTTTCGAAGAAGTTTTAATCTTTTGGCGTGACAATTTTAATTGTTCTATTTAAAAAGTGTTTAATTTATAAGTGAAATTGTTAAATTTTGACGCATAAATAACAATTGAGCACTTCTTATTTGTAGAACAAATTTGAGTAATTTTAAGAAATATGAAGAAGTTTTGAAAAGATTCAAAATTAATTAAAAACTTGACATTATTTCATGTAATTTAAACGAAGTGAGTTAAAATTTTTTTCAGAACTTCTAAATATATTTTAAAATTAATCGAAATTTTTCTGCAATTTTTTAAAATCCAGCCAATTAAATAAAATCCGTACAATCTTCCATGTTCTTCTTTGATCATTTTTGAAATCTCTCAAAATCTTCTTAAACTTTCTGTTACAATACTTTTTCAAAGTGAAAAATCATTTTCAATTTTTCTAAGAATCTTAAGAAAATTTTTGTTCTGTTGTAGTCTTTCACAATTCTTACAAAAATTCTAAATTTTTTGTTTGAAATCTATAAAAAAATCTAAATTTTATTTTATATTCGGCTGTAAGTATTTCAAATTATTTCAATTTCTGAATTTAATTCGAATCTTTTAAAAACTTCTAAATATCTCTTAATATTTCTCTAATATTTTTAAAAATAATAAATGTTCTATTGTTATTTATAAATTACAATTTTATTTTTTAATTTGTAGGATTCTCTAAAAGTTATAGACAAAATTCAATTCATTTTAAAATAAATTTAAAAGTTCTGACAAAAAATTTTAAATTATTTTAAATTTGCAAAAATTTAAAACCACTTCTAGAGTTTTGAAGATTTTGAAACAAAATTTTAAAGCTTCTGGGGGATGCCTAGACTATTATTTTCAAATGTAGATAACACAGCACAAAAACACAATTGTAATTAACATGGTAATTCTGAATTTGATTCAAAATCACAGCTGATCGCATATAAACATCAAACACTCATCTAACGAGAATTAGCGAATACCACCGACAGGGGCGCTGCGGTGCTTCCGCTTCCCCAGCAAATAGTACTAAAAAATTTTATTACATTCTCTTAGTGATGAGAATATATTAGTTTTATCTGAAATTTGACTTAGCAGGTTTTCATAAAATCTTCACGTTATGAGACCTACTGAGTCGGAAAAAAAGGAATTTTACGAAGGCCTGTCTGCATTCTGTGCTCTGTAATATTTTTATTTATTTTTATTGTGGATAAGAATTCAAAAATTTTCAGAGAACATTTTTTTTTTTAGAGAACATTTTTTTCAAGATTTAAATATTTAAAAATTATATGTACGAGTATTCATGGAAAGCAGAATTTCGAAAAATGTATCCTCGTGACTTTTTTCGATAAACAGAAAATTATCAGACTATGGCATTTTCATAATCCAAAAAAGGTTTGCTCTATGAGGAAGCAAAAACAAACAAAAATGGACATTTCAAGCCAAAAAGCGCATGATATGAAAAAAACAAGAAAAAAACTTTGTTTTTTGAAAATATTACAATATGATCATAACAACTTTATGAATTATTTTGAAAATTCAAATTTTGATTACACAAAAAATAATTATAATAAAAAATTCCTTGTTGTGGTCAAACTATGCAAAATACGAAAAAAATTGGTAAAAATTGTGCAACCATAAATATGTCATAATTTGTTTTTATTCACTTTTTATAGCACACGTAGGTTTTGTTTTATTCGTAAAAAATAACATTGAAAATAAGTAAATTAAATTTTTGGATTTTATATTATATCATATTTTGTTTTATCAGTCAAAAACAACATTAAAAATAAAAAATTATATTTTTGGACAAACGACAGAAGCTATCATAAAAAATGAATGAACAAAAATTTCTCTTTCAAAAAAGAGTGAAAACTCATCCAAATTTTTCAATAATAATAATTTGTTAATAGGACGCGTAGCTTTTGTTTGAACCCAAGAAGGATCTAAAAATTTTTTATGGATCATTTTTAGATAGCACGAATATGTATATATTCTTTTAATCGTAAAAAATAAGATTAAAGTGCATAGCTTCACTTAATCGTTTTTTTAATGTTTACAAGTCCTATTGTTAAAATTTCGAAAAAATAAGGTAGAAATTCTCTAGTACTTTTGACCCAAAAATTTTCAGGACTTGTAAAATTAAAAAAAAATTGAATTGAGACTTTTTTGGGTACTTCTAGTACTTTAATCATTTCTCAGTAGTAGTTTGTTAGGAATTATATCCCATGTGCACTTACTCCAAAAATAAAAAATAAATAGGTCTTTCTATTATTTTTCTCCCGATGTGCATTTTAAAAAAATTGTAAGAAAACTTGGTTCTTAAGCACTGATTTGCTTCATACCCAGTACTTTATCTGAACATTATATGTAATCCCAATGGTCCAATTTAGATATTTAGGATGCGAGTGAAAAGGTGTTTTCGAGATTTCCCTCATAAACTTAATTTTTCTGTAATTAATTACCAAAATTTTAATTTTATAGGTGGGGTGACGCACATGTACGCTTATATTGAATGCCGTAGAAAAGTTGTTAAATAGTTGTAGAAAAAAAAGTATTTAAATATTTCCGAGACAAATCAAAAGGTGTTTTTAGTTTTTCCATGTAGCCTTTCGTTTCATTATAATTAATTACAAAAGTTTAGAATCTATAGATATAGGAAACTTCAGGGTCGCTTAATTTTCTATTTCCATCGCCAATTTTATTGTTTAACATACATGTTCATTTTAACAGTTATTAATTTCCTCCCCCTTTTAATCCCTTTTTCACAATTCCAGACCTTTCTTTATTTCATATACTTAATTGTCCCTGAAAAAGCAAATCCCAACCTTATTTACCAGCTGACAACCTCAATCAATCTCGAATCCAAACTCAATTCAAACTCAGAAAACTGCCTACAATTTCCATGTGAGCTACCTCTTAAACAACTTTTTAAACTTGCATCCATTATTCACCCGAAAAAATTATCACTCCTCTCCAATGACACTCAAAGTTCCTTACACAACCTCCGCCCCAGCATACACGATCACGCAGCTTCAGCTAATTATTATTCACGTCGTACGAGACGCGTAGTCCTCCAGCACCAGGAGATTATGGGGGCAGGTGGGTGGTTATGGGAATATAAGGTCCTGGGGTGATTGGACGATCGAGTTTGAAAAGGTGACTATACGATGCCTGTACACGCATCCCTTTGATTAATGGGTGCCTACCCCTCTCTCCTTTCGCTCTTTTGCTCCTCTTCCTCATCCACCCCCGCCCCCACCTCCTATCATCATCAACCTTTTGAGAAAGTAAGCAGTGAGTGAACGACGTTCAAGGGTTGGTGACTGTAGGTAGGTACGTGCATCGGTAGGGCGACAGGGGCCGAGGGTTGGGGCGGGGGTGTGAGAGAGCACTGGGGGTTGGGACGGCCAGATTTTAACGATTCCTCCGCCGCGGAGTCTTAAGAGAAAGAATGGCGGGGATGAGGCTGAAATGAGTGGGGGAGTCGTGGTGCACGATGGGTAAGAAGGCTAGGGGCTGACGTGGGGCCGGGGGTAGATCGGAGGTGGAAAGCACGGTGGTACCGCGGGGGTGGAAGAAGCCGGCGGCCGAGGGACGCGAAATGAAGAAATTCTATCTACATTTCCAACCCTTCATGCAACGTCTTACCCCTTACACTACCCTCGATCTTTTCTCTCTCTCTCTCTCCTTTCTTCTCTCTTTTTCTCTTTCTTCCGCATCTCTTCTAAGGCGAGTCCTCCACCTATCGAAAGAATAGAGAAAGAGAGAGAGAAAGAGTGAGAAAACGAGTGTGGACCCTTCCCCCCAACCCGTGAGGCCCGGCGCAACCACCCCACTGAGACAATACGACCAACCTCCTCCTCTTTTCAACCAGCATCACCACCACCATCAGCCAACGCCGAGGCTGGCGACTACCTTGAATCTTTTACCCTCCCTCGCTTCTCCCTTGCCTCTTATGCTTATTCTCTGGTGTCTCTGTCACTCACCTAGCTTGAGATACCACTTCTTTCCCTTTTCTTAAATACAAAAGCGAAAATTTTGCTTATTAGAATATTTCCCGAGCTCTTTCTCCGATCCTCTGCGAAGTCAGTAAGTGAACGGAGATGGTGATGCTGAAGGTGGCGAGGGTGATGGCAGTGCGTTTGCGAATGTCTAGCAGACCGCGATGGCAGCGACCATTACTATGACTTATTACTTTATACCATTTATATCTCTGCATGCTAAAAAGCTCAAAAAGGAAGATTTCGTGGGGAAGCCAAGGCATTTGGTTTCAGTAACATTCAAACATTATTTTCGATCTTAGTGCGTTTTTTGACCAGTGACATAGGTATAGTGCCATGTTTTTGAAGAACACCGGTAACTCAAGCAACCGAAAAATTAATTTTTTATATCAATGAAATCGTGAAAGAAAATTACACTTAATTATGCGAACCAGTTTTGAAAATAGTTAATACTATCATAGTATATTGTACACCAAGGAGGAGGAAAGGGACTTCATTGAATTTAGGGCATGTGAGCGTAATCTCAAAATTTTTTAGAATTTTTTTCAAACCCAATTTACGTTTACATGAAACGCGATATCGACTTGAAGTTTTGGTAAATTAAATAAAAAGCACAACAAAACGTTTGTCTGGTCCGAAATGTTTACAATTATAAAAAAGGTTTTTTTTGTAACATTTTTTTTTCATAATTATAAACATGTATGAGCCAGCAAATGTTTCTTAGAGCTTCTTAATTAATTTCACAAATTTTTAACATTTTCTAAATTATTTTATGGCTTTTTGCCAGTGAACTAATTTTGAAGGGAAACGTAACGAGTTAAAGGCGTTCTTCCGTACTTTTAGGTAATCAGAAAAATAAGTTTTATTTAGATAAACACCATACTCGGATTGATAAAAATGATTTATTTTAAAATAATCACAAAAATTTTTTTATAAGGGCAGGGCGGGCAATAAGAACTTTCAACAAAATACAAACAGTTTTACTTAAAAAGGCCAATTTTGAATTTTAAAAATTCTTTTTAACAAAGAACACGAATATTTAACAAAATAAATACTTTTTCAAACAAACAAAAAACTGAAATGGTGCATTTTTCACCAAAAAAGTTAATTTTTAACTAAGCAAACTAAGTTTTATATAAGAAAGAAGATAAAATATTTTACCACAAAATACGAGTTTGTAACAAAATATATAAGCTTTGCTCAAAATAGTTGCATTTTCAACTAAACAAGATAATTTTAATCAAACGTGAAATAATTATATTTTCAATTTAAAAAATTAATTTTTAACAATAAAAACAAATTTTGACAAAGTAGTTCATATTTAAATCAAAGAAAGGAACTTCCAACCAAACAGATTCATTTTTAGGCCGTGGATACGTGTATCTAAATTTCGGTACGAACAGGTGGATCTTTTCAGTACGTATAAACACTTTGTAATTTATAACTAAGGCGATTAATATTCAATTACAAAAGATACATTTTTAATCAAATAAATCAATTTTCGACCAAGCAGTTAAATTTTCTACTGAAAAGGAGAAGTTTTTAACCATACTTGGAATAGTTAAATTTTCAGTTAAAAAAATATTAAAAAAAAAAAAATGTATGACAAAATAGTTAAATTTTTAACCAAATACCAGAAGTTTTTAAAACTAAGATTATTAATCATCAACGTCAAAAGTGACTTTTTAATAAAGTGGTTATTCTTTCAAATAAACCTTAGTTGAATTTTCAGCAAGAAAAACAGAATTTCTTACGAAATATGTAATATTTGATATTTTAAACCGAAAATAATTTGATGTTCAACCAAAAATGATCAAATTTCAGCCATATATTATGATCTCATTCTTAACCAAACATTTTTTATAACTAAACAATATTTTGTAATTATTACAAACAAGACATTCAAAGTATAAAGTTCTTATGCTGAATAGATGGATTTTTTACAAAACAGTTGAATTTTCAAACCGAAAATATAAGTTTTCAACAAAAAAGTCCGTTTACAATCAAATAGTTGAATTTTAAATTTAAAAAATGAATTTTTAATGAAACAGTTGAACTTTCAATTAAAAATAATGATTTTTATCAATATTTTTTAATGGTTAACAGAATACTAGAATGTTCTACCAAATAATAATATTTGTAACCACAAGATGAATTCTCAAGAAAAAAATAAAGTAAAATTATACATTTGGACGACTTATTTGTCATCGAGCTTATTATCAATACATGTTCTATTCTAAATCTAATTTCATTCATTAATTTCATTTCATTAATTTAATTAATTGGTAGATGTCCCTGAACTGCAACTTCAGTTTATCCAAAATTCCCTGACAATTATTGCAGATTCTTCATAACATTCCCTGACTTTTCAAAATTTCCTGACCTGTTTCATATTATTTAAAATTCGCGAAAATCAAATCAGACTGCTGTATTTGTTGTGATTTTCCGTGGGTACAGAAAAGATTAAATAAGAAATGTTTCTTTAGAGCTATTCTCGGTTCGAAAACTGCCTTACGGTCTAGTACGGGTAGAGAGTATGCAATTTGACATAGTCGTTTCAGTTATAAGCCCTCGACACCGAGAAAGAGAGAGAGAGAAAGCAAAGTTCGAGGCTCGTTTCGTTTATTTTTTTTATTCTTTATTTTATACTCTTTATAGCTTCTCCTTTTTCCGAGTCAGCCCTCCTTGCTCACCCTTCAACTCCTGCATCACATCCCATTTTCATACGCCACTTCCGTCCTCTCGACGAGGTATCCTAATTCCACCTGCAAAGACCCTCCAAAGAAAGAAAGACTACAGAAGTAACAGTCAACGCATATCTCTGATTAAGGTCTACCTGTACCTAATCTCTAATGGATTTTTTGCTCAAGGCGAAATACCTAGCGAGAGAACTCCATAGTCCACACTTTATCATCCTTGAAAAATTAAATAAATTGCCATTTTTGACTTCCCTTCGTCTCTTAAAAGCCATTCTATAAAACTGCGTCACATTGCATGGGGCCGGGGTAATTCAGAATGTGACATCCCACATTGAAAATATAAATCTAGCAGGAAAAGAGAAACCGTGCTAAGTCCACTTTTTGACCAATTTGATTTTTCCCTCAATTTTTCCACTTCCATCCCCTTACTGCCCCTATTCTACCACACCTCTTACATCTCATCGCTTAACCTACTTCCATTGCCAGAAGAGCAAGCAGTCTTAGAGATAATATGTAGATGGATGTTAGTTTTTAAGAGTTACTTGTAAGAAATTTCTGTAAAAAATAGAAGTGGCAAGTCAATTTTTTAAGGACAGCAAGCCGAAAAATAAACGTCTATCTATCCATAAGGTTTTTTGCCCAGGGCTACGAAACCGTAAAAATTAGGGTTTTGGAATTTTGTATACGAAAATTTAGCATTAAAATGTATTTAAATCATTTAAAATTTCAAAGAATTTGAACTAAATTAATATATTTTAAAAAAATGGTTTCAAAATTTAACGGTCATTCTAGGTTTTTGACAAATATTTAACATTAATATTATTATAAAATTTTTTTAATGTTTTTACAATACTGCAAATATTCGTTTTCTATCAATTAGTGTTATTTGTTTATGAAATAAATAAAATTATGTATTTCATGTGATTTTCTTATTGATTTATATGCATGCAAATGTACATGTAAATGTAAATTGTTTCTTTAGAAAGTTTTATTGCTTATTTTCTGAAATAGGTCCAGCTTTAAATGTGAATAACAATTTTTGTAAACACTTATAAAAAAAATATTACTGATTTTTTTATATTGAAAATATATTATCATATTTTTGTTCCAGAATTCATCTCTGCTGATTAGCAATTTTACTTTTTCGTTAAAAATATATTCTATTGGTTGAACATTTAACTATTTTGTTGAGAATTCATTGTTGATGCTTTAAAATTAAATTCTTTAACGGAAAATTTAACTATTCTTTTTTTTTATAAAAATTTAATATTTTATTTTATTTCAATTTAATTTTTCCTAATTACTAATTAAACCATTGCATTTGTGTTGGAAAATTGATCGCTTTTAGTTAAAAATTAACTTCTGCTTTAAAATTAAATATTTTGTTGAAAATTCACCTTTCGGTTAAAAATTAAATTTCTGACTGAAAATTATCTTTTTGTTTAAAACTTGATTAGATTCAATTATTTTGTATTAAAAATCTAATATTTTTTAGTTGAAATATCAAATATTACATTTTGTGTAGAGAATCAACCTTTTTGTTTGAATTCGACTGTTTATGATTTGAAATTAAATATTTTTTTTGCAATATCACCTTTTATGTTTTTCATTGAGAATGAATAATTTTTCATTTAAAATTTAGCTACTTTGTTCAATTTTCAACTTGTTAATTGAACAAAAATTTTTTTGTTGAAGATTTATGATTTTAGTCAAAGATCTAATTATTTTGCTAGATTTTGTGAAATTTTGATAAATATTCAACAGCAATGTTAAAAATGGAATCACTCCATTTAATATACAATTGATTTGTTGAACATTTGTATTTTTAGCATCAAAATTCGACTAGTTGGTTGAAAATGCAGTTTTTTCAGTTGAGGTGCAATATTTTTGTTTCAAAATTCAACCATTTAGAGGGACGCCTCCAAAATCCTGAAGAAATAAAATTCCCGAAATTAATTAACAATTTGTTTACAATTTGATTTTGGAGAAAATTTTCTGTAATTTAAAAAAAATCTATATACATTTTTAATTTGATAGATTCGAGAATTTTTCCTTTCCGGATTCTCGTATTTTGGTAATTTTACTCTTTCGCGAATCTTACAGTTTCGGGAATTTTATTTTTCGTGATTTTTTAGTCATTCCATTTTGTTTGAAAATTCCATTATTCGATGATGCCATTTTGTAGGAATTTATCCAATTTATGAGAAAGTACATAGAATTAGTGTGGAAACTTGTCTTGAATAATGTCCAGCTGTATCAGATATTTAAAAAACATTTTAGAATTTTTATAAAAAGAATTAATCAACAAAAATGATATTGTTAGTAAAAATGATATACTTCAGCTACTTCAGATGTGTGTTTTCAAGTTTGAGCGCGCCTAGGGCGTGCGACTGTTGGTTCTCGCGCTTTGCGCTCGATATTGTATTTACCTCGCGCTACATGCTCGATCTTTCTGCACAGACTTTTTAAAACTAAAGGTGGAAATGCTAACAAAAGTAATTTGGTAATTGTGAATTCTCTTTTGTTAAAGCTCCTTCGGCTTTAACGAATACATTCTCATCGCGTATCTCGTGCTTCGCACTCGAGTTTATCCCTGAAATTTTAAATCATTCCCATAAATGTATATTATTATAATTCGTACCTTGCATTGTTATTAAAACAGATGAAAGTTCATTGCCCCGTTTAAAAAAATGCGCATTCTTTTTTTTCAAATTGGTTATTCAACGTTTTATTGCAACTTTTGTCGCTTTTCAATAAACTGAATTTGCTCATTTCCAGTGCTCTCTTTATGATTTAAACTTTACACATACGGTCTATTGAGCAGCCTTGCCGTTTTTTAACTTCAAAATTATGCATATATGTATATTTTATTTATTTATTATTTATTATTACTTATTTATTTTTATTATATTTTTTTTTGACAATGCATTATTATATTAAAGCATATTTTTGAAATACTGTGAAAATGTTGCATGAAAAAATGTAACTTTTGGATTTTCTATTATTTTTCATGCTGTCAAAGTTTATTTTTCGATTTATCAAGAAAATTCAGAAATTTGTTATGATAATCTTCTAGGACATTTAGAAATCAAACTTTTTCTTCTCTTGACATTTTTTCATACCATCCGTTAATTGGCTTAAACGGTTAATTTTCGTGTGATTTTTGGAATTGTGTAAATGCTATATAACTCTCATAATTTTTAATTTTATGAAAAAAGTCATTAGATGAATTGTTAAACTTTTCAAATACTATGAATGACCGTACAGAGAATTCTTGAATTTTGAAAAAATAGTCTAAAAAATATTCAAAAGGCGCTCAGTTTTTAAACTTTTATCCATAATGGCTGACTAACGAACTTAACCTTCAGTTTGGGACACTTAAAGAATGTACTAGAGGGCAATCTAATAGAATTATTTTTTCAAAAGTCATCGTGCTAACAGATAGACAGGCATAAATACATACAGACAAATTCGTAAAAACCTATTTTTCGGATTTAGGTGGTCTCAAAACGTGGAAATTTGGCAAAACTGGGGGTGGGGCGGGTTGTTACATTTTACACATATCTATAATAGCTTCTCTGACGAGAATGTAAAAAAAACATTTATAAACATTGTTTTGTTCTAACTTCGATGAAAAAATGTGATCTATTTTATTTGGCTTAGCTTGGGTTGTGTGTCTAAAAATTTAATTTTTGTATTTTCAATGTTTTTTTTTAATAAATAAACAAAAACTGCGTGTCCTTTAAAAAAGTGTATAATAAAAAATTTGTAAATATTTTTTGGGTGCGCAATGTTTGTCTTATCATAATCTTGTAGTGATACGGAAAAATAACATTTTTCTTTTCAAGCACTATGAACAACGTTACACAGAATTTTTGAATCATGAAAAAATGTGTACTCAAACATTTTAAAAATGGGCTCACTTTTAGTATTTTTATCCAAAATGTCTGACGAACAAACTTGGCATTTAGCTTAGGACACTTAAAGAGTATACCAAAAGCCAATACAGTCTGTCAAGTTAAAGCGTGGGTGGCTTTACTCGCAGTCGGTAAGGTGTATCGACATGATTTTGGTGTCAAAATATTAAGAAGAGCTCCCTCTT
>NC_046664.1:53746566-53776395 GCF_010883055.1 Belonocnema kinseyi
AGGGAGCTCTTCTTAATATTTTGACACCAAAATCATGTCGATACACCTTACCGACTGCGAGTAAAGCCACCCACGCTTTAACTTGACAGACTGTATAATAGATTAATTTTTTCAAAAGTTATCGTGCTCACGGACAGACAGACAGCCAGGCAGATAGACATACAGATAGACACATTCATAAAAACCTGTTTTTCGGATATAGTGGGTCTCAAAACGTGGACCTTTTGACAAAATCTAGGGAGATCAAATTTTATACAAATCTAATAATACCTTCTCTGATGAGAATGTAAAAATGATTTATTTGTCATCAATAATTTTTTGATACTTCTGTTTTTGGTTTTAATCGTAAAAACATACCATGAAAGGCAACAAAAATTAAATTTGTTGAAATCCCACACACGCGATAGAAAAGAAATTGAAATAGAAAAGTTGTGTTAAGCATGTTCCCACGTAGCGGGCAAATTTTTTTTACTGTTCATGATGTTTTTCGTGATTAAAGCCAAAACTACGAATCCTATCAAAAAGTGGTTAATAAACAATTTGTAGATATTTTTTGAATGCACAACTTTTGTTGTATCATCTTTTACCGTATTTTACACAGTTTGGCCGAAAAATGTACTTTTTGGATTTTTCATTAATTTGTATGCTGTCAAAATTTGAATTTTGGATTTTTCAACAAAATTCAGAAAGTTGTTATACTAATCTTGTAGGGCATCAACATTTTTCATTTCTTGACTTTTTTCATATCATGCGTTATTTGGCATGAAATGTTCATTTTTGTGTGTTTTTTGGCATTTTGTAAATGCTATAACTGTGGTAATTTTTGATTTTATGAATAAAGTCGTGAGGATAAATTGTTCCAATTTTTGCATACTATGAATAATCGCACAGAGAACTTGTGAATTTAAAAAAAAGTGGTCTAAAAAATATTCAAAATATGCCCATTTTTTGAATTTTCATCCAAAATGGCTGGATTACGAACTTGACCTTTATTTTAGGACACTTAACAAGTGTACCAAAGGCCAATCTGATAGAATGATTTTTTCAACAGTTATAGTGCTCAAAGACAGACATACATACAGACAAACATACAGACAGACATACATCTAAACAGACACATTCGTAAAAACATGTTTTTCGGATTCAGGGGGTCTCAAAATTTGGACATTTTACAAAAACTTAAGGGGGGGGGGGCAAATTTTACACAAATCTAATATCTTCTTTGATGAGAATGTAATAGAGACCATTTGTTATTATTTAAACCAATTTTATGAATGGGCCTTCACTGTGACAGTTTGCTGTTGACAACAATTCATCGTTTTTAAATCATTTTAATAAACAAATTACTCTGAGGACGTTTTTTTAATGAAAAGACATTAGGAATTTGTATCTCTGAAAAAACGAAATCTATATGTTGAGAAATGGCTAAACAATTAATTTGTTTAAACAAATAGATTTTTCTTATAATCAAGTATCATATCTAGAGGTATTTTTATCATATCTGAAGTTGATTAAAAAAACGAATTCTTTTACTAAAAAATGACAATATTACGCATTTGTTAATTAATTTTGCTTAAACAAATAACACTAATTGTCTGACATTAAAGAATCGCACAAAAACTATAATCAAGATATTTATTGTCCTTTCTGTTAAAAAACTAAACAAATTTATTTGAAAATGACGAATTTATGCATTTGCTTATAACATTTGTTTAAATAATTAACAAATGGTCTGCACTTTTTTATAAGAGATATCGAAATTTTTTTCACACTTCCATTTAAAGACAGACATCTGAAGTAGCTATATATAATTTATCCTGAAAATCTATCTTTTGTTGATTAATTTGTTAATCAAAATTGTAAAAAAATTTTTAAATATCTGATAGTGCTGGACATCATTCAAAACAAGTTTCTCCACTCATTCTGTGTACTTTTGCATTAATTGGATAAATTGCTACAAAATGGCATCTTCGAAATTTTTTGTTTTAACGAATTTTCAATGTTAAATAAAAAGAAAATTAAATAACTTTTTTTAAAATATGCCTCGACAACTTTGTTAGAAATTGCATAAGATTTATTAAAAATAAAAAAAACCAGTCGAATTGTTTGGGCTAAAAGTTAATTTGTCTACGGAGACCTCATTTGGCTGATTTGGCTCATTTGATGATGTGTGACGAAGCAAGAAAGAGATAAAAAAAGTGTTAAAAAAGTGTTAAAATTAGTTTAAAACAATTTTCGAACGGCTTAAATATTCTGATTTTTCCCATTGGAATCAGGCTACCAGGTAGCAGGCTACCATCTGAGCTACATCCTCCCCAAAAGGCTGCATTTTCCGTCTAAAAAAGTATACAGCAGCTTAATATTGACAAAAAATTATGCCAGTTATTTAAATTAACTATTATCCGATTCATATTCTTGATCTCTATTTTATAATACAGCTCCTCTAAGTTCATATAATTAATAATAAATTAGGGTTTGATAACATGGTAGTGATGGAAGGAAATTCAAATACTTGAGAATTTTAATTTTGATTCAAGTATCCGAACTTAGACTCTATCAATAATCCCTCTTTAGTTCAATAAAGTTTCCTTGCAATGAGCTTTGGGATCGACTATTACAGTTTCATACTACCATTAATGCAAAATGTAATTTGAGACAGATAGAATTCATATATTGCTGCATAATGTAATAAGATTTCCGCTGAATATCCGTTCGTAAGCTCTCGGCTCAGAGCGTGGATCATTCAGACCCAATATCCAGAAAAAGAAACTCCTGCGGTTTTAGTTTAGAGAGTTCCTGTAAAACAAAACCTTCATACGTTACGAAAGGTCTAATCTTCAGAGTTCTTATAAGTCAATCATGATTATAGTCTCGTTTTATAATACGAGATAAAATCATGTGTAACCAATTAATTAAGAATTGTACTAATCCTGGGATTAAAATACAATCATTTCCAAAAAAGAATAAGAGAATATTGACACTTATTTTCATGTACTGCCAATCGTGTTCATTTCTGCCATGTGGGGTAAATTCGGACACCCCTCAATTCCCTAGATTTATAGGATAAATTACTTAAAACTGTTGATTCTAGATTTTGGAGAAAAATTCTTATCAATTTAGGAATGTCTGAATTTACCCCACATGTCTAAAATTACCCCATTTGACGGTACCTATCAAGAAAAATTTATAAAAATAATTGAATTGTTTATAAATAATTATTTATTACAAGTTTTCAATTTTAAACAAGAGTATTCTGAAAGTATATACACCAAAAGAATAAATTATTTTGAGGAAAAATCAAAACAAAGATTAGACACTTTTCCGGAATGCTTAATTGTTAATCCCCTGAAGTAAGCATTCCTCGAAGACTATTTATCGAAAGAAAATAATTTTTTGTTTAAAAATAGTTGAATTTTATTTTTAAAAATTGTGAGTACAAGCAGTCACTCCCACATCGCAAGTCTGGACTTTCCTCTCTTTTCAAGCCTTGAGGCACATTTGTTTACATTTATAAAATAAAAGAGGAAACAACTGCATAAGAAAAAATTTTGTTTATGAGACCAAAATGCCTAACGACAATTCCTATATCTCGACTCCTTCTAAAAAAAAATTATTTTGAATCCACATATTTGAACAATTAAAAAAACTGGAGAACGGGAAAATTTTTTATCGAATTTTTGTTATAATGTTCAAACAAAAAGTAATTTGTAGAAGTTTCAACGTTCTGATATTCTAAAAAGTCTAATACTAATCTTTCATCTGAACCTCAACACTATTATACTTCGGAATAAACTTTTTTTTAATACTTAATGTTTTATAAAAAATGTTTTCTAAGTCTACAAATCGATTAAAAATTCTTCCTAGAATTTATCCAATTTTTTATTATAACAAAAAACTTAAAATAAATAAAAAATTATCTAAGAGACCTGATTTTTAGATTAACGACCTCAAATTGAATTAAAAAATTGGCAAATATTTAAAAAATCATCGCAAATGTCTAACGTTCATTTTTATAACAAAAGATACCTTTTTATTTATTCTAATGTTTTCTAAAACAGCTGAAAAAAATTTCTATGTGTTATAGAATTAAAATGAATTTTTTTTCTGTAAGTTCTAAAATTTTGTTATTAAAAATATATTTCATACATTTCCAATTACATCATACGTAGGAAGGTTGTGGGAATAGCAATTTTGTAGGCGATGTTTATATTTATATTAATTATGATAGAAGGTACTAGACTTATTTCTTAAAAATTTATTTACATGAATAATGTCTAGCGGTTTATCTTACTTTTTCAAATGTTTAAAATTAGAGTAATTTAAGGATTAGCCTGGCAGTTTTGCTATCAATTCGAAATTTTTTAAACTAATTATTTTTTTTTAATTTAAGGGAATTGAAAGATAAAAAAATTTAAGGGTAAAAGATATAACGGATTTAAAGGAGGGAGGGGGTGTAATCGAGTTTATTTTTTTACGAGATATTATACTGTCTTGTAATTATTATTTCAACTAATAGAAAATATTCAAAGTAGGGACCGTGCACCTACCAAAAAGGAGTTTGTAGCCTATTTACACGTTAATTAACTCATTCAAATTTTTCCCTCCTCTACTCCGTCTCATTTCTATTACTACCCCTCCCGTAGACTCCTCACACACTTCCCCTTCCTTCTCCTACTTCACCCTCATCTGCTTTTCCTCGCCTATCTTCTCCTATTACCCCTCCTTTTACTTCTCATACTTCGAATCCCCACCCCTCACTTCCCTTCCCCTACTCACCGTCACATTCCCCACTCCTCCTCTTATCACTTCCTCTCACATCACCTCACCTACTTTACCTTACCTCTCATAACTTCCCATGATACCCCTCCCACACTTGTATTTTCCTCGCTTACTGCCCATCATGACCCCTCCCTTCCTGGCTATTCCCTCACATCACCGAATTCCTATCACTTTCTCGGGTTTCCTCCCATTTCACCTACTTCCAGTATATTTTCCTTAATTCCTCTCATGTGAAATCTAACTAAAAGAATTGAGCCAATATTTTATTTGTAAGTACAGCATAGACAATTTAAGCTTTTCCTTTATTCGTAGCAATGGGCAGAAAAGCCCTTTCAATGGGAAAAAAACTCCTTCAAAAACCATCGCTTCGCCTACTTCTCCTCGCCTCACCTCAGCCCATCCACTTCTCCTCACATACAATGACTTCCCCTACTGGTGTCTCACCCCCTTTACATCATCTAATTTTCCTCACTTCTTCTGCTGCCCCCTTATTTCCCCTATTTCTCCCTCCCCCTCCCACTTCTCCTCGCTTCTCTTCACTTTAAATCTAAATAGAAAAGAATTGCCCAATATTGCTTTTTTAAATTCTCCTTCCAAGAAAAAAGTATGACGAATGGACGGAAACCCGACCAAAACTTCTAAGAGGGTTTTTGACCGGAGCTACGAAACACTAAAAATGATCCATGGCATACTTAAAACTAAAATATTGAGATCAATTTTTTCAGACAAATTTGGCTTTAAAATTGCCTTTTTAATCTAATCTTTTGCTGATAATGTTTTATTGTCAATTTGTGAAATAACCCTAGAAAATGTTTCGTTTTTCCTGCAGCATAATAGTCTACAGTTTGAATTCCTTTTTTTGTGGTGTACAGAGTTGTAGGTATTGATATCGGGATATTTGTAAGGGAAAATAGGGGTTTGTTCTCAGTTTTTTATTTCGTTATACCGGGTTAATACAAGGCAGTAATAGATCCGAGGAACCTGCAAGCAATATAAAGGCTCTTAGTGTAAGATTTTTCGTGATCAAATGGGTATTGTCCTTCATGTATAAAAATCACGAAATTAAAAAAAATCTCGGTCGTTAATTATTCTCTTTTTTAATTAAACATTTTCAATGAAATATACTCCATTTTCCATTTTTATTTCTTATATCTCTTGGTTTCTAATTGCAACTAACAAAATCTGTGAAAGCAATGTGCCTGAAGCAGAAAAGGAGTTGATTTTCACAATCGGAACTCTCAAGTAACGTCACGACAAGTAACATAATAAGTATGTGGGATCTCCGATAGTGTTTGGTCTGAAAGGCTGAAGAGAAGGTATTATCAGTTGGAAGAAGTCCGTGGAATGGGCAGGGGGAAGAAGCGTGAAAGAGAGAATCAAGGAAAGGGTAAGATGTGTTTGTTCCACACGAGCTATTGTCACCCAGGACTACCTTTCTATTGTTTGTTGCCTTGTCGTCGCCTTCCATCTCCCCTTTGCCCCCTCGTTCCCCTGCTCTGCTCCTTTATCCAGATACAAACCAAAGACTCAACACCCTTTCGTGCATCGTTCACTCCCTATCTTATCCCTGAGATTTTCTGGACTATCAGTCTCTGTGCTCCTAAGAGATGAATCCCGCAATCAAGGAATGAATGCACGTTCGTAGAATCGAAGAAGTCGTTGAAAATAGTACTTCAGGTCACAGAGTGTACGACTTTTTAAAAACTTTTTTTCAAATTTGTTTCTGAAATATAACTTTTTTCTCGTTTTTCACTGTAAAATGCAAATGATCAAATTTGTTCATCTTTGGGGTTTCGTAGCCTCGGCAGAAACCCTTATAGTTTCAGTCGGATATGAGGACAAGTGAGGAGAAATGAGGGAATTTAAAGAAAATGAGAGAAAGTAGGGGAGTGTGTGAAAATGAGAAGTCGGAGAGAAGGAGAAATGTGTATAAGTTAAGGAAAGTAGAGGAAATTATGAGAAATGAGGATGTGTATGGGAGAGGAAGTGAGCAGAAATGAGGAAAATGTAGAGAAAGTGAGAAGAAATAGGAGAAGTGAGAAAAAATGAGAAGTCGGGAAGAAGAAGGGTGTGTAAGTGAAGAAAAGTAGAACAAAGGATGGGGAATGAGTGTGAGTATAGCAGGGAAAGTGAGTAGAAATGAGAGAATGTAGAGAAAGTGAGAAGAATTAGGAGAAGTGAGGGAAAAATGAGAAGTTGGAAAGAAGAAGTGTGTGTAAGTGAAGGGAAGTATGGGAAATGATGCTGAGTAGGGGGAGTAGGGAAGAAAAAGTATGGCATTGAGAGGTTTGATCGACTTCATTAACGTAGGCGACTCAACCCTTCTTTGTAGGCAGTCTTTATTGCCAAATTTTCATATAAAATAATTGTATGTACATAATAATGTAAAATATATTCCTTATTTTATGTATATACAGGGTATCCCACGAGAATTGTATTTAATTTTGTGGGGGGTGGGGTTGTGCACAAAAAATTAAAAAAGTTCCCAAAATTTTTTAGGTTCTATGCTTATTCTGGGCACAACACAGGGTACAAGTTTTAGAAGGGTACAAGTGCATGGGTATATATTTTTTAAACATAACAATAAAAAATTATTGAGGGAGTGTAGCTCAGCTAGTAGCCTACTTGGATTTACATTCCAGACAAGCAGTTGCCCTCTTATTTGGTGAAAATCTCAATGCAGAAAATCAATATATTTCATCAAATCATCTGTCAAAACATATTCAATTTTAAGTATCCTCCAGAGCAGAGTGATAAATTGTAAAGCATGTTAACCGAGATAAAACGCCAGCGATAGACGATCATTGGGGTTAATGTCGTTGTAACATTGTGGCCATGCGGAGCTCTCGAAGATAGAGAGTAAAGAACGAACAGAAAAAGTGGAGTGGGAAACAGAGAAAAGAAATCCCCGTCGTGGATGCTCCGCAAAGTGTTGGAAGTGAGAGGCGCGCTCCGAGAGGAATGAAGGTGGATTCGAGGGGGTAGCATGAAGAAATAGAACTAAATCAGATCACAGTATCCACTCGGATCCAATGTGTCGAAGCGAAACAAACGATTCACGAAAGGTGAAGGAAGGAGGGAAAGAAAAGATGCAAGATAGACCAAGAAGACCGGCGTGTCCGAGCAATTACTGTCCAGAGGAACGGAGCATGCATCATCTTCGCACATCTTTATTCCACCACATATCTCATGCTAACTCTACTATGCATGCCTGCGCACACACAATACCGCGGACGTGCATCTTTGAATCTAAAGTTTCTTCTCCCCATGTGTTTATAACCCAGCATCTCTTATTACGGCCGGCTCATACGGGGAAAAGAGTTATTATGCGATCGTTATACCTTAAAAAGATGCAGCGAGGGAACAGCGTTTCTGAGCCTACCTACTATGTCCGGGATGATAGCGAGCGGAAGCTCTTCAGATAAACGAGAACCGATCGGAGATCTCTACATGCGGGGAGCAAACTTAATAGGAGGTCGTGTGAAGATCAAGATTATCAGAAATTGGGATTGTTGAGGATTATGATTATTTTGAGTTGTGAATATCAGGAATTAGGATTATCGAGCAGCTGAGAAAAGAATTGATTATTATCTTAAAAGTAATCTTCATTATCTAGAAATCTGTATAATCATGATTATCAAGAGTCTAGTTTTTTAAACTCTAATCTGAAATATTGTTCTTTCTGGGAGGGAAACGATATTTTTTATTAGTTTTTCTATTTAATTGATATGCTTATTGATTTTGAAAGAAATTCTGAAAGATGTGATTCAAGAATCTCAAAAGTTTCCCCATTGTCCTTATATTCCAAGTCTCTGATCCCAACTTAATCGTTCCTCTAAGCCACGATTCGTACATAAAACCAGCAAATATTTTCTTCTCCCTATAGGTTATAGGCGTCTTCCACTCCTTTACGATCAACTTAGCTCTCTAGTAATTCCGCAACACTTGCGGGCTGCTTAGTCTAAACAAGATTATCCAGAACCTGAAGTTTGGAAGCTCCAGGCTTTTAAAATGACTGTCCTTTATGGGCTTTATGCGAAAGCATCAATACACGATGAGCAAGAGGAGGGTTGGGGTTGCGTAAGCGTAGGGGAAGAGGCAAAATGAGAGCGTCACGTTTTCTTAAAACGCGCCTTTCGCTTCCAAAGTAAAGGTCCCTCAGGATCCAGGAGGTAGCCAGGATTTCTCCCCATTTTCCACCCCCACCCCTTTCGTTGGCGTTGATGAGTCGAGGCAAGAAGATGTGGAGCCATGAGGAGATGAGGACGTTCTTTCTGAGTTAGGGGGATGGGTCAGGATTCAGGATCTTAGTCAGCGAGTATAGCTGTGTAGACTCTAGACTTTAGACCTGAAAATTCTCTTGAGGTGGATCTTAAGAAAGTGGTAGTGATGAGAAGGGTGGTGCTGGTCGTGGTGGAATTAATGCACGCACTGGGCCACGCACCCGAAACTCGAACCCCTCACTCACACAAAGACATCTTTTCTGCATATACAGCCCATCAAGGAGCCCACTTCGTTACGCGACAAGGTAGAGGGAAGACAAGGGCAAGTAAGTGAAAGAGAGAAAGACATGAGAAAGCACAGAGACTTTTATTGATCGTCTAGCAAAAACTCAGGAACCCTCATTTCGTGCCTCCGTGCCTCCGACCACTGGTCCTGAGCACCCCCAGAATCTCAACCTCCTGAGAAAAAGTGGGCTGCTGCTGCCTTCGTTGTTCCATCGCTGATAATCTTTTACACTTAAGGGTCGGCAACCCTTTCCCTTTCTAAGCATCCCCGGCGGTTGAGACCCTCCGGGACCGTCGACTTCGGCGTTGCTTCTTCAGTTCCTCAACCTCTTCAGCGCTGTCTTATTCTCCTTTTTCGTCCTCCTCTACAGAGTGTAGATTCCTCCACCTCGCAGGTTGCCACGACTACAATACGGTTCTTCCTTTGGCTTTAGTTAGACTTTAGATTTAGAAGGATTCCATTTATAAGGGGACCAACGAACCGCTGGATCACTGGAGTGGAGAGCAGGACGAGTACCCACTTTTCAGACAAACGAGGGTAGGTGAGCTGGCGGTGCTATCTTCAATTTTTCACCCGGAGAAGTGGTGACTATTCCCAAAATTAAGTTGGGGGTTTCATATTACAATATTTGTCTTGGTGACTCTTTAGGGACCGCTGAAAAACTACGTCACGGTATTTTCAACACTTCTTTCACCCTCTCCCTTCTTCGTCACTGATCATCACACCAAGCATGAATTCAAAATGGAACACTTAAGATGTCAACACGAAACATAGTAAATTTGTAAGAAAATAGTTAAATTTTTAAAGAAAGAAGATTAATTTTATCCAAAAACAACCAAATTTTCAATGAAAGAGTTGAGCGTTCAACCAGATTGTTGTGATGACTGTTCAACCAGAGTGGAATTTTCAACAATGAACCAAATTTATTTTAGGCTTTAAAGCAAAAGGGAGGAATCTTTTAACAAAGAGTTGGATTTTCAAACTTCAAAGGCGAATTTTCAAGGAAATGGTCAAATTTTCAAACAACAAGATGGTTTTAAGCCTCGTTTTAAACACAAACAGTTGCATTTTTGAATTAAGTTTTTGAAATAAAAAGACGTCTTTTTAACAAAATAATTTAGTTTTCAACAAAATAGTTGCATTTTTAACCACATAGCTGAATTTTCAAACAAACAGATAAATTTCAAACTACAAAGATGAATTTTCAATGAAATTTTTAAATTTTTAAACAAAAATTATTCAAATTTAACCAAAAACTTTTGCATTATTAACCAAGTAGTTGATTTTTAGCTAAAAACCCCAAAAAGCGAATTTTTTATAAGGCAATTACATTTTCAATCCAGAAGGATAATCTTTCTATCCAAAAAGACGAATGTTTAACAAAACTGTTGAATGTTTAACAAATCAGTCGAATTTTTATCAAAATAGTTGTATTTGAAACTAAGATGATGAATCTTAAGCAAAAAAACAAAGATTAATTTTTGACAAAGAAGTCAAACTTTCAACCAGATAGTTAAGTTTTCTATGAAAAAGATTAATCTTAAACAAAAAAATATAATAATTGATATTTGAAACAAAAATATATGAATTAAAAATGAAAAACAGTCGAATTTATCCAGAAAGATAAATTCACAACAAAATAGTTGAATCATCAACCAAAAAAGATTAACTTTTTAACAAAAGTTGCACTATTACCAAAAAAAATAACAAAAGAGAAATCTTCAAACTGAAAAGATGAATTTAAGAAAAAAAAAGTAAAAAAATATTATTTTCCAACCAGGAAAGACTTCAGTTGAGGGAGAGAAAAAAATTCAACAAAATTGTTAAATTTTAAAAACCAAGAAAGTTATCTCTGGGAATCAGTTGACTTTTCAACCAAAAACTTCATTTTCACCCAAGGAATTGATTTTTTTACGAAAATATTTAATAGATTTTTTAACCCAAAACGACCAATTTTCAACAAAACAATTTTTAAGCCAAATAGTTGAATTTTAAACTGAAATGTATCAATTTTCTACCAAAATTATAATATTTAAATTGGCAATTTAAAACATTTATTTTCAATCGAAAGAAGAAGTAATTCAACTTTTAACCAATCAGTTAAATTCCCAATACTTTTTCAACTCTCCCAATTTTTTGGGATCACTACTTAGAAGCAGCCTAAACAAATCTTCAAACTGAAAAAAAAGAATTTAAGAAAAAAAAAGTAAAAAATATTATTTTCCAACCAGGAAAGACTTCAGTTGAGGGAGAGAAAAAAATTCAACAAAATTGTTAAATTTTAAAAAGCAAGAAAGTTATCTCTGGGAATCAGTTGACTTTTCAACGAAAAACTTCATTTTCACCCAAGGAATTGATTTTTTTACGAAAGTATTTAATAGATTTTTTAACCCAAAACGACCAATTTTCAACAAAACAATTTTTAAGCCAAATAGTTGAATTTTAAACTGAAATGTATCAATTTTCTACCAAAATTATAATATTTAAGTTGGCAATTTAAAACATTTATTTTCAATCGAAAGAAGAAGTAATTCAACTTTTAACCAATCAGTTAAATTCCCAATACTTTTTCAACTCTCCCAATTTTTTGGGATCACTACTTAGAAGCAGCCTAAACAAATAATTTTAATCAAAAAAACAACGTATTTTCAACAAAATAGTCCAATCTCTAATCAAAAAGTCTAATTTTCAAACAGAATAAATGAATTTTGAGCCAAAAATATAATATCAGACTTTGCATTCAACATAATTAACTTTCAACGAAAAATATTTGCAATTTCTTTTTTGGTTCTATTAAGTCAGTTAATATTTAAGCAAAAACGAGCAAAAGGGAAATTTTCATGAAAACATTGAAAAAAGAGGTATTCTTACATTCTCATTCATGAGAGTGTAATAGAATTGTAATTGTCCAAATTTTCGATCTCTGGTTTTTAACGGAGCCTGCCTGTATGTCTGGCTGTATGCATGTCTGTATGTATATATGTATATATGCATATATGTATATATGTATGGCTGAATGTATGGTTCCCTGAAAGTTATAGCCACGCTAACTTTTATAGGATTTGTCCAATCGAGTCTGCCTTTGATACAGGTTTTAAGATTCGCAAAAATGAAGGCTGAGTTCTTCAAGCAGATATTTCCAACCAAACTTAAAAAATGTAGAGCATTTTCAAAATTTGAAAAAAATTATTTTTTTAATTTTATAAGTTGTTGTCAAAGTTTTTGATAGATAGGTAGAATACTTGCAAATTATCCAAATACAATTTTTAATTTCGATAGAAAATAGAAAAGTTATATACTTTTAATAATTTTGAAAATTTTAAGGCAAATATATAAACAAATATTTTTCTGATAGGTTAGCAAATTTCATTTAAATTCTTCAGTATGTATCAAATATATTTTAAAGATATGTAGGTTAAATTTCTCGATTACACAAAAATTCAAAAGTTAGAGCCTTTTCAAAATTGAAATTAATTTTTTTTGTCAGTTTAAAAAATGTTTGTAAATTTTTTCTAGTACACAAACAAATACTTGCAAATTATCTCTTTTTTTGTACATTTGAACAAGATTTACGAATTATTTTGATGAAGTTTCACAATCGGACAAAAATTATCGAGCGCGAAGCGCGAGTTTCATAATGAGAATGTAATCGTCAAAGCCGTAGGTGCTTTCAAAACCTTCTTTTAAAAAAAATCGAAAAAAATGTCAGTTACAATTTATGACTGTAATTCCTCAGAAGTTTAAATCACAGTTTTCAATTTAAGTTATAATATTTATAATATTTGAAAAAATGTAGTTAAAGGGTACGCATTAAACGTACGAAAACGAGCGCAAAGCGCGAGAGCGTACACGCGCGCCCTAGGCGCGCTCACAATTGGCATGAAGCGTCGCGTGCGCATAGCGCACCGAAAATATGCCCGCGCAGCGGGAAATTTTTTTTTGAAAGTTGAAAGAGATGAATAAGGGTAATAGTGTACTTTACTTATAAAATAAAATCCTTTTTTTTTTTTTCATTTTTCCTATCATTTCAAAAAATTGTTTTTCAGTATCATATTTTTTCTAACTCACGCATGAAATGTTCGATTTTCGACGCATGTATTGCGTGCGGGAAGTGACTAATTCCGAAACCGTGGTAAAAAGCAGTTATAAAAAGACGTCATCTAGCTGCTGCGCTTACGCTCTTTGAGTAAGATTACTGTTTTTGCTGTTGCGGTTTCGCATATCGAGTCAGAATTACTTTTCAGGACTGTCGAAATCATAACCTCACTTCATGATAATTTGATACTTGAGAGTCTCATTGTGAGTTGTGAATAGTTTTTGGACATACTCGAAGTGATAAGTTACCATAAATGACTGATAAATTACCATAAATTACTTTTAAATTACCGGAAATTTCGGAAACTTTTATATATCTAAAATTATCAGTAATTTGCTCATTTTTCATAAATTTCTGAAAATTTTGGAAATTTAGCCAATTCTTCATTAATTTAAAGAAATTTAGCAAATTTTCAGAAATTTTCGCCAAAAAGCTTCGGATACACTAAATTTCTATATATTTTCGGTAATTTACAAATTTACCAGAAATTTCCGGAATTTTTAGGTAATTTTTGTAATTTTACCATGAGTTTCCAAAAATTACCATGAATTTTCAAAAAATTGGTTTTTATTGTTTCTTAAATCTAAAATTTCCCGGTTATGTTAGAAAAAATATCGTGTGCTACAGGAGCTAAAAGTAGGCAGTTGAAACTCTTGTGAAGTTTAGAGTACTTGGCCATCGGCTCAACTTCGGGTCGTTTTCGGCTCGCCTAACTTCACACTCGTGTGGAACTGCCTACTTTCCGCACTTGTAGCACATTATACTATTCCATGCGGGATATAACATTATACGCTAACGCCCATCCTACCTCAGCAATTATGATAAACTCCTTCCCCCTTAGATTAGGGTTGGTGAAAATAATAGGCTTATAGAAATCGTAAACAATACGATACCTATAAGTAGTGCATTGGAACCCATATGAAGTTTACTGAATGTGGATTAGATTGATTGATTTATTAAATCAAAACTCGCCAAAAAATTATTGTATATATTTTTTATGGTGCAAAAAATACAAGTTAATTGCAGGGATATATTAAAACATAACTATCTCTTGCAGAATAATATTTTAAATTCTTGAAGACATCAAGGCCATGTGATGAGTGGGTCACGTGGCCAGATTCCTACCTTACCGCCACTTTTCTAATTTCCCAACTTATATTTACACGAAACGCTACATTGAGTTGAAAATTTGTGATACTAATCAAGAAGCACTAACAATGGTGGGTCGGGCCCTAAATTTGTACAATTATGAAAAAAGTTTTTTGTTGTAAATTTTTTTTTTTGCTTTTTTTTATGTTTATTAAAGCTTAGGATCAGATTCACCTTTCTTAGTGCTTCTTATTTATTATCCCAAATTTTCAACTCGATGTGGCGCTTCGTGTGAAAATAAGTTGGGAATAAGAAAGGTTGCGGTAATGTAGGAATCTGGTCACGTGACCTTGAAAAATCTGCATATAATCATTTTTGTAAACATATTTGCTCACGGGCACTGCCTGAGTAACTTCATGTAAAATCATTTAAAGAATTTCAGCTATTTTTAGTAATTTTAATAAAAATTCGAATATCAATTCTTTAAGGTGTTGAGAGAAAAACCCTAAAATCATTTTTGAAAAACTCAAAATATTCCAAATTGAAAACGTTGGTTCTTTTTTTTCTTAAACTCTCCTAACTTTTGGGATTTTAATGATATTCAGGTTTATTTTTTTTTAGTTATTCGTAATAGGAAGCAGCTATGAAAAAATGTTACTTAAACAATAAAACTTTTAAAACTTTTTGCATTTTTCAAAAACCAATTTTTAAACTTAATTTCTGAAAACAAAGCTCTTTTTATGTTCTTCATTTTTTTATGTAGATAGCTGAAAATGTCCTCTACCCTACAACGCCTGTAAATATCAAGATGTGATCTACCTTAGTTTTCGAGAAATAATTAACAATGTATGCCAAAACGATGCACAAGATGTGAAAAACCATAGGATAAGGGACATCCCATCTTGATATTAACAGGGCTTTTAAAGGACATTGTAAGCAATCTATATAAAAAAACGCAAAAATAAAAAGTGCGTTTTTTCCGAAATTCAGTTTCAAAATTAATTTTTGAAAAATTCCAAAAAATTTTGAAATTTTGTTGTTCAAAAAATGTTTTTTCATAAACTCGTTCTATTACGAATAATTAAAATATATATATATACCTCAATCTCATTAAAATCGCCAAAGTTATGGAAGTTTAAGAAAAAAGGCCAAACATTTTTTATTTTGCATATGTCCTAAGTTTTTTGATTTTTTCAAAATTATTTAAGGGTTTTTCTTTCAACATTATAATGAACGGATATTAGAATTTTTAACAAAGTTACTGACAATAGCTGATGATTCTTCAGATGATTTGACACAGAATTGGTCACCTATAGAATTAAATCGATGGATTCTACATTCAGGACACTTTATGTGAGTTTTAATTTACCCGTTTTAGGTATGCAGTATTGTTTGCGATTTCTAAAACCATTTTTGGTCAACCCTCCCTAAATTATGGTTACCGAATGAAATGGTTACAGGACGAGTATCCTCTTAAGTTGAATTTGAATACCTGGCATGTTGGCCTTTATATTATCTTGCATTATATTATAAAGCTTTGTATACTGAAAAATTTATCATATTGGGACAACTTCAATCGTAATGTAGAAATGACTCATGAAAAGATTATCTGTTGTTAGATTAGGTATGGTATATTTGAACCTATCTCAACAAATATTGTAGGTGTCCTGATCAAGTCATCGAAATAATAAATCCTAAAATTCCAGTCTGCAGGCTTCTTCTGTAATATGTAACAAATTGCATTATGCGTTTCGAATGTTTTAGAAATTATTATTCAAATGTTTTGTTTCAACACCTCCATTCCATGTGAACGTGATATGACGTGATGCGGTATATGGAGTAGTGGCATCGATTGTACACTTTTTTAAATACTTAGAAAAAATTCGTCTTGAAAGAAAAGCATCATCCTTTTGTCCTTTTTGTTTTGAATTACGTGAATATCCTTTTTATACAAACAATATTAATTGCCTGGAAAATTAAGTTAAATTAGTCGCATACGGATATTTTTCTAAATGAAGGTGTGTGATTTATTTTTCAGTTAAGAATAATCAAAGATCGGTCCTGATTTAGATAATTCATTAACAAAATTTAAATATTTATTTTTTCAAATCGATTTATAATTGAACTGAAATTTCCAGTATGGAATAACTGTTTTAACCTATGTAGCCCTCTTTATAATGTAGAAAACGACGATGATTGGTTTCATGTTATTCAACCAAACAGCGTTAGTATGATATGAAAGTACAAAGTTATCGTTTGATTAATTATACTCCTAATATTTTAAAAGCTCGTTTTTTTAAATTTTGTCAAAATTATCTTCGGATCTTCTATTTTTAATCTACCCCTTCTTCAATCACAAAAACTTGCAAGAAGAAATTTATAATTTTCTTTGATAGTCAGTCCATGATTTCAGATATTCCTTCATTAATACTTGTAAAAAAAACCCCAAATTTAAATTTTACAAGATTGTACTTTTAAACTTCCTTTGAAAATAAAAATAAAAAATTTGAATTTGTAATGAAGGTTTTTGTTACCGTTAAGAATTAAGCTAACTTTATTTTTGTATGAAATTTAGTAAACATGTAGAAGTGTTAAAATAAATAAAAATCTTATAAAATTTCTTGTTTTGAAAGTTACAGGAGCCTAAATTACATTATAAACTGTAATACAAAATGCTAAAGTTTTGAATTCTTTGGAAATATTTCGAAAAATAATACATTATTTATTCCCTCTGAAAACTTAGCTAAATGAAGTTAGCCTAATTATTAACGGGAACGAAAAGATAGTCTATTCTTCGTAGAACCCATCGAAACAGCAGTTAACACAATTACTTATGAGAGTTTTCTAAAATCATCTCACTGTCTCTTAAAGATAAGGAAATAATTGATTAAAGTAATCACTAATAACAGACACGACTTTCTACAAACAATAAGAGATATAATCCTTATGATGTAACAAAATGTGTTAATCACTAATTTTTTTTCATTACAGTAATTATAATATATATCATATATATTATATTATCTTATTTATTATACTACCTTATAGAGTGGTCCAAAAAAGATATCTATTAAAGTTATATAAGAAAAAAATTGAAGATAAAAAATTTATTTGAGTTTTTTAAGTCTATTAAAAAAATTATTTTTGAGCCTTCTTTTATTCTCGTAATTTGTTTTTGGTTTCTCTCTGCTCTCTGTTAAAAAAAAAATTTTATTTTGAGAAAGTTTTTTACAAAGTTCCTTATTGAATAGTTTCCAATTTAAATTCTCTTATCAACAGTCGGACATAAACTAGTTAAATTTAATTATTAATAAAGAAGATGTCAGTCGAAAGATTAGTTCAGACTGACCTATTTTACTTTAGTTTAGACAGTTATTATTAACTATAGTGAACTTAAAATTCGAATGAATTCCTAATGCAAAAATTTAGAATGGCAAATAATTCTTGGACAACATTCTATTTTTATATACAAATCTCTAAAGTAGAACGGATAAACGATGTCAAATATTTAATTCTGGGGCATTGCTATTCAGGACATTTGAAAATCTATTCAAGATTAAACAGGTCTATAATATTCAAGCTAGATATTTAGGGGTAAATCAATAATTACTGAACAAGGAATGAAATTTTAGTTATTGTCAACTCAAAATGATAGATATTCAGGATTGATACTGGTCAAGGGACTCTGAAAAATCAGCAAAAGTGAGAGAATTTAAAACTGGTCAGGGAATGTCAGAAAAAAATCTGAAACAGTTGTGTAGAAAATTCAACTATTTTTTTGAAAATACGTCTATAAGGGTTTAAAATTCGACTATTTTGGTAAAAAATTCAGCTATTTAATTGAAAATTAAATTTTTATTCTCAATTCATATTTTCGGTTTAAAAAATCCACTTTTTTAATTTGTCTTTTTAGCATGAACATTCAACATTTTGGATGACATTTTTTTTTCTTCATTGACTGAAAAATCTTTATCGGTTTCAAATTAATTTCCTATCATCAACATTTGAACTTTTTGGTTATACATAAATATAAATGTTATGGGTTGAAAATGAACATGTTTTAATTGAGGATTCAACTTTTTTTTTATTTCGTCTTTTTTGCTGAATCAACTGTTTTTGGTTTAAAAGACAAATATTATTTGGCTGAAATATTAACTAATACATTTTTCATTAAGAATTCACTTTTTTTTTAAATGCATCTATCTACCCAGTTAAAAGTGGAACTGCTTTGTTAAAAATCAATTCTTTTGGTTAATGATTATTAGTTGAAAATTCCGCTATTTAGTTGAAAAATCATCTTTTTTGGTTAAAAATTTAAAAATTTGCTTAAATTTTTTTTACTGTAAATGTAAGTATTCTATTTTTGTTTGGGAAAATTTACCTTCCTTAGTTAAAAACATATTCATTTTGTTGAGAAATTTTCTTCTTTGTGTTGCAAGTGCAGTTATTTTGGTAGAAGATATATATTTTTGGATTGAAAAATCAACTTTTTTGTAGCAATTTTTTTTCGCTTTAAAATTCAGAAATTTTGTTGAAAATTAATCTTTTTTTTGTAGAAAATTATTCTTCATGATAAAAGATTAAACTATTTAGTAAAAAAGTTTTAATTAAAGATTCTTGATATCAATTAGAACCTTCTTTCTTCGTTTAAAAAATTAGTTATTCAGTTGAAAATTCATCTTTTATTGGTAGAAAATTAATCTTCATAGTGAAAGATTAAACTGTTTGGTAACATTTTTTTTCAGCTGAAGATTCTTTATTTTTATTGAAAATTCATTTCTTCGTTTAAAAGTTTATTTATTTTGTTAAAAATTCATATATTTTGTTGAAAAATAATCTTTTTTACCGAAAATTTAACTATTCAATTTTTTTTAAGTCTTTCAAATTTTGTTTTTATTGAAAATTAATTTTTGTAACTGAAAACTTATCCATTCCATTTTTGTTAAACATTTCTCGTTTTTAATTGAAAATTTCGACATTTAGTTCAAAATTTAAAAAAATTTACATTTAATATAACGTTCTTAAGAATTTAATACTTAATTCTTCCTTTAATGCAAATTTCAAAGTACCTACTAATTTATACATAAATGGCTAGCAATTCTTGACAGAAAAAAAAAACTTCTTTTGGAAGGAAAATTAAAAATAATTGATCTCATTGAAAAAGGAGAGACCACAATTGATATTGCAAGAGAAATAGACACTCATATCAGTGACATTTATATAGGTAAGGTTAAATATGCGAGAATATTTTGGCGATTAAAGTTTAACTTTAATGTACCTATTTTCAAAAACAAAATGAATATAATTAAAAATCACTATTAATATTTATTCTTAGATTTAATCAATGTGTGTTAAATTTTTATTAGGGAACTTCTCGCGCCACAAATCAGACCTCTGAAAAACATACGTTTTAGATCATTTTTGGAACCACAACAATATTACTGATAATGCAATTTTTAAAAAATACACATTTTTATTGAAAACAAAATTTTAACTTACAAAAAATATATTTTAACAATGTATTTTACGACTGATTTTTTTTAAAATATCACTTCTTACCAATTTTTGAAAGATGCATACATTTTAATAAATAATAGCTTATTTTTTCAGGAAAAACGTTCGGCACAACTCCGCTATTTCCAATTTTAAAATTAAACTTTTCTATGGCTGAAACCTTTCTAAGGTTCAGTTCTAGAGAATGTTTTCTTCAAAAAAGATCTTAAAGTAAAATAGACTTTTATGCAACGCAAATAACCAGACAAAAAAATTAATTAATTAAAATAGTATAATAAATTGTTATAATAAATTAATATCCTCTCAATGGTCTCTCCTATCCGTTTACTCAACTGCCAAATTTTGCTAATTTCGAAGATCGATGTTTAAGGTAGTGGAGGAACTCACTTAACTTGAATCCCAATCCCAGCCTTTCGCGATAAGTGGGAGGGTACTGCATTTGGTTAAAAATGTATTTTTGTTGGTTAAAGGTTTCTAGCTTTAATTGCAAATTCATTTACCTTTTTGCTAAAAATTCAAATATTTGGTGAAAAGTTCATGCATTTAGTCGAAAATTCAACTTTCTTTTCGTATAAAAGAATTCTTTATTAATGAAAATTCAAGTATTCGGTTACAAATGGATTTTTTTATTAAAGGTTCATAAGTTTAGTTTAAAATTAACTTATCTTTTAGTTGAAAATTTAACTATTTGCTTGAAAGTTGATGTATTTTGTTGCAAATTTGTCTTTTTTGAAAAAAATTAGTTCGATTGCTTGAAGCTTAATTTTCTCGATTGAACATTAATTTCTTTGACTGAAAATTGACTTATTTTGTTAAAAATTAATCTTTTTCTTATTTTTCTGATTTCTTGAGAAAATAAACTCGATTAAGACACTTTGGTGCTTTAATCCTTATTAATGCCGATCCTTCATTTGTAAAAAATTAAAACCATTTGCTGAATTTTATTAGTTCCTTCTTAATTATCATCAAATGATGATAGTCTGCAGGTTTCTTAAAATTAAACCAAGATGATAATTGGTAGTCATTTCTATTCAATTTGTTTAAAAAAAAATAAGTAAAAGCATGAAAAATAAGGGAGCTAAACGGTTATGAAAGGTGGAGAACTGCGATATGACCTGGGGTGCTTAAACCCCTTTCTTTCTCCAGGTCTTTTGGAAAAGACTTCATCAAGGAACTCTTCATGTCCTCAAGAATGCCTCCGAGTAATTAATTTTTCATAAACACCTCTGGTGTCAAGCCTTTTAGAAAACCACAAACGCAGCTGATGGCTCTTAGAATCATCTGAACTGGAAAGAAGGACATCTTGAATCTACTCAAAGACACTAATTTAACCCCATAGTTCTAAATACAGACTTAAATCCTATTTTTCCTATATAGGTGAAAATTAAAAAGCTAAATCTGCGAGATAAAGAAGTACCCTCTTAATTTATAATTGTATTTTCTTTTAATTACTTGACATTCTTTTGAAATAAAATATTTATGATATAATGTATATGTCAAAATAACAATTACCTCACCTTCTAATAATACTTAATTTTGTCATATTTTTAAATTGGAGGTTAATTATATAAATTAATTCTTGAAAAACATCAATTATTTTCATACTTTTATGTATCTTTAGTGAGACTGTATGTTTAAAAAATATCTTCATCTTGCAAAAATTTATAACAGAAGTCTTATAAATCTTCTATAATTAAACATTTTTAACCTAGCATCTTTTACAACTGGAATAAAACAATTTTAAATTATAATAAAAAATGTCCTGATTTTACACAATTTTTTCGGTTAAATCCCTCATTTTTTTAATTGTTGCTGCACGGAGAGAAATTCCAAGCGATTAATTCACGGAAGCGCGTGATCTTAGAGCTACAATTTTTACGTGCTTTAAAGTCTCGGACTCTGTGATCTAAAAGCATAGAATTCGAGACCTGAGAGCAAAGGGGCGTGGCCTCATGCTTGAAACCTCGCGACCTATGCTTTAAAAGCAACGGTTCCGACATCTTATTTTTCACGCCAAAGCGTAAAAAAATCAAGGAGTACTGCCGTGAATTAATCTCTTGAAATTTTTCTCCGTGTGGTTAGGTTATTTTTTCACTCTCCAGATTCCTTTGGCGCGTGATTTTTTAATTAGCAAATTTCCAAAAATTACGTGTATTAATACGCCCCCCCCCCCCCTAACATAAAAATAGGTACTTTTTAAAATACTGTTTGGGAGCGATCACATATTATTAAAACAATATTGTGATGTAAGACTGAATGCTTTTTAAATACATTTTTTAGTCAATCAAATATATAAAATATTATTAGTTTGTTTTTAAACTCCTGTTAATATAAATTTTACAAGATTCTTGATAGACAAGATTTTTGAATATTACCTAAAACCTTTCAAAATTCTTCTAAACCCTCTACATTTTTGGTTTGCAACCTTTAAACAAAATCTGCATTTTTTAAAATCTATTATAGTTTAAAATTATTTTTCAGACTCTTGAAATCTTCTTAATATTTTTTGAGTTTACTAGATTTTCTATGTTTCTTGAAAATATTTTTTAATCTTACCAAATTTAAACATTAATAGCTTTAAAATCTTCTACTCTTTTTCGAAAATTAGTGAAATCTTTATCAATTATCTCTTAAAGTTCATTTTTGAAAACAAAAAACCATAACAAATTTTCCCATAAATATTAACAAAAATATTTTTTTAATACTTTCTACATCTTTTAACCTAATAGTTTAACATTATTCAAATTTTTCATAGAATTTTTTTTTATTCTTCAAAATTATCTTAAAATACTTTAGATTCTTCTTTGACAATTTTCAGAAATCCTTTGAAATGTTTTGCAAATCTTTTTAAATATTCACTGAAAATTAAATTTTCGAAATAAAAAATCATTTTATTTTCCATGGGAACCTAAATAATTTTTTTCATTTTCCTTAAACCTTCCAAAATTCCTAAAATATCTTATAAGCTTTTATTATTTTGGATTAGTTTCAAAACTTTTGAGTATTTCTTAAACTTACTCAAATTGGTTGTAAAATGATGTATTATGGAAAACTTTTGCTTTAATATCTTGTACACTATTTCTAAATATTTTAGGAAATAATTTAAAGTCTTTCATAATCTTTTTCAATTTTCTCTTAGAATCAATTAAGGAAAAAATCATTAAAAATGTCCCCAAGAATCTTAAAAATATTTTTTTTCATTCTCTTGACTCCTAGTAAAATTGAGTTTACCTGTAATTTTTTTAAATCCTAAAAAATTAAAAGAACTTAGTCTTCCATATTCTTTTTCCACATATTATTAAATATTCAAAACTTGAAACAATTCATCTAAAATGAAACCCAAGCTATATTTTCCATAATTTATTTTTCTCATATCTTTGAAAATTTGAAACAGTTCAGAAATTATAGCGCAGTAGTAAAATATTAAAAACATAATTATTTTCCAATATTAAACAATCATTTACAACTTAAATGTTCTATTCTATCAATAATGTTGTGGAAAAATTTAGAAACACATTGTATGATGAAGTAAAATTATTTATTTAGAAATTTGGATTTAAGAAATTGATAGTGCCTAGCAAGAGCATTTGCAAATTTTTGAAAATTGAGTTTATTTAAGTAATTAGCAGCTATACAAAATTATCATTTTATTATGTACAGAACATCTTTTGTCTAAAGTAGCAAGTTTAAAAGTAAAAGACATTTTATTTTATACTTATTGCTTTTGATTAAAGACGCTTTGTATATATAATAATTGCAAATAATTGTGAAAATTATCAAAGCCATATAATATAAACTTTCTCACCTCATCGTGAATGACGTTTCTTCTCTATCAACCCCCTGGCACTTCCTATCCAGCCTATGCTTTAGAAGTATCGTGAGAGTTGACCGCGGCCACGGTGGCGCTGATTGTTCATTGGGCCGAGATTCATTCAAATGCATGTGAAAAAACGTAAAAATTCAATTTTTACATGATAAAAAACATTTTATCGAATTTTCTTCTACAATACGCTAATCTAGATATATTTAAAGTTTGATATTATTATTTATTTAATATTACATGACATGATTATTTATTAATAATAATTGAACATTATAAATACTTTTGGAAATATTTTTTTGAGTAACAAACGCAAAAAATAGGAAATTATTTATAGCCTAAGAACGAACTAGTATACAAATTCATTTCCTTGAAGTTTAATCATTGATTTGTTAATATTGCACTGCAATTGAAATATTATGATTAATATATTAATTGAATAAGATAATTTTATTGAAAAGTAAGGCTTTTCAAAGTCGATGAAATTGAAAAGCTTTAATGGAAAATAAATTACTTGAAAATGATTGTAATTTTTATAATCCTTTTTTTTAATTTTGGAGTAAATTTGAATTTATTGTTTTAGTCATGGAGTTTTTATTTTTCAGCTAAGACTTTTTGTTGCTGTTTCTGTAAAAAAATGGCATAAGAAAAGGACATTTAAAAAAGTATAACAATGGTGAAATATTGATCAAATTGCTTTATAAATCGCTAAATATATAAAGAACAGTATATAATATGATGGCACAGAGTTTTTATTATTTTATTGATTATTTTATTTTGTATATAATATATAATAAAATTAAGGCACAAAAGGAAGTCGGTAGAAGTTTTAAATTTTATCATGATATTGATCTTTCAATATTAGTGTAAATTGGAAGTCCTTCTTACTATAGTTTCAAATTTCAAAAACATATTTGCACAAGCAATATTTAGGAAAATTAATAGTCTTAAATAATTGTTTATTATCGTTTCAAATTTCATGACGAATGTTAAAAAAAGTACAAATTTCATAATTTGTCTATAATTATAAATAAATTTAAACGGTTTTCTTTAAGACAAGGAAAATTCAAATATAAATTTAAATAATACTGTGTGTGCTATATTAATATAAAAATTAATAAAAACAGAACAGACTGCCGTTTTTGTCTCCATTTTTACATTCTCATCATTTATGATTAAGAAAGTATTAGAATTGTCGGAAATTTGACATCACACATTTTCAGCGGATCTTCACGTTTCAAGACCCCCTGAATCCGAAAATCAGGTTTTCACGATGGCGTCTGTCTGTCCGTCCGGCTGTCCGTTCGTAAACACGATAACTCACGAAAAAATGAACGAATCAAATTGATCTTTGGCACACTTTTTTTAAGTCCAAAGAGAAAGGTTAGTTCGTGAACCAGCCATTTTTGATAAAAATTCAAAAAGTGAGCGCATTTTGACAATTTTTGAGACCACTCTTTTCTGAATGTGAAAATTCTATGTACGGATATTTATAGTATTAAAAAGAGAAAACAATTTATCTTTATCACTTTTTTCGATAAGAAGAAAATTCTCAGAGTTAGAGCGTTTTCAAAAATTTTTTAATCAAACGAAAATCAAAATTTGAAGCCGAAAAACGCACGATATGAAAAAAAGTCAGGAGTAGAAAAACATTTTGCTTTGAAAGCCCTACAAGATTATCATAACCAATTTTTGGATTTTCTTCAAAAATCGAAAATTCAAATTTTGATTGCGCAAAAAATAATGGAAAATAAAAAATTCCATTTTGTGGACAAACTATGTAGGATACGAAAAAATATGAATTAACAAAAATGGTTATCCCAAAAAAGATCTACAATTTCGTATCACTTCTTGATAGGATGCGTACTTTTTGTTTTATTCGTGAAAAATAACGTTGAAAAAAATATGTGGAAAAACGACGAAAGTTACGAGAAAAAAAAAATCCATCAAAACCTGTTTACAAATATCTATCGGAAATCGAGCGCGAGATTCAACTGTCGCGCGACCTAGGCGCGCTCAAACTTGCGAGCGAAGCGAGCCGCGTGTGTAGTATATATACTGTAAAAAAAATAATTTCTCCAATACCAAACAATAGAGAAATATTAATAAAAATAAAAAAATAAAAAAAAATAAAAAAATAAAAATAATATCACCAGGGTCGCAATGCTTATGACGGATTGCATCCCCTACCTTTAGTTTGATTTCATCGCGAAAAATCGCTATTTGCCACAGTTTAATTATTTTTTCATCCTTAGACACAATAATATATTTACATTTTTTAGTGCCTAACTGCGCGTGTAACTGTATCCACATTTGCACCCGACAATCACACATCTCACCATTTTTAATAACTTTTTGTTCACTGGATATCAAACTATTGTACTTTTCCGTGATTACAAGTAAAAATACTTAAAAACGTCTTTTTTTAAAACTAAAAGTGTTAATATTTACATTATCACATGCATTTTCGCAACTAGTCGGCCCAATGCACAGTCAGCGCCATCGTAGCCGCGGTCAAAACATTTTCGTCATTTTCAATTCAGAGTGCAAGGGGGCTGTTCTCTATGTTAAGGGCATGTGACACAGCTAAATACCTATATTACCAACCTCACTTTTTCAGTTCACTGAATGTTTTTTTGAACCTAAGAACTTTTTTTGTGAATAAAATATCGAGCTGAAACTTTGTTAAATGTATTAGAGCACAATAAAGTACGTTTACTGCATTTTGGTAGGAACATCATTGAAAATTATTTCATCTTTTTTCTGAACCTCGAGATTTTTTTAACGTTCGAACTTTTTTTATACATAAAATATCGGTCTCAAACTTTGAAAAATGCAAAAGACGAAAGAAAACTACGTTTAAGTACAAACCTTGATAATAAAAAATATAAAAAAAGAATTTCAACTATCAATTCCATAGGCATCAGCCGGTAACATTATACACGAAAATACGAACCCTCTAGAGCCTCGTCTAGTGGCCGCCAGGGTTCGAATTTTTGTGTACAACGTTGCCGGCTGATGCGGATGGAATTGATAGTTGAAATATATTTTTTTTACATCTTTTATTATTAAGATGTATACTTAAACGTAGTTTTCTTTTGGCTCTTGCATTTTTCAAAGTTTGAGACCGATATTTTATGTATAAAAAAAGTTCGAACGTTAAAAAAATGTCGAGGTTCAGAAAAAAGATAAAATAAATTTCAGTGATGTGCCTACCAAAATGCAGTACCTAAACGTACTTTATTGTACTCTAATACATTTTCTAAAGTTTCAGCTCGATATTTTATTCACAAAAAAAGTTCTTATGTTCAGAAATACATTCAATGAGCTGATAAAGTGAGGTCGGTAATATAGGTATTTAGCTGTGTCACATGCCCTTAAAGAAGAAATAATACGATTAGGTGGTTTTAACCTCAAAAGAGTCAAGAAAAGAAAATACGTGCATATCAAGTCGAACAAATAACCCCTCCTTCTGGAAAATTAATTTTAATTGTACTTCGTTATTTTCTCAAATGTTGTAAGAAAGTTAAAAAATCAAATTATTCCCCAAACAAGGTAAAAAGGATTATGATAAAATAAAAGTTGAATTCTCTATAACAATTTAATCTTCGTTTTTGGAGAAACCTTTTTTTTTACTTGGTAATAGGACTTTACATTTTTTGTAGAAAAAAAATAAAGAGGCAAATATGTAGGCCCCTGCAAGAGCCCAGCTAGGCGTTTTCACCGTGGGCCGCCTTTGCAGGACCTCTAGCTTTTTTCGACTTTCAGGAATGTTACGTATTCGAATCCATAATACCCCCCCTCTCCACATAACAAACCACAACAAACCAAGAACCCCTTCCCCTTTTTATTGTTACGTAATATGTGAATGCTCCCATGCAATTCCAGAAGGGGACATAGTTGAAAGAAAGGAGACAAAGGGGTATGGGAAATACGGTGAGAATGAAGAAGGGAATCAACAGGATAGGTGCCAATATAAAAGGAGAGGTGGCGTGAGTGACACGCGCGCGCGCGCGTGTGTGTGTGTGTGTGTGTGTGAGTACATTTTATGTACATAAATGGGATAAGCGTGCAAGACTTGGTGAGCTGTTCCAACGATCCGCTCCGTTTCCTTCGATGCTGGATCGGTCGATCAACCACGATCGAGATCACTCAGTCCGCTGATCTGGTCTCACAGTCTTCAGGTCAATCGCAATCTGCGAGGTGTGAATCCCGGCACGACTATGTTGAAATACCTGAGGATATTCTATTGAAATCAGTCTACTCCCCGCGAACTTACACGCCCGTTTGCTATGCGGAAGAAATCACTTGTGGGAGGGCTCCTTCCTTCTCCAATGTTTCCTCTTCGTGACCAGTTACAATAAAATGATTTAAAAAAGTAACATTTATTCAGAAGATCTGCATTGTTAGGCTGAATGAATCATGTTCATTCCTTCGTACGGTATATACTTTGTAATGTATTATGCTGGATTGTAGATTCCATTTTATTTTTAGCTTCCATCTCGTGTTTTATTGATTTTTTAATTCAATAGCATGAGGTCTGCCAAAGTACATTCTCAGTATATTTTAATGTTACAAGATGTTATGGGTACCTTAATTTAAAATTCATTTTTCTTTCAGTAAGAGGGAATGATCTCAATTTTTAAATTTACTTTTTTGACATATTTCGATATAATTCGACCCCAGGGACTCGAAAGTGATTTAAAAAAATTTAATCATCTTGCTTATATGATATTGAACCTATGATCCAGTAGTACCGATTTACGAAGTTTCAAAAAAACTTGTATACTCTGTTTATATGAGAAAAATTATGCCTCTTATTAAAAATACTACAGGATTGTATCTGACACGTTTGTTCGTATCTTCGAGACACTTTGAATGATCTATCAAAATAACTTCTATGCGACCTCTTATGATGTAGAAATACCAATCAATAAATTTAAAAAATATATTATTTATCTTCTTGATATGAGGGAAACTTTTTTAATATCGAAAATTCCACAGTCATCCACAATTGTACATGACATATTTGTTCGCGTCTTCGAGACGCTCTTTTCGAATGCCCAATTGAAGATTCTCAGTTTTAAGATTTTAAGATTCTCAACTATTCTCAATTTTCTCAATTCTCGATTTTAAAATTCTCAACTAAATTATTTACCTTGTTTATATAAGAGGATTTTTTATATATTGGAAATATAATAGTACTGCATTTGATGTAATTCTTTGCGTCTTCAAGACGGTTGGATTGATCTATTGACGAACTTTTGATGAGCGTTCTTGATTAATCAAGAGCGACTTGACAAATTGCAAAAAAAAATTGTTTCTATAAAGAAAACTTTTATTTTTATTTGGAATATATTGCACAATGTTAAATAATGAATTTTAGACTCCAATCAAGAGCGCATTCCGAAAATTTTTTAAGGAGGGGGAAATTGAATTTTCATTAACAAAATTTATCTACAATGATTTAAAAGAAATTTTTACATTGAATATTAATTAAATTAATTAAATTATTGCGTAATTATTGATTTAATATTTTTCTAATTTATGAATTTATTAATTTATTAATTACATGTGTTCAATTTTTGTTAACAATTATTCTTTTTAGATTGAAAATTTAACTCCAAGGTTGAAATTTAAACTAACATATTAAAAATCTATGTTTTTGCTTGACGATTCATAATTCTAATTTAAAATTCAACTTTTTGGTTTACACTTAGATTTTTGTTTAAAGTTCATATTTTCGGAAAGTTCGAAAGTTAAATTTTTTTGTTGAAATTAATATTTTCGGGTAGAAAATTCGACTGGTTTGTATAAAATTCGTCCTTTTGAACATCCCGTGCAGAAATTACCCTATCTTTCCCCATTTTAAGTTGGGTTCCGATTGGGTCCCTACATAATATATTATTATTATTACACTATTAAGCCATTTCCCTTTCGGGGTAGGCTTGACTCACTCGGCAGGGGAAAGGAGTAGTGTGTGGAAGGGATAGAGATTTTTCAGATTGATCCAGAATTCTCG
>NC_046664.1:53776495-53777915 GCF_010883055.1 Belonocnema kinseyi
ACTTCTCTAGCTTCTTTTATGTCCATGCATTTTTTCATGCAGGCTCTCGTGTTTCTGTGATTTCTTATGTCTCTTCTAAGTAGGGTCTCATTCACACATTCTTCATTCAAACATTCAATTAAAAGAAAATTGAATTTTCCACCGAATAAAAAGAATTTTTAAACGAGAAGGATGAATGTTGACCGTATTGTCGAACTTTGAAGAAAATGATTCAGTTTTGAGCCAGGTAGTATAATTTTTGACAAAAAAAAAGAACCATTAACAACAAATTTCATTGTGGGCGTCGCGACTAGAAAGAGTAAGTATGCACACATATTCAAATAAACACACAAAAATACACATGTGCACATACATACACACACATACACATACGCATATATATACATATATACATATGCATATAGATACACATACATCACCTCTTGTGTGTTTATTTTAGGCCTGTATCATTGAATTTACAATAAAAAGCGACCCCCCCCCCCCCCCCCCCCCCCCCCCCGGCCCGGTTCAAAATCTCGGCGTTATTTTTAGTTTGTAGGTTTAAATTTCCTTTGTTTTCTTTCTTTTATCGTGAAATTATAATGAATTGCTATGAATTACTTATCTTTGAGTACGCTTCCGGATTTCCCAATAGCTGCATATCGAAGCACAATTTTAAGAAAGTGTATTTATACCAAATTGAAAATTTTCTATTTTTCTTTTTCTCCAACCGAGTATGTAAGAGACCGCTCTCTTTCGAATTTGCTACGCGACTGTTAAGTAAAAGACAAGATAATGTAGGGGTCGACTTAGACTGGGTCGTATCCGAGAGTCGTTAAAAATCGTCCTATTTAAGATTCTGAAAAAACACATAAATACACACATATATATATTGAAAGTCAAGAAAATTTCAATTCCAAATGTGCAGAATTGGAGAAATATAAAATGTAGATCCAGAAAAAAAGAATAAAAAAAAAGACCAAAAAGACTAATTTTCAATAAATATTCATATCCGAATCACAGCCAAAAACAGGTATCTTCGATAAAACAGTTGAATTTTCAACAATATAGATAGATTTTCACTTGAGATGAAAATGTCAAGCAACCAAAAGAGATTAGTTTTCAATCAGAAATTTGTACCCCAATTAAAAGAAAATAGAATTTTCCACCGAATAAAAAGAATTTTTAAGCGAGAAGGATGAATGTTGACCGAATTGTCGAACTTTGAAGAAAATGATTCAGTTTTGAGCCAGGTAGTATAATTTTTGACAAAAAAAAGAACCATTAACAACAAATTTCATTGTGGGCGTCGCGACTAGAAAGAGTAAGTATGCACACATATTCAAATAAACACATAAAAATACACATGCGCAAATACATACACACACATACACATACGCATATATATATATATATATATATATATATACATATACATATA
>NC_046664.1:53778015-53787401 GCF_010883055.1 Belonocnema kinseyi
CTGCATATCGAAGCACAATTTTAAGAAAGTGTATTTATACCAAATTGAAAATTTTCTATTTTTCTTTTTCTCCAACCGAGTATGTAAGAGACCGCTCTCTTTGTCTAGAAAAAACTGGTTGGGGCCCCTCTCAAAATATCTAGTCCAGAAAAAACTAGTTGGGGCTCCTATTAGAATATCTAGTCTAGAAAAGAACTGGTTGGAGCTCCTATCAGAATATCTAGCCTAGAAAAACGGATGGGTGCCCTATCAGGTTCTAGTACAGAATTTTGTGCCTCGTATAGGTATCGAAAATCTATTTGTATCCTTTTTTTTTAAGAAAAAAATTCCATCCTCATTAAAAACTGTAAATGTTCAGAAAAAATTACATTTTCTGTCATTGTAAAATGTTGTAAAGTAGTCTGCAACGGAAAAAACGAAATATTACAGGAAGACAAATTTCAATCGATTAAAATTATTTATTTAAAAATTGTTTTATTGATTCGCCTGTTAACAGTTTTTATATTTTACATGCACATGACGTCGTATAATAATAAATATTTAATTAGAAAAAGAGTAAAAATTTTTTTGAGCTGTAGCTTATGGGTATGGCTTTTTCATCGACTATAAACTTAAAACTTTAGCGTAATGTTCGATACTCCGTAGCATTAGAAATTTTATTTGTAAAATAATGTTTCAACATGTATAATATATAATCACTCTACATAGAACCATTAATATTTAAATTCAAAATACTCGCAATCAATTAATATTGATTTCTTGAACACCTTGTTTGTCATATCAATGAAATATTCAACTCAATTAAATATTCATCAGGTAATAGAAAGGGTCCGGACGTGGCCCTACTAATTATCGGGCGATAAAAGGGCATTCTCGTGAGGGCCTGCTCAGAAGTTCTAGCTAGAACCTGGCGAAAACAACGTTACAGAACTAGGCAGGCCCTCTCCATTTTCCCCGACGAGCGCCCGATTAGGAAAAGGGAAGTCTATCCAGGGCCCTACTAAGCCCTGATCGGAATTTCTACATGAGATTATTCATTGTAAATCAAAATTAATTTAAAATATAATTAATTAATGTTTTTGGCTAAGGATTCAACTTTTTTGTTGGAAATTAGTGTTTTTTAGATACATTCCATAAAAATGATTATATTTTAAAATAAAAATTCATCTTTTTAGAAAGACAATTCCACATCTTGGTTGAAAGTCGACTGCCATCTTAAAAATTTATTTTTTTACTTAAAGATTTATAATTTTAGTAGAAATTTCATTTTTTTTTAAATGAAACTACTCTATTGGTACTTCCTATTTTGGTGGCAAAATTTAATTTTTTAACTAAAAGTTTAACCATTTGGTGAAAAATGAACTTTTTTATTGAAATTTTATACTTTCGGATTTAAAATTCAACTGTTTTGTATTTGGAATTTGCTTTTTTATTTTGAATGTTAAACAATTCAGTACAAAAATCGACTATATATTTTTTTTAATTTTCTAGAATTTTCGAAGATTTAGGACGATTTTATAGGACCTATATAAGGTTTTAGGAAGTTTCAAAAAGTTTCCAAAAGATTTGATCAGATTTCCGAGAATTCTAATGAATCTAAAATATTTTAAAAACTCTAAAGGATTTTGAAAGTCCTCAAGGGAAACTAATAAATTTAATTTCCACGCGTTTAGTAAACTTCATTTAATTTCAAAGAATTTGACGGGGTTTCACAATATTGTTCTAGATTTCAAAAAGATTATTCACAAGAATTGTGAAATTTCGTAGGGTTCAAAGATTAAACAATTTTTAAGTTATTTACAAAGATTTTTAAGAATTTTAAAGGAGTTTAGGGTATTTAAAAACATGCGAAAAAATTTTTATATTATTTTAATACTTGGAAATGACGTCAAACAATTCAAAAGACTTTAGGGTATTTTTAAAAATTGCAATGAAATTCCAACCATTTTTAAATGTTTCAAAGGATTTCAAGACATTTATAATACTTTATGGTAATTTTAAAAATTCTAAGGAAGTTTCAAGTATTTACACAAATTTTAAGAGATTAAAAAATGTTATATCAGATTTCAAATAATTTAAAAATCGTTTTTAAAGGATTTGCGTTATTTCAAGGTATTTTTGAAAATACCAAGGAATTTTCGAGAATTATAAAAAATTGGAAGGATTTCGAAAGATTTAAAATATTTAAGGATATTTTAAATCATGTCGAAATATTTTTAATCGACTTGAGCTATTTAAATGGATTTGAAAAGACTTCAAAGGTTTGGAAATATTCTAAGTTTTAAAAAAATATTGCAATTAATTTTCGAAAGATTTAAAGAACGTTAAATGATTTCCAAAGATTTTAATGATTTTAAGTAATTTGAGAAAGTTTTAATGCGTAATTTCGGAAGATATATTTTCGAGGATTTCAACAGGGGCGTACGGAGACAAACTTTCGGATGGGGTTTTAGTGATCCGCTCAAATTTTACATGATGTTAAAATTAAGATTAAACAATTTATTCACCTAAATATTACTGAAATCAGCAGATTTTTAAATATTTCTTTCTAATTTATTTAAGTTGTAATACATTTAACTTAAATTGATTTAAAGTCACTATTTTACTTTTATCAAGTGAATTAGACTGTAGCAACCCTGAGAATAAGAAATAAATTATGTATAAATTGAATTCTAAAATTGCTGTATTCTATTTATAACGGATTCCATATTAACAGTATAACAAGATCTCAATTTTTGTCTTTAAATAATAATGGCCAAAAGAAATGAAAAATTAGTCAGAGAAAACTCAGAGAAGTCAGAAAAAATTTTTAAATAATGTTCTGCGGTCATACAGTATTACCATCGCGAGAATTTGTTTATCTTAAAAATACTAAATGCGTACAGTTTATAAACGTATAAATTATAGGATCTTCTGCTATAGGAGCTGATAAGGAATCATGTGTGGAAGCCGAAGGGAGTAACAATTGACAAGCAGATGACTCAGCACTCGTATAAGCGGCTTCCATCGTGTTCAGAACCCCCATGGCGAACAAAGGTAATTAATTCGCAATGGGGTTCTGTGGCTCAGCACCATATATTCGAACCCCTTAAGTTGAAAGTGTACATCCTCTTCACCCCCGATAATATCGACATTACATCTATTCTGCGTGTCGTTACATACCATTTCTCACCTATTTTAAACATCACAATCAACACCTTATTCCTAATATAGGCCATCAATATACCTCCTCTGGTAACGTTCAATACTCCATTTATAATACAATTCGAGTAAAATATTTTACTTTAATTAGATCCGTACTTATATTATTTACAGCTTTAGCTTGAAAATTAATGTTTAATATACACGAATAATCATAAAAAGAAAAAGATACCCATTATTTCTTTAAACTAATAAATATTGCAAAATATAATTTGAATTCTGACGCCTTTATTTGCGCTTTCAACGCACCCCCGCCCCCCTCAGTAAAGGGAGAACGCGGATACTTCTAGCATGCGCAGCAACAATTCCTGTGTATTTATAGGTTATGTAACCCTATGTGTGAACTTAAAAATTAACAAGAAACACTACTGCATATGCCAGAGATATCCGCGTTCTTCCATCACTGCCCCACTACAATAATCAGCTGTTTTTTAAATCGAAAATTGTATGACAATATGACTTCCACCCCCTTCCGATATCTCTAACTTGTATCTGTAACTATCTTGTAACTATCTCTAAACTTGTATCTTCCACGTCGCCCTCTTTTGACCACCATATTTTTATACCCACAGCCCCTTCTATCCCTCAACACTCTCCATATAACTTTTCCCCTCAAAGACTCTCACTTGGAACTCACCATCAAACCCCTCGACCACTCGCCTATAATCCTTCCTCCCTTTTCAACCGTCATAAAACAACCCTTCTATCCTCTCACCACTATTTCCCCTTTATTAAGGATCCCTATACAACTCTATTTTTACACCTTCAGCCCCTCGAATCTGTTCATACTTTTTATCATTCCTTTCCCCTTAACCCCTTGTTTTCATCACCTCTATAAGATCCGCCCCCCCCCCATTCTCCTTTACCATTTACCCCCATCGCATATACACGGCTCCCTCCCGAACCTCTACTCTTAACCTTCTCCTAAATCCTTCTATTAACCTTCTCTTAATTCTTCCCCTTAACCTCTTAACTCTTCGTCTGCCTTTAACCTCTTGGGTTCCTTCAAGCTTTCCATAAACTCTTCCCTGTATACCCTTGCTTTCACCACCTTCCAGCACTGTGAAAATCTCCCTTCAGTTTCCTTTACCATGTGCCCTATCCCTTATATACGCCTCTCTTCTTAAAATCAACAACCTTTTTACTGTACCATCTCTGTACCCACGCTATCCAACCAGCATTTTCGTCTCTAATCTTCTACATGTAGCTTCTGTGCTCAATCCAGTCTCCATACATTTGATGAAAAATTTGATTTGCTGAATTGAACATTATTCATTTTTAATGAAAATTAATTTTAAATTAAAGTAATTAATGTTTTTTGGCTAAAGATTTAACTATTTTGTTGAAAATTCGTATTTTTTGGATACATTCCATAAAAATTCATCTTTTTAGGAAGACAATTCCACACCTTGGTTAAAGGTCAACTACCATCTTAAAAATTTATTTATTTTTGCTTAAAGAACGTGTCCCTATAACCCTCTGTCCCTGAACCTCCCTTCTCTTGTATCCCTTACCCACTCACTCGTCGCCCTCCTCTGAACCTTCCACTCCTATATTTCTGACCTCCGAAATACTCTTTCCTTCCAGGCCTCCCGTGTTATGTGCCCCCCACAATACTAATGGACCGCCATCCTCTAATCTTTTTCCATATCCTTACCCCACTATTATGAATAAAAATATGATTAGGTTCCAAGACAATATAGGAAAATTTTTTTGTGCTCGAGGAGCACGTGTAAATTAGAATTTTTTATATATTTTTTGATCCAATACTTTAAAGATGCTTGCGCATTTTTTAAATGCGATTTCTGCGAGTTTGTCTATTAAATTTTCTCATTACCATAAACATTTTGCCTTAAAATCTTCGTTTATAGTGTTTTGTATCCCAGGGCAGTAACCCTTATAGTTTTATTCAGCTGTTCGTCGAACTTACTTTTTTTCGAAAGGGGAAAATGGGAGAAGTGGAGCTGGGGAAGTAAGGGGTTGGGGGGGAGTAAATGCAGGGAGAAGAGGTAAGAGAAATAAGGGAAAATAAGAAGCGGAAAGAAGAGCTATGAACGGTAAGTAAGGAAAGTGAGGGAAAATAAGGGGAAGTATGGAAATGAGGTTTGGGGAAGTATATGGGATGAGAGGAAAAGAGTGGAGGGGTCGTTGGGAAATGCGGGCGAGCAGAGGAGGCCAGAGTAGAGGGGAGGAGGGGTTATTTGTGAGAAATTGTGGGAGGGGAAGATTTGAACTACTTAATTAACGTCATAATAAACTAAATCCTTTTGTGTAGCCCGCGGAACCTAATTTTACTACTTTTATTATATTTTTATCTATTCATCGATTACTAATTTCTAGTGTATTTTACTTGTCACACAAACAGAAAAAATGATATATTGGAAAATCATATTTTTCTTGCGTTGCTTGTTAACAACAGATTTTAAACAAAATGAAAGCCCTAAGACAGCATTATAAAAAAAACAATTTATTTTTACATACTCATGTCAGAGAATTTGCAAATGTAATTCTTTTTTTACAAGAGGGGGCGACAATTAATTACTAAGCATACGCGTGGACAAGATAATATAAATAAATAATATTCTCAAACAGCTGTTTATAAGAGTTCATCTCTTTTTATTAAAAATAATACTATTTGGTTGAAATTTAAATTACTTGAACAAAAATTTAACAATTTAGTCAAAAAGTCATCCTTTTTAGTTGAAAATAATTTTTCTTAGCCGACAATTTTTTTGGTTCAAAATTGAACTACTCTGTTGAAAATTCGTCCTTTCAATTTTTTTAAAATTGATTTCTTTTACAGTAATTTACCTTTTTGGGTAGAAAATTAATTTTTTTATACAAATGCAACTGTTTGGTTTAAATTTAATCAGCCTTTGTTGAGGATCCAAGTATTTGGTTAAAAAATATTCGCTTTCGTGGTTAAATTCAATTGGTTTTAATTTGAAATTAAATTTTTATGGTCAAAATATAAACTATTACATTGTTTGTTGAAAATTAAACATAGTAGGTCGAAAATTCAAATTTTCACAAGTCGCAATTTTTTAAGTAAACATTTAAGTACTTGGTTGACAAATAAACTGGTAAAAAAATTCATCTGTTTCTCTTGAAAATTCCACAATTTGATAGAAAAATCGACTGTTCTCTGGAATTATTTACTGTTTTGTAGAAAATTAGTTTTTTTCATTAAAATTAATTTTTTATGAAAATTGAACCATTTTATTCTTGGTTAATTATTGAGAATCGATTTTAGTGGAAAATTCATCTCTTTGGTTTAAAATTGAACTACTTTGAGTGAAATTTTTTTCAAATTATTTTTGTTTAAGTGTACATTTTATTATTTCGTTGAAAATTCAAATTATTTGTAGAAAATTCTTCTTCAATTAGTCTTCCAAGCATTTTTTTTGTCTATTGAATTTTTTAAAATGAAAATGGAACTATTTTACATTTGTTTGGTGATTTAATCTTTTTCAGTTTGAAAAGTTAACTTTTTCATTGAAAATCGATGTAATTTGTTGATAATTCATCTTTTATAGTATAAATTTAATCTTTATCTTTCAAAGTGCAACACTTCTTAAAGATCCTCTTTTTTATTTAAAAAATTATTCTCCTTTGGTAGAAATTTAATCTTTTTGGTTCAGATCAATAACTTATTATTTCAAATAAAAATCTTCTCTTGGTCGAAATATCAACTATTATATTTTTACATTCTCATCATTTATGATTGAGAAAGTATTAGAATTGTCAGAAATTTGACATCACACTTTTTCAACAGATCTCCACGTTTCAAGACCACCTGAATCCGATAATCAGGTTTTCACGATGGCGTCTGTCTATCTGTTCGTCCGTCCGTCATTAAACACAATAACTCTCGAAAAAAGGAACGAATCAAATTCATCTTTGGCACACTTTTTTACGTCCGAAAAGAAAGGACGAGTTCGTGAACTAGCCATTTTTGATAAAAATTCGAAAAGTGAGCGCATTTTGAAAATTTTCGAGACCACTTTTTTCTGAATTTGAAAATTCTATGAACGAATATTCATAGTATTAAAAAGAACAAACAATTTATCCTCATGACTTTTTTCGACAAAAAGAAAATTCTCAGAGTTATAGCGTTTTCAAATTTTTTTTAATTAAACGAAAATCAAAATTTGAAGCCGAAAATCGCACGATATAAAAAAAGTCAGGAGAAGAAAAGCATTTCTTTTTAAAAGCCCTACAAGATTATTATGATCAATTTTTGTATTTTCTTCAAAAATCGAAAATTCAAATTTTGATTGCACAAAAAATAATGGAAAATAAAAAATTCTATTTTGTGGACAAACTATGTAGGATACGAAAAAAGATGAATTAACAAAAATTATTATACCAAAAAAGATCTACAATTTCGTTAAGAATCACTTCTTGATAGGATGCGTACTTTTTGTTTTATTTATAAAAAATAACGCTGAAAAAAATAAAATAAAAAAATTGGTGGGAAAACGACGAAAGTTACGAGAACAAAAATCCAACAAAACCTGTTTACAAATATCTGTCGGAAATCGAGCGCGCAGCGCGAATGTCACGATGAAAATGTGTACCTCAAAGCCTACAGAGCTTTGAGAAATTTAATCTTTGACTATACTTAATTAAGTAGACAATTCAGAATATGAAGACGCATATAAATACTGCCATAAAAAAGAGATCTTTTTGATTAAGTTTTTTTCAAGCATTCCAAATGCAAAGAATAAATATCCGAGCGCGAAGCGCAAGGTGTAATTATGTTCGAGCGCGAAGCGCGAGATTTAACCTCGTGCGCCCTAGGCGCGCTCAAACTTGCGAGCGCAGCGAGCCGCGCGCGTAGGGCGCAACGAGAATGTACCCGCGAAGCTGACAGATTTTTTTTTGAGAATCCATCTTATTTTTGCTAATAAATTTAGCTACTTGGTCGAAAGTTGAACTAGTTTGTTAATTGATAAGAAACAGTAATGATTTAGTTGAAAATATCAGAAAGTTTCGTTTAAATAATTACAGAATTTAAATTTGTAACAAAACTTTGCCTGGTTGATAAAATAGCTCACTGTTCGATGTCATTTCCAAGTTAATTCGTTTCCTTTTGCTTCAGACTTCAGATACTTTCAGAGCTTACTTTCCAGAGTTTAAAGTTTATATTCTTAAAGATTTAAAGGTGAGTGGCAAGTCTACCTGAAGATAATTTTTCGAATCAGTTCCTAAGAACCTGAAAGTTCGTCCAACATTATTACCCCTTGGGATTACTATTCTAGGTATACAACACACTATCTCACCGTGACCCAGGTGTAACGATCATACCTGCGGCTAAATACTTAAGGAAGTTTACTACATGCGAAATAAGTGACGCAGACAATTTCTTTTTTTTTCTTTCTCTTTTTTTTGATTATAATTATCCAGTCGTTTCTCGATAACTTCGCTTTATCAATGCGAGGGAATTAATCGTTATACCTCTCTTATAGCCGCGGATAAACTTTTAACGCGAGTTTTATGGAAAAATTATTGCAGAAAATAACGAGTGAAGCGAGCTGAAGAAAGTGTAAAAGATGCGTTCTTCTTCTTCTTGTTTTAGTTTTCGATTAGATATATATTTATAAAGCGATATATCATTTTCCTTTTAGGAATTTTCTTATCAGAGTTGGGTAGTAACTTGTTGCATGTAACTAAGTTACTAAAAAGTTACGTTACTTTAATTTTGGTAACTTTGAAGTAACTTTGTGTTTTTTTTTTAATATTATCTCCTGCCATTAGTTCTGTCCAATATTTAGTGAATAGGCCTACAAGATACATGCACTTATCAACTTGTTCTGTTCTCTCATCTTTTAAGCTTTTAAGGCAACGTTAAACATTGTTTTCTTAACCTTTCCTTCAAACATCGGAAATTTTTGTTTTATTTATGTTAATTTTTGAGGCCAAATGTTCTTCATGCCTCTTTTCAGGTTGCTCAACATTCTTTGCAAGTCTTCATTTGACCCTATCATAACAACCTTATCATCTGCGAACGCTAACCCACGTACCCTTTCTGGCCCGATATCCAAACCTTCTTCGTCGAAGAGGGAATTTCTTAGAAAATGTACGAGGGTAGTTCAATAAGTCCTTAGAATGAAGTATAAAAACAATTTTTTTTGGGTACATTTTTTTTTATTTTTCAAGATAATCTCCTTGGAGCTCTATAC
>NC_046664.1:53787501-53858446 GCF_010883055.1 Belonocnema kinseyi
TTTTTATCTCATATGGAGTTAAACCCTTTAAATGAAAATGTTTGATTACCGCTCTGAACTCGTTTTTTTTCCATTTTTCTTAACGAACAATTTTTTTTCATTTGGTTATAAAAACACGTAAACTCAGAAGATGTGGACTGCGACTGCACCATGTATCTAGTCGGGAGTGGTGCTGACTGAAAACAGATGATTTGGAGCGATTCGCGCGCCATCTGTTGGTCATTCTAAGGACTTATTGAACTACCCTTGTACCATGAATATAATAAATAGCTATGCAGACATAACACATCCTTGCATAATATCCTTGTATAATCCTTGTATAATCCTTGTATAATCCTTGTGTAATATCGAACCAAATATCAACCATTCTATTTTTCGTTGAAAATTGTATTCATTTAATTTAGTTGAAAGTTTATATACTTGGTTCAAAATTCATGTATATTGTTTAAAATTCAACTATTTTGGTAGAAACTTCAACTAATTTTTTAAACTGAAATTTTTTTGTTGATAATTCATATTGTTGGTTTGAAAATGCAACTTTTTTGCAGAAAATCCTAATTTTGTCTTGAAAATTCAACAATTTATTGAACATTTTTTTCTCTCTTGGTTCGAAGTTTGGTGTTCCTTCCTTCTTGTAAAAAAAAACTGATTTATTTTGGTTGAAAAGTCAACTATTTTGTGAAAAATTCGTTTTGTTGTTGTTGGATTGAACTGTGGTGATTTCAATCAAATACTTCTTTTGTTTTACATAATATCAATTATTATATTTTTCTTTGAGAATTCGTCTATTTTGGTTGTAAATTCCATAATTTAGTGAACATTTTTTTTCCCTCTTAGTTCAAAATTTGACTTTCTTATTTCAAAATTCATCTCTTTTGGTACAAAAATCAAATTTTGTTATTGAAAATTCAGCTATTTTGGTAGAAAATTAACTTTTAGATGAAAATTCAGCTGTTTCGCTGAAAATTCATCTTTTTGGTTGAATTCAACAGTGAATTCAACTTGGTTGAAAGTTGATATGCTTTGCTAAAAAATCAGTGGTTTGGTTTTACTATTTGGTTTAAAAATTAGTTTTTTGCGAAGGGGTGGAAAATTTTAATATTTTGCTATCAAACTCAACTTTTTGATGGAAAACTGACTTTTTTCTGTCTTTAAAAAACTTCATCTTTTTCTTGGGTTTCCGCCTAAATAATAGAATTAAGAGATTAACTGTTTTGTGGAAAATTCGTCCTTTTAGCTGGAAAATTCACATATTTTATTGAAAAATCTTGGAATAGATTCTTGGAATTAAAACCTGATGTATGAATTATTTCCTATCGTGAAACCCCCACTACTCCCCACTTCTTGAGCCAATATTTCAGGATTGCTACAAAATCCCAATTTCGAAATTCCTAGACTTTCCTTGACATTTTCCTGAACAATTTTTTATTTTTTTTAATTAACTACAAAAAGTCCATTAAAAAATCTTATTTAAAATATTGAATTTTGAAGTCAGAAAGACGAATTTCTTGCAAAAAAGTCGAGTTTTCCACCAAAATAAATCAGTTTTTTTTACAAGAAGGAAGGAACACCAAATTTCGAACCAAGAGAGAAAAAAATGTTCAATAAATTGTTGAATTTTCAAGATAAAATAAGGATTTTCTGCAAAAAAAGTTGCATTTTCAAACCAAGAACTTTTTAACTCCAGAAAACGAATTTTTTACCAAATAAATGAATTTTTAAATAAAAAAAAATACATTTTTAAAGCGAAAATAGAATAGTAATATTTTCATCTATAAAAATTAATTTTCAACTAAATAAGCGAATTTTTGACAAACTATAGTTAAGTTTTTCAAAGTGCCTCACCGTCCCGGAAATCGTGACGAGCAGTCAAATATTATTTAAAAACTTGACTAAAGTAGTTCTCTACTTCGAATGTAACTTCCATTTTTTATTATAAATTTATATTTTTCATTAGAAATTCGTCTTTATTAGTAGAAAAGTAATATTTTTGGTTAAAATTTCTTATTTTGTGGACCAATCTTGCAACTGTTGCTTAAATATTAACATTTTTGTTAAAAAATTTACATTTTTGGGCTGAAAGTGTAACTTTTTTCATGAAATCGATCTTTTGGCTTGATGGTTTAATGTTTGGGATAAATCTTGTTCTTTCAGGTCTAAAAAATCTTTATTTCTTGTAAGTTCGTCTATTTAGTCAGAAAATTGATCTTCTGGGTTAAAAGTTGTACAACTTGTTTAAAAACACTTTTTTGTTGTTAAAGATTTTTTTTTTTTTTTTTTTTTTTTTTTTTTTTTTTTTTTTTTTTTTTTTTTAGAAAATTCGTTTTGTACGTTAAAAAGTTGTCTTTTGTGGTTAAAAACTGAGACGTTTTTTCAAAAATTCATTTGTTGGTTGCAGATTTATAATTTTAGTTAAAAATTCATCTCTGTTCAATAATTAAATAATTTTATTAACATTTTTTATTTGATATTTATTTCTTAAATTGAAAATTGTAAATTAAATAGCATTTCGACTATTTGGTTGAAAATGTGCTTTTTATGTTGAAACCTCTACTGTTTTTTTTTTTTTTTTCAAAATTCGACTACTTTGAAAATTTATTTTTGCAGTAGAAATTTTCACTATTCTATTAAAAATTTAAGTATTTTGTTAAAAATAAAACGGTTTTTGGTTGAATTTTAATCCTGTTTGTATATAATTTGATCATTTGGTAACAAATTCATCTTTTTAGGTTAAAAATTTAACTATTTTGTTGAAAATGTAATTATTTTATTTAAACATAAAATTAAATTAGCCTAAAATTCGATAACTCAGTCAAATCTCAACATATTCTAATAAAAAAGCTTATATCATACCAAAAAATTATTGGATTTAAAAATTGTCATAAAATTGTACTTAACATTTTTTAAATGAGAAACTTCCAAATATTGTCCACTTTATAGTCGCGATTTTTCACCGTGATAAAAATTAATGAGAAATTTTGCATATGAAACTGTTTTTTGTTTCACTAGATCAAAAGTTTCTATGTTTCGTGAAAAGTATGTTTTCACTTTATAGAAAAATACCTATAATTTTTTTTGTCCTTGACAATTTGAAAAAGTTCTGCAATTTTTTTTAAGGCGCGTTGAATAATCTCAAAAATCAACATTCTAAATCGTAAAAATTTATCATTTAATTAAATCACCCCTTTTTCAATTAAAGTTTAAAATTTTCAAACTTTTCACAGGATTTGTATCAAAACTAAGCGATTATGGTAGTTATGACGAATTTTTTGTAGATTACTGTTTCTTGTGTCAAATACCCATGTAGAAATTCTGATCGTGGTTTAGTAGGGCCCTGGATAGATTTCCCTATTTCTAATCGGGCGCTCTTTGGGAAAAATTGAGTGGGCCTGACTAGTTTTGTAACGCTGTATTAGCCAGGTTCTAGATAAAACTTCTGAGCAGGCCCTAACGAGAGCGCTCGTTTATCGCCCGATGATTAGTAAGGCCCTTTCTAGACCCTTTCTCTTACCTGATGAATATTTAATTGAGTTTAATATTTAATTGATATGACAAAAAAGGTATTAAGAAATAAATATTAGTGGATTGCGAGTATTCTGACTTTCAACATTAATGTCCCTATTTAGAGTGAATACTTATATTACATTTTTAAACATTATATTACAAATAAAATTTCTAACGCTATGACGTATCGAACACCTACAACTATACCTAAATCTATCGCCTAACAGTCGGGAGTCTTAACCATTACGCTAAGCCTTCGAGTTTATTGTCGCTGAAAAATCCATACTCATAAGCGACAGATCAAAAAATTTTGAACTCTCTATTTCTAATTAAATATTTATTATTTTACGACGTAATGTACATGTAAAACATGCGAAATTTTAAGAGGAATATCAATAAAATAATTTTTAAATAAATAATTTTAATCGATTGAAAATTTTCTTCCTGTAGTATTTCGGTTTTTCCGTTGTAGACTACTTTAAAACTTTTTATAATGACAGGAAATGTAATTGTTTCTGAACATTTACACCCATCAGTTTTTTCTAGACTAGATATTCTGATAGAGGCCCCAACCGGTTTTCTGCACGGGTAATAATATAATATTTTAAACTCTATAGAGTTTTAAAGAAAAAAAGTTTGTTATAACAAACTTTTTTTCTTTAAAATTGATCTTTTTAATGAATCTACGACCGTTTCATGCTTTCTCATTCTTAAAAGAAAATTTGTTACAATTTAATAAGTTCGCAGTCGCTTTTGAGTTGGCCGCGGTGTTATGCTTCAACGCTCTAATTTAGGGGCCAACTTAAACTTTACTTACATGTGACTGAATCCATTTCAAATCAGACAGGCAGAGCATGCTTTGGTTGCAGATTCGGTCGCTGAATAAATTGTTGATTTTTTCAAAGAAACCGAATATGACATACGTTTTGGGGTTTTAACACCAACATTTTTTTAAAACACTTATCAGTATTTAAATTTTTAATTTTCATACTGCGAATATGAAAAATAAACATTTAAAAAAAACTTGTTTGCACTTAATAACATCCCGTGCAGAAATCGTCAAATATTTGCCTTATTTCCGATTTGGGCCAGATCGGGCACATGAGTTTGTGGATTTCAAATTTGGCCCCCTCTAGACCCCAGCTTAACAGCCAATCTTGACAGTAGGTGGCGCCCTATTAATTTCGGGACATAAAATGGGTTGATTCCGAATCTCCCAAATTACAATGCAAATTGCCAAACGTCGAAAATATTTCAATTAATAATTGATAAATTGTTCAAATAAGAGAAGAACAGTTCCAAAAGTAAGCACGAGTACGTCGGCATCGTTTACTTCAAAAATTCCTGAGTTACGTGTTGAAGACTATAGTAAGTAAATTTTTTAAGTATTTTAATATGAAACCTAACCTAAATAACTTGAAGAGCAACATTATAATCCGCTTATTTAAAAAAAATTATTACATTTAAGTTCGATATAGAAATAAAAACCAAAAATATATTGCAAAATATTTGAAAAATTTATCACTTTTCTATCACTATTTAAATAGTTTTCCACAAATGTTAGCTGTTATATTGCGTTTTTTGACGTTTTCCGTTTGCTCCAAAAAAACTTGTTGAAAAAATACTTTGTTTCTAATCTTAAATACTCCAATGTTTTTATATCATTATGTGTTTGATAGTCTGATTTTTATATTCTCAAATTTCAGTTTAAGAGGTGATATATACGGTTTTATTTAAAAATCCCTTTTAATTTAGGGTAGGAAAAATAAATTAATATGGGCACAATCGGGGCCAGACTTGACAATCTCTAGGCACTGAAATTGGGCCCTGATCGATTATCGCATTTCATTCATAGCCTGGCTCCATCTAGATAGGTCGATTTGGGCCAAATTCTGCCCGGTCTGGCCCCGATCAGATCCACATTGGAATTTATGCTCGGGATATTCTTTTCGTTTGATGAATCTTTTATTTCAAATGATCTGTGCCCCGATGCAATTGAAATACTTATTTGCAATAAATAAATAATAACATAAATTACCCTTTATTTAAGAGAAAATTGTTTACAGGTTCCGCTAGATCTTGAAATTGATTTCCTTAATTTCCCTTCAAGAAATTTTTTTCTGCATAATGCAATTGACGGTTTGTGCCCTAATAAATAAAGAATAATTGTTAGGGGTAACAAATCTTTAGCCTTAAATTTCTATTTTTCAACAATCCGCTTTGGGGGGTGATTAGTTTCAACCAAGGGTCATAGCTGGTTAGTGTTTTATGCTGAGAAGTTCAACCAACCTTCAGCAGCATTGTGTTAGATGGGAGTTTATATGATCTCATTTTCACATTCCCAGCCCACGCTGGAAAAAAAATGACATTCTGGTTCAAAATAACGTACAGCCTACGAATATTGAGCTATTTAAACAAAACAAAATTGAAAAAAGCTGTTAAGATTTCTAAGAGATTTGTTGAGCCTGATTTTTCAATTTTTTATAAAAAAACAAACAAATATGACAAAATATTTTTATGAACATTTTTTTTAAATTTGGATCTTTATGATATTTGCAGAAAAATTCATCATTTTCTTATTAATCTTATTATCTTTTAAACAAATTTAATGAACAAATCCATTAATCAGGCATTTGTCTACAAAAAAATTCGTTTTTTTTTCTATGTCAACAGTTTTAATGGAGATATCGAAAAAAATAAATTTTCCATCGACAGATGCTCGAATAATGCATTTGTTTATTGAAATTTGTTTTTAGAAAATATAAAATTTATCAAGCAATTATGAATTTCGCCGAAATCACGATAAACTTCCCCATTACAAAGACTTAAATCGAAAAAAAAAACAATTTTTCGTCCACAGTTTCCCAAATAATGAATTCTTTAATTAAATTTGTTAAGAAAATCATAAAATTAATAAACGAATTATGAATTTTGCTAAAATGATCATAAATTTCCAAATTGAATAAATTGACATAGAAACAAACGAATATTTCTGTTGTAAAATGCCCGAATATTGCATTTGTACATTAAGTTTGTTTATAATATAAACAATTATAATCAGAAAAGAAATTTTTCATATAATTTTGTTCAATTCCAATTTCTTGCAACATAACTTGAAGAAACGTGTATTTATGGAAAATCGTAAAAAAAAAATTTCAACAAATAATTTGTTGATAACAAATTTTTTTTATATTGTCCAATGTCGTAATATCTTTAACTGATGCTAGTTTATGCAACTTTAGCGGCCATTTCTTCGTCATATTATTTTATTTATAAAAAAATGAAAAACCTCATTCAAAAATCAGGTTGGACAGCTCTCTCAGAAATATTTTTTTTTTTTCAAATTTTTTCCCAATGTGCGGCACTCCTTTAGGTACGAAACCAAAAACTCTTTTTTTAGAATAATCTTGTTGGGCATTGAAAAAGAAACATTTTTCTTCTCTCGACGTTCTTCCATATCGTGCGTTATTTGGCTTAAAATGTTGATTTCCGTGTGGTTTTTGGAATTTTGTAAATGCTATAACGCTGGTAAATTTTGGTTTTATAGAAAAAGTTATTAGGATAAATTGTTCGTCTGTTTGAATTCTATGTTTTACGGATTCAGGGGGTCTCAAAACGTGGACATTTGACAAAAATGGGGGGGGGGGGGGGGTCCAATTTTACACAAATCTAATACCTTCTCTTGATGAGAATGTAAAAATTAATTAATTTCTCATGAATAATGTTTTGGTAGTTCTATTTTCTGTTCGAATCGTGAAAAATAGCATTAAGAACATTTAAAAAAATACGATTGTTTAAAAACCCGCAAACGAGACGAATAAGAAAATTAAAAAACATAAGTTGTGAGGAGAATGTGCCCACCCAGCGGGCTGATTTTTTTGGTTAATATCGTTTTTCACGATTAAAACACAAAATACACATGCTATCAAAAAGTGATTTAAAAGAAATTTGTAAATCTTTTTGAAATGCACAATTTTTGTTATGTCAGCTTTTTACCTATTTTGTACAGTTTTACCGCAAAATGTAATTTTTGATTTTCCATTATTTTTTTATGCTGTCAAAATTTGAATTTCGATTTTTCAAGAAAATTAAAAAGTTGTTAAAATAATCTTGTAGGGCATTATAAAGAAACCTTTTTCATCTCTTGACTTTTTTCATATCGTGCTTTATTTGGCCTAAGATGTTGATTTTCGTGCGTTTTTTGGAATTTTGTATACATGCTATAACTCTGGTAAAGTTTGATTTTATTGAAAAAAGTAATTAGAATAAATTGTTTGCCTGTTTGAATACCATGTTTTCCCTTATTTTAGGACACTAAAACAGTATACCAAAGGATAATCCAATCTGTCAATTCTTTCGAAAGTTATCGTGCTAACAAACTAAAAATCTACAGACACACAAAGGCAGACAGACACATTCGTAAAAACCTAATTTTCCGATTTAGGGGGTCTCAAAACGTGGATATTTGTCCTACAATTTAAAAAATATTATGTTTTTAATATAAAAAATCCATATTTTTTAAAAATAAAGTCTGTGATAACGTATTTTTTATTTTTACTAGCGTCATCTAAAGCCCGCTATACGCCCTCGTGTACGAAATACTTGATATTTTAAATAACAATATATTTATTTTAAACAAAAAAAGTTGAATTCAACTGAAAAGGACGAATTTTCAAGAAAATATTTGAATTATCAAACTAAAAAGATTATAAAGTCAAGAAACAGTAAAAAATGTGTAAGAAATTTCAAAATGTCTTATAAATATTCGGAAATATTTTAAAGTTTTAAAATATTTTTATTCTTTAGGAAGCTTTTTAAATTCCTAAGTTTTTAAAAAACGTAATCGAATTTTTCCTAAAAGTTTGAAAAATTGTCTTAGAGCCTTCTAGATTATTTTTTGAGACTTTCGGATTATGTTGCAATGTTTTAAAATCCTTTAAAATTTTCAAATCTTTTCAAGTTTAAAATTAATTTTGAATCTTTTTTAAACATTTGAAATCTTCTAAACATATCTTTCAAACGCACTCGAAATTTTTCAAAAAAATTTTAATTTTGAAAAATTAAAAAAGTCAATTGTAAAATCTTCCCCATTCTTTTTTGAAGTTTTAGGCAATAAATTGAAATGTTTTGAAATATTGTCAATTCTTCCTGAAAATTCATTTTTCAAAACAAAACATATCAAAATTGTCAGGCCAAACAAATTTTTTTCAAGTAAATAGAAAGAAGTTAGCATAAAATTTCTTTAAGAGTTGATCGTTTAATGAAATTAAAAAAAAATGGTTTTTTAATTGTAAGAAAAATATTCCTTGCTTTTCCAGTAAAATAAATTATTGTCCTTGGAGTAAGTAATATTAAAGGAAAATTTCATGATATGAAACATTTTTTAGGGATGAATTTGACTTTTTAATCTCAACTTCATCATAAAATCGCAACTTTAGGGGTGTTACTACGCATCTTAACATTTTTTTCGAAAGGAACAATATTTAAAGGTCACATAGCACCCTGATAAAAGAATTTTCTGTATTATACAAGATATGATGGTTAAAATTGTTGAAATAACAATTGAGATGTTCAAGATCTCGAATTTTGCACACAAAAATCTCAAAAGCGACCTCTAAATATATTTTTAAAAATCCGGCAATAATATGTGCTCATTTTCCCTGAAAACAAAGAAATTTCCAAATCAAGGTTTTAGAAGTTCTAAAAAAGGGCTTTATAAGTCACCCTACTATATAACCTTATATTGTATTTATGATTTATAAATTCAATTAAACATGGTGAATAATTAACATTTTTTTCTTTTCGGTTTTTTTTTAATGGATGAAGGGACCTTCAAAGAACAGAATTTCCCTCATGAAACATGTGATCCCAAATACGCCTTTGGGTCGCAAAAGTAAGCAACCCTTTGCCTCTTGAACCCTCCGTGATGTCTTTCTCTCGTTATTAATTACCAAGATTGCTTGCCTCGTATTTTGCACCTTGAGCCTGCCGAAAAAAAATAAAGATATTTTTTATTTTTTACGACAGACCCTGGACTCCGGAGTGCGTGTAGGAGTATATACACACATTATACACGTATTCACTTTTTCTACCGCTTGCCTGCACCTTTTCTTCTTTTCTACCAACCTTCGTATTAATTAGTAAGATTGGCCTCCTCCGCTTTTCCCCTACCTTAACCGCCTTTCTCTCTTTTAACGAACCCCACATCAGAGTCCATGTGAAAGTTTGACAAAAGAGTGCGAGTACCCAATAAATGCGTAGCCCATGCGAACAAACAGTTAACAATGTACGTCAAAGCCATATTCGCTGATTTGCTACCCTCTCGTTTTTTAGGCACTCTTTATTCAAATGTGCATTCGAGTAAAGTTTGTAAATTCAAGCTGGGACGCGAATTTTAAGAGGGAGAAAGAAGTTTCCTTTCTTTTCAAAAAGTTAAAATGTTTGAGTTTGAAATTGGGAAAAATGCTTCAGGAAGTCTGAAAGGGTTGCTTGGAAGGGTTGCTCCTTCAAGCATGGATTGTAGTGCTCTCTAATTTCTGTAAGATAGGAATATTGCATTTTCTCGAGTAGTTGATTCAATGTAATGGGACCGTTTAAAAAATAAATACCAGTTTTATCTGACAATTTCCTCCCCTCTCCTCCTTCCCCTAAAACACTTTTTCTTAAGTTAGTGTCTGTAACTTTAACATTAGCGTAACGCTCGAGATAAACAGCTTTTGGGGGGGAGAGGGCTGAAGAAAGCGTTACGATTTGATTAATATTTAGAAGATTTTATTACAATTTAAACATTTTAACGTCCGAGCTGAAAAATTTTAATTATTTAAATTTCATTATTAAAAAGATTACTTTGGACAGACAATTTTTGGAGAACAAGAAAAAATCTACCTTAGTCCGGATTTGAACCGGGAACTCCACTATCCATGAGTACAGCGTTATAACCAATTGCGCCACCGAGGCCTTATTATATCTTTTCTAGTTCTCCGTAGCCACCTATTTACAGGGGAATACTATACGTATTTTACTACTGCGTCGAAATCAAAATAATTTTTTTAGAAAAAAAAAGTATTCATTTTAAAATCGAAATTTGTATTCATTAAAATCCTTAAAATTCCTTAAATCCTAAACTAAATATTCCCTTGTGAAAATATAGTTCTGAAGAATAAGAAAAGACCTACTGAGGCTTCGGTGGTGCAATTGTTTGACGCCCCACGCGTTCCTGGTTCGATTCCGGACCGCGACAAATTTTTTCTTGTTCTGTAATAATGATTTCTATGAAGTAATCTTTTGAACAAGTAAATTTCATTAATTACACTTTCAAGAACTCGGACTTTAACATCTCTAATATTAATAACAGCTTCCAAATATTAATTAGAATAAACCCACGTTGATCAAAAATGTTACATTTTTTGCAGCGATGAAATGCGTATAGTATTCCCCTGTAAAAAGGTAGTTCTAGAAAAGATTTGCTCAGACTTCGGTGGCGTTATGGATTGACGCTCCACGCTTAGATAGTGGCGTTCCCGGTTCAAATCCTGACTGTGAAAGATTTATTATTGTTTTTCCAAAATCATTTCTCCGTAGTCAAATTTTTAATTTGGACATTAACAACTTTAAATAGTAATAAAATCCTCCTAATATTAAATATATATAGAATTTTTTACTTGTAAAAAGGTTGTCAATGACTATACTACTAATGTGGAGCAAGAGATCTGCCGAGGCCTCGGTGGAGTAATTGTTTAACGCTCCACTTAAAGATAGTAGCGTCCCCTGTTCAAATCCGGGCTGAGGCAGAATTTTTTCTTGTTCTTCAAAAATTATTTGTCCGATTTTGAAGAATTTAAAAGCCATTGAAGAATTAAAATTTCTTAGGATATCTAAAAGAAGATTCCAAGGAACTGCAATAAGTTACAAAAAACTCCAAAGGATTTTAAAGATTTCGAAGAATTTTAAAAGATCTGAAGGAATTTTCGAGAGCCTTCAAAATTATTCAAAATTATTTTAATTTATCGTGCTTTGCACTATTCATCAAATACACATTTTTTGGAGATATAATTCCCAACATTTGACAACAAATTAACCAGGAAGTAAAAATATTTAAAGCCTTTTAGTAAAGGGTTTCGATTTTCTATAAATTATTGTTTTTTTGTAATATTTGTCTACTAGATGATGCAGCTTGTCATACATTTTAATTTTCAAAAGTTAAAAACATTTCTTCTAATATTGTTATATTTCTAGGTGTTTCATTTTCTATTTGAAAATTCGTTTGCACTTTTCGTTGTTTCGGAAAAAATTCAAAAGTTCGATTTTTCCAAAATATGCTAATATTGTTATATTTCTAGGTGTTTCATTTTTTATTTGAAAATTTGTTTGCACTTTTCGTTGTTTCCGAAAAAATTCAAAAGTTCGATTTTTCCAAAATAATTTTTTTCAATGTGAAGCAATCATTTACCAAGAACAAAATACAACAGATATGTAATATATTGCCAGTTTATTATAAAGAAAAAAAAAACATTTTAATTCTGGTTTTTGAGAAAATGTATTTTCAAGGATTTTTAGAAGAACGGCCGGTATTTTGTCATTTTTTCAATTAATTTTTTATTAATAATGGAAATTGAAATCATTGAATGATTGTAAAATAAAAAAAAATCGGTTAAGTTTACTTAAGATCTTTCAAAAGAATATCTTTTAAAATCGTTCAAAATTTAATGAAAATTATTTAAATAATGCGTGTTTGTTTAAGCATAAGTTTACCCACAGGATCCATTGTTTCAAAAATGCAAGAATATATCTTGCTATTTTTCGATTGATTGAAATATTTTTGGGTACGGCTTTGCTTTTTCTGTCTTTTTTCATTTTTTCCACGGATTCCAATGGTGTGAGTTATTTATTTGTTTCGCATAAGATCAGCAATATAAAATCATTTTTTTAACTATTTTTCTTTGTTTAATCATTTATTAATGTTCTTAGAAAACAAATCAGTACTTTAAAATATTTTAATATTACGAACAATAACAATAAGCAAATATTTCAACAATTAAATTTTTTTAATTTATGAGTACAAAACCGTTCAATTGTCAACCCAAAAATATGAATTTTCGACCAAGATGATAATATATGATATTTCAACCAAAAAATACTTGAATTTGAGACTAATTTTAAAAAATGGAATAATTAAATCTTCAACCAAAAAAATTCATTTTTAAAAAAGTAATTCAACTTTTAATAAAGTACATGAATTTTGGACTAATGAAGCTAGGTTTTTAACAAAATAGTTTCATTTTTCACAAAATGGTTAAATTTTTAATAAGCCAGTTACATTTTTTACAAAATAGTTGCATCTTCAAAAAAATAATTAAATTGTCAACCAAATATTTACATTTTGAACAAAACGATATAAATTCCATATTAAAAATATAATTATTGGGTTCTGTTAATGCAGTTAGAATGTAAGCCAAAAAACAAATTAACATTATTAAAAAATATATTTTATTTCACTGATTTCGTCCAAAAGAAATTAATAAAGCGTACTAAATATTTCTGGAGAAAATGTTAAAGACAAAAAAACGCATTTTGTCCTCTTTGCCTATAATACATACGTAAAGTCAGTCAAACAAAATAAATAGTATCACCTATAAAAATATTTCAATCTTTTGGAAAATGGCGAAAATAAAATATTTTAACAAAATAAAATCATTTAAACATTTACGAGTATTCTCAGAAAACTAATTAGTACTTAAAAGTATTAAAATCTGCCGAAAATTTGATGCAATAATATATTTCTACTGCTTTTCATTGGTAAACTATATACTTAAGCAGACAGGCATTATTCAAATAATTGTAAAATTGTAAAAAATTGTAAAGAATTGTAAAAATTGTAAAAAAAATTGTAAAAATTGTAAAAAAATTGTAAAAATTGTAAAAATTGTTAAAAAATTGCATTAGACTCATTGATTAAAGAACTTATAACGTCTGGAAAAAACGTTAATTTCACGACTAACCTGAAGAAACAAATGTTTCGACAAATTGAAATTGTTTAAACAATTAAAAAGTAGTTAACAGATGACTGGGTATTCTTAAATGACTGATTATTGATTATTCATGAAAAAAATGCATTGGAAAGCGTTAATAACCCGCAATATTAAGTATAAAATGTGTCACTTATGGGGTTTTCTTTGGGGACCTATAAGAATGGCTTAAAGTCATTCACCCTTATAATCGATAATTGATTCTTATTCTCTGAAGACTTCTGAACAATATACTGAAATACGGAATTATTTGTAACATATCGCGTTTGAGTATTAGATTTAGAAAAAGTTGAATTTTTTCAATGTTAAACCAATGGGAAACTTCATTTTGGGCGACTTCTAAGTAGTAAATATTCACCGATTTCGCTCAACTTTGCAGAATATATATATTTTTTGGGTATTTGAATAAAACTGGGATGAGCAGGGGGGGGGGGCAGAGAAATCTTAAAGAGATTCCATTTATCCCTGAACTAAACAAATTTTAAATAAAATGCTTTTTGAGTAAATAATAAATTTTTAAACCAAGATTTTGATATGATAGAATCTATTTGTGTAAACCAGTGTTAAATAATCATATTTCTCGATTCCTAAATATGCAGCAACCCTATGGTATTACTAATTTTTTTCAAAAAATGGATTCATATCTTCCATTTGCTTGATCTACAGTTTATACCAAAATATACAGGAGGCCCTTTTTATGTAGCTTTCCTTATTGCATATTGAAAGTAAAAAAATATATTAAACCTGGGCATTAGGGTGGGTCTAAAAAAAATTTGTAATTTTGATTATGGCTAGTTTTTAAAACGATATCCTCAGTTAGCAGAAACTTTTTGGGATTCGAAACTTTTAAAACAGTGATTTTTTCGATAAATTAAAATTTTGGGTCCCTATTTCTTCACCGAATCAGTGTTTACTGCACGAATTCATTTATTTTTACGTAACAAAATATTTTTAAACATTTAAAAAATGAAAATTCTGGTGATGAATGTAGTTACGTAGAATATAATTTTGGTTTCAAAATCTACGTTTCAAAGATAATCGAAAATGTTAAAATTTCACTTTGTCGGTTTTTATCAAATCTCCACATTTTAAGACCCACTGAGTCACAAAAAACGATTTTTACGAAGGTGTTTGTCTGTCTGTATGTCTGTAGTCTTTAGTCTGTAGTCTGTAATCTGTAGTCTGTAGTCTGTAGTCTGTAGGAACGATAACTTTCGAAAAATTGATCAGATTGGATTCTGCTTCGACACACTTTTTTAAGGCCTAAAAAGAAAGAACAAGTTCGTAAACCAGCTATTTTGGATCAAAATTCAAAAAGTGAGCGCATTTTCAAAATTCTTGAAACCACATTTTTCAAGATTTCAAAATTCTATGAACGGCTATTCATATTACTCAGAAATTTGAACAATTTATCATGATGACTTTTTTCTATAAAAAGAAAATTATCAGAGTTAGAGCATTTTCAAAATCTGAAGAAACAAACTAAAATGAATATTTTAAGCCAAACAACGCGTGATATGAAAAAAAGTCAGAAAAAGAAAAACGTGGATTTTCGAAAGCCCTACATGATGATTATAACAACTTTTTTAATTTGGCCGAAAAATTGAAAATTCTAAATTTGATCGTACCAAAAATAATGAAAAATTCAAAAATTCCATTTTTAGTCAAACTATGCAAGATACGAAAAAAATAAATAAGCTAATATTGCGCGCCCTGAAAAGAACTACAAATTTATAATGAATCACTTTTCGATAGGAAGCGTAGTTTTTGTTTTTAGTCGTAAGAAACATTACAAATAAAAAATAAATTTTTTGGACTAACGACACAAGCTACGAAAATAATAAGAAAAAACTCAAAAATAACTCATTCAAAATAAAAATATTAATTTTTTGGAAAAAACGGCACAAATACGAACTGAAATTTCCAGACAACAGTTGTTCACCTAAAAAGATCTATAAATTTATTATTAGTCATTTTTCGATAGGACCCGCAGATTTTCTTTCAATCGTAAAAAATAAGATAAAAAATTAAAAAATTAAATACTTGGAAAAAGGACAGAAAAGACGAAAGAGGACATAAGGATTCTTTATAGAACCCTATACAGGTTCCTGTATTATAATCTATGCAAATGCGCAGTAGTTTTTCTTTAATCGTAAAAAAACAAGATTAAAAGTTTTAAAAAATTATAAAAACAAGGAAATAAGAATTAGTATGATTCAATATTTATGCATATCATGAATTGTAATGATATAAATTTATTGAAATGATACATGTTTCAGCGCAGCTTAAAATACAATTTAAAGCAAAATAAGAAACACAGATAAAAATAATCATGATAAATACAATTTGCTCTTTATTTTGCAATATTTGAATAAGCAATCCCAGGCAGAGTTACATGAAAAATGCAAGTTGAAATTTTGGACCAAATCGAGTGCGAAGCACGAGATACGTGATGAGAATGTATTCGTTAAAGTCGAAAGAGCTTTAACAAAAGAGAGTTCACAATCACAAAATTACAATTGTCGGTCCGTTGACCTTCGATTTCAAAAGGCCTGTGCACGAATGTAGGAGAAATGCAAAAATCGAGCGCGGAGTGCGATTGCCATCAGTCGCGTGCCGTAGGTACGCTCAAACTCTCAAGCGGAAAAATTTGTGAAAATATAAAGACCGAGTGCGTGGCGCGAAGTAAATACATAATCGAGCACGAGATAAATGTACAATCGAGCGCGAAGCGCAAGAACCAACAGCCGCGCACTCTAGGCACGCTCAAGCTTGCGACCCGCGTGCGCAGCGCGCAAATGGAATATACCCTCGTGTCGGGCAGATTTTTTATTATCCTTTTAAGGGGTCTTTTAGGATCTAAAATACATACAAGATTAGAAGAAAAAGTCCAAATAACTGTAAATGCGATTTTGACTATATCATTAAGTAAAATACAGGGAAACTCTTCTATAGCACCGATTTTGGGGCTGACGATGGGTGGGAACTAACTCATTATAGCCCGCTCCGCTATTGTTTGTTCACGCATGAGTGCTCAGCTAAGTGACAACCGCGTACCGTCATTTCTCGGAAGGAATATAGAAGGAAGGGCTATTGAAGGGTTTTACTGTAATTCGTTTCCAGCTTCAAAAAAATTTGCATTGTGTAAGTTACTACTATGTTATTTCATATCAATTTGCAGATTATTTAAATTTTACGCAAGTTTCGCAGCTCTTTGCTCACTTTCAAAGTAACCCATAACTTTGTCTTCCAAACTTAAATGTATTTTTAGGTCCGAAACTTTGATTTGAAAATAAAAATTAAATTCTACGCAACAACATTCATCGCCAGAATTTTCTTTTGCAATAAAAAATCGTTGAAAATTGTTTGTTACACCAAAATAAATGAATTCTTGCAGTAAAAAACTGATTCGATAAAGAAATGGGAGCCCTAAATTGAAACTATATCGATAAAATCACTGTTTTCAAAGTTTCAAAGTTTAAAAAGTTTCTGCTAAATGAAAATATCGTTTTAAAAATCTGAACAAATTATGGGACTCATTTTTATACGTAGAAAAAGATTTTTGCTGGCCATAGTCAAAATTAAAAAAAAAATGTTTCGACCTTAAACATAATGAACTATATAAAAACCTCAAAATTGCTCACGACTCGAACATTTTTTGAAGCTGAGAAAATAGTGTTTTTCTTAATGACATACGCCAATCCACAATTATAGTTATTTCGTCTTTTCCCTCCAGCCCAACATGTATTTTTAGTTCCTAAAGGACTCCTAAAAAGGATATTAAAAAAAAAATTATGATTTTGCACCCTTTTTGATTATCTTCAGAATTTTTATTTTGAAATAAAAATTGTATTCTACGTAACTAAAAATTCACCATCAGCAATCTATTTTACAATAAAAAATAGTTGAAAATCGTTTGACACATTAAAATAAATAAATTCGTGCAGTAAAAGCTGATTCGTTGAAGAAATGGTGACCCAACATTGAATACATCGAAAAAATCACTGTTTTCAAAATTTCAAACTTCAAAAAGTTTCTGCTAACTAAAGACATCGTTTTAAAAATCGGAAGAAAAAAATAATGATGACACATTTTGATATGAAAAAAATAATTTTGCTAGCCATTTAATCAAAATTAAAAAACTTTGTTTATCAGGAATTCCATCAGATAATTCTGCAAAATCTCGAATTAGGCAATCTTTACAGTTTTCTCCGCCTTTATATTTTACACAACACCTTCTATTCAGCATACATGAATAACATTTGTAATCCCAGAACGCAGTTTGTTTCTTGGCAAAAACTCAATAATGTCTATCTCAATCAAGGGGAAGAATTGAAAATTTGTTGTATTCACATTTTGTGGCGGTAGGTGGACAAGAATAATGTAAAATCATAACTCAGAATCCGCGGAAGGATGCTCAAGAACGGAAGTGAGGAGGAAAGAAAAGAAAAAGAAAAGGAAGAAGACAAATGTATGCGCGAGTCAAGATGAGAAGTAAAATAAGGATGAAGAATCGAGCGTCGCTCGGCGTCGCAGCGTTGGCTCACGCGTCCCGCCGCTTTCTTAATTATCATCTGTCTATCTCTCGGCATTAGGCGAGAAGGAGAGGCCAGGGGTGGGAGAGAGAAAGTTAGAGAGAACAGGAGAAATATTGAGAGTGAGAAAGAGAAAGAGGACGGAAAAGGAGGTGGCGGAAAAGAAGAAGTTGGAGGAGGAAAAAGGTGGCAAAGAAGGACGTGGAGGGGTGGACGGGGGTCGCAAGAGAGGCAGAGTGACTGAGAGAGAAGACGAGAGAGAGGGGCCGCTTCTTACTCCGCCCAGCATCCAAGATGGCGTTAGCAGTGGCTCGCCTCGTCATTAAAATCAATAATTAAAAAATACATCGGTGGGCACCTTCGCTTTTCTAGCGCCATTGCCGGTGACGTATGCTCGCCACCTCCGGAAGGACCAGGATGGAGATGAGAACCACTGCAGATGTACTGGTACCACCCCACGATCCTAAACCGAAAGGAGAAAGAAGAGCTGCAAAACTTGAGGATCCTTCGTATTTTGTAGTATCTACGAGAAAAGAGAAGAGGGGAGGCTAATCTGGCTAATTCACTTTTTTGCTAGATCTAAAATTTAATAGAATTTTTGGAAAACTGTAGAAAATAATAATAATTATTATTAAGTTTGTTAGGGTTGGCCAATGGTTGGCCACACCGCAATGACTAGCTACTTCATTTAAATATGCTTATAATCTTATATAAAGGAATACCTCAAAATAAAGCTACTAATAAATAGTCCAAACAATTTCGAAGAAATTTGACAAGATTGGTTAATACAGTGTATCGTTGAAAGTTAAACCGATGATGATACTGATGATAAATGTGTAAGGAATTTGAACAAAAATCTGTTTATATTAGGAGGATCCACTTAATTGTTGAAATTTTTGTTTGACAGTTACAATAGATTTAATTAAAGACTTTTGGATATAAATTGAAATTGGTGATAAAAGATACACGATAGTACATTAAGGTACTATAATAATTATTGTAGTAGTATACTTTAGATCTTATAATGATGTATGTAATTTGATAAATGCTAGGACAATCATTGTCCTTAAGAATTATGCGGAAACATACTGATTGCCCACAATATCTACAAATAATTATCAACAGCTTTGCAAAAATGCATTAAAAATTGTTTAAACCTTAAACAGACTATTTTTGTATTGGTTATCACTTTTCCTTACGAAAAATAAATGGAAATCATACTAAACAAATTTTCGGTATCGGCCAACCATTTCAAGGTTTAGAGGCGAATCACAGTGCTTTCAAAATCACTAATGTATAACCTGTAATCGCCAGTTACTGAATTTCACTACATTTGAATTGAAATTTTAACTCATGCAATGATTGTCCTATGCTAATCACTATGTCATCATGGCCGTGCTATTTTGAATGTTATGCTATTTTGAATCTTTATAAAATTTATTTCACATCTGTGCATTTTATAATTTCGTTCGAGGCATATAGTGTGATACCTCTTAAAAAAATTTTAATAATTATTTTACTCTCTTATCTATACATAAATCAATGTGGACAGTCTATTCAACCAAAATTTTGCAATTTCTAAAAAAGTATAAAGTAAAACAAAATTGTTTTGTAACTTTCTTTTAATAGATCTTTGAAAACCTTTTGTATTTATTGAATTTGTCCAAACGCTGAAACCATTTTAATTTAAAGGTGGAAAAGATATGGGCTTAAAATTTTGTATAGTATTTATTGAGCTCACTATATATTTCCTATCATGCAGAGAAGACACAGTTTTGTCATGGAGTGCAATAACTGTATAAGTTTCCTTAAAGTTAAAAAAAAGGAAGTTTTAATAAATGTACTTAATGATAAATCTCAGCAAATAATAAAAAACTCTCATTATTGTTATTTGGAATCCCATAAAAAAAACCCTGGGGGATTGAACCAAATATAATTTATTAATTGACCGTATAAATCGTTGAGGAATTCCGGAGCGGGAATTTTAGGAACATTTTTAGGTTTATTATAGGTTTTCTGTTTTGATCGAAGATTTACCATAGATTGTAATTTTCCCTTGCATAAATGGGAAAATTCGCAGTGATTTTGCCACAGGCTAATATTAACTGCTTTGGCTTAAATTTGAAAGTTCAGTCTACGAAACCCTCCCTCGGGGGCGCTTGCCGCCCTCTTCTCGGGCTAATTTTTTTAACTCAATTCTAATTTTAATATCTTTCAATAAATTGATATTTTTAATTTCTGAAACATTTTATTCAATTAAATTACAAATCTTAAATTGCGCCCATTTATTAATGTGTACATTTTGTTAACTTTTTTTGTTGCTTTGTATTACCTATCAAGTTAGTTGTTGTCCCTGAAATCAGATGTCTAAAAAAAATTTTACGTCATTTTTTCTAACTAAATATTTTTCCAAAAATTATTTAAGACGATGTGGGGCGAGGAAGGTTAGGTAAACTATTACCGTTTCTTATAAATTATGTAACAAATCAGTCTAAAGTAAAAAAGTAGAATGTTCAACCAAAAAGTTTAATTTTTTCAAAATGGACGAACTCCTAACAAAAGTAAAAAACTTTTAAACCAAATATACTTTAATTTTCAACCAAGAAGATTAATTAATTTTGTACAAAAAAATATGAAATATCAACAAATTTCATACATTTTCAACCAAAGACTTGAATTTTGAAGATAAAAAAGATCAGTTTTGAACGTTGAATTTCTTAGCCTAAATTTTCTAAGCAAAAAAATTTAACAAAATAATTGATTTATCGACAACAATAAAATCTGTTTAACTTTTGTTTTTTGGTTTTTAAACACAATTTCAGAAAAACTATATACGCTTGGTTCCCCATATAATAAAAAGTTTGTAAACATTTCATGCTACTGTTTTGTAAAATATTTTTCGCAGATTTCATCAAGTTTAAACGAAAAACCATGAATTTTATCAATTTTGTGAAATACCCATGTGGAAATAACCCCATTTGGCCCTATTACAATTCGGGTACTAATCGGGGGCTAGTCGGGTTATTAATTTTGACAAAGTACCCAGTCGGGGACTAATCGGGAACTAGTTGGGCTTTTTGTTGTCAAAATTTCAATCGGTGCCTGGTCGGTGGTTGGTCAAGGGCTATTCGGGCCTTTTTGTTCACTAATTTCCGGGCGGGTAATCTTCAGGCTCTGGTCGGGAGCTAGTGAGGCTGTGGTCGGGTTATTGTTATGTTTGAGTTTTCGACAAGGTTTTATCAAATGAGGTACACTGAGAAAACTATATCGCACAAATTACAATTTATATCGTAATTCCTGCGCTATATATCGTAATTATCGCATTATAATAGCGCAAAATCGTGATATCGTACATTGCAAGTTTTTACAATATATATCGCATAATTGTGCAATCTATAACGTAAGAAATGGGAATTCCCATGCGTCAGTTACATTTTGCGCTTTTGCTAAATTGTATTAAGTAAATTCCCACTGATGCTAAGGACGCCGTAGCAGACGACAGCAACAAAATTTAACTTCATTTTTGTCTGTGATATTAGTGCATTATAATATCGTACAAAGCTCCGGGACCCGATTGTACGTTATCATATTGCGCTTTCTTGCAATATAGAGGTTTTGCGATATCATTGTGCGATATCTTTTTCTCCGTGTAATATCTAAAAAAGCGTAAGGATTTTTTTATTCTAAAATACTAAGAATATATTTAACAATAATTTTACACCGTTTTTTGGAGAAAATATTTATTAATGTTAAATTCATCTCAAATATACTTAATAAATAATTATTAAGTTAATAATTTTGTACGAAAATCAACTTGTTATAAAAACAGCGATCAAAATCTTCAAAAAAGTAAAAAGTCTGCCGAAAGTCATAAAACTCTAAATTTGTACAGATGCTTATTTTTAAATTGATCTGAAAGATTTGCCATATGTAAATAAAGTCTAATCCTTCATGTAGTTGAAATTGGAAAGAGAAAAATTTTTGATCAATCAGTGAAGAGAAGTATCCTAGTAGTAAACTATTAAGCACGGTACAGTTCAGATTTCGCTACCACCTTCATTTGAGTCTTGCGGTTCTGGACTGGTAGCTTTAAAGAAAATCCGCAAGGGCGCGACGTGCCGCCTCTCGCGCAACAGAAATGACGCATCGAGTGTTTAAGACAGCAGTCCATACGTAACGAAGCATAATTACCTGGAGCAGAGACTACTGTGACCAACATGGCGGTTCCTTCATAGCGAAACTCTTCCATTGCTGCCTTCCAGATGAAATTTTTTTTTTTAAATTAATATTCCTCAAATTTTGGGGAATTTTATTTACATAAATTTATGTATTTTTAAGCGTAGGATATGTTCCCCATTAAACCTTCGGTAAATTTGAGCACTTTTAAATATTTCAAAAACGTTTATGGAGATTTCCGTAAATAATAAGTATTTTGACAAACTTTTAGGGGATGTTCCACAAATTTTGAGGAGTTTGGTTAATATTCCACGCGGATGTATTATCATAAGACCTTTACTAGTACCTGATCAGTCAGATGACCCGACTAGCCCCCGAGTTTGAGTGGGGTCGAATGGTCGGGAACCAGACTAGTTCCCGATTTGAATTTCTACACGGGTATAATGATTATCAAACATAAAATTTTCGAAACGTATGTTCCAAAATTTTCTATTTTTTTTTAGATAATTTTTTAATAATATAATTAACATTATGATTTATCTTTCTAAAATAGAGAAAAAATACAGGCTTACGAATATTCTATTATTCAACATATAAAAACTAGATTAATTGTCTAAAATATTTTATAATGTCAATAATTCATCTTGAAATCTTATAGAGAACTCTAAATTTTTTTCGATAAAAGAAAATTTCAAAATCACTTAAATATAGATTTTCTAAGTTAAAGGTAAGCAAGAAACTGTGAAATTATAGAATTAATAAGAGATCAAAGAAAGTGTTTTTGATGGACATGAAATTTGCACGTTTGCTTAAGTTCGAATGATATGACAGAAACCCATTTAAAAATATATTTTCAATCAAATGTGAAAAATGAATATTTTTTCAATTTATTTAATTTAACTCAAGCATTTTAAAATATACTTAAATAAAAAGAATCAAGTTCCTTCAATTCAAAATATTTTCTTGAGAATGGGCTCAAAACAATTGTTTAAATAATCGAGATGAAATACTAATAGCGTTATTCGATTCTACAGCAAAAATTACATAAGCTCCTTGTGTATTGAACATTTCTTTGCTCCATCCCGATTCGTTACATGCACTGGATTTATGTAATTTTCAAAGCAGTTTTCCGTATTTTTTAACATTTTGTAGCCAATTTTTTTAACAATTAAAAAAAAAACTTTTTAAAATTGAAAAATCATGCATTAGTTTTTACGCTATTAATTTTTCAGTGATTTTATGACAAAATAGTTTCTTTGGGAGTTTTAAAATTGAAAAAATTGTAATGAAAAATCTAATTTTATTTTATATTATCGATTTTATAGGTTCATGAGAGCGTAAAAAATTATTTTTAAAAACAAAAGTTTTCATACCACTTATGATACTATCGTGCCACACACATTTTCTAATAAATATTATGCAAAATAGTGGTAATTATTTACTATTATTTGTAATTAAATTGATAAACTGATATTGTAGTTGTATTATATTTTAAAATTTAAAGTATACATCTTTTTGGCAACTATCTATATCCTGACAATTTTGTTATCACAGTGCTCTTTCTACAGCATCTGGATGCGATAATATCAGGTGTTTTATTTACAAATGAAAACTTGTAGCTATAAATATAAAAACTTGTTGACATAAAAAATGTGAAAGTACAAAACATACATCTCTGTCTCTTACTGGACGCCTCAATTATTTTATACTCTGAGGAGTATACGTTTTACTCACAACTTGTGGATCTTTCAAGGTTCCTGAGGGATTAATATGAGTATATAAAGAACCATCATCTAGCGAGTAAAGATATACTGCTCACTAATATTAAAAGCACTTTAATCAAAATTTAATGAAAAATGTAAACATGTATGAAAATGAATGAATTTGAGTCACATTTCCTAAAAAAATCAAGTAATTTGCGTGAAGAGTTTTACTTGGTAGATATAATTAGATCAAAGATATAATTACTGTGTGATCATCAGCAAAGTTGCGTATTTTTTTTGATCTATGACACATGATGACTTTTTAAAGCTCTTCGCATGGGGTGATTGCTATTTGCTGGAGAGATTGTTCAGCGAGCTGGGTCGAATCAGTGTGTGGAACAATCTTAATTATAATTAGTCAAAAGTGTAAATTGTGACTGATTCAAATAATGTGGATTCGACGAATGACAAATCAGTGAAATATTACTTTTTATATCAGAAAATTAGACCTAATGAGGAAATCAGTTATATTTAATTAATTATCTAGTCTGTTGCATTTTTGAACAATTTTAAGTCAAAAATGCAATAGTTTAATTTTCAATAAACAAAAAAAATTTGGAAGAAGAAAAACTAATTTTAAAAAATAGTTTAATTTTTAACAACAAAAAAATTGACGAATTTTCAACTCTAATAATGAATTATCTACCAAGAAAAAATAAAATTGTTAATTGTAATTTTCAACCATAAGAAGATAAATTATAAGCCAAAATAACTTGACTTACAACTAACAAAAATTGAGTTAAACAACATTTTAACTAAATAATTAAATTCAAGACCAAACATATGAATTTTCAACTGCAATATACTCGTACAACAAAATTAATTTTTCGCCAAGAAGGTTAATTTTATTCCAAAAAATATAAATTTCAAAAAAAAGAGAACAAGAGAAAAAATAAAAATATTTTAATTTGAAATTTAAAAAAAGCAGATGAATTCAACTAAAAAAACTAAATTTGCAAAAAAAAATGTTTGTCTAATAAAGACGAATTTTCAAAAAATAAAATGAGTTTTTTCAACAATTAATAGAAATTTTTAAACTACAGAAATTAATTTTTTAACACAAAATGCGATAGATACATTTTCACTTTAAAAAATAACGATTTTTCAACTTAGAAGTTAATTTATCAATCGCAGAAATAAGTATTTATATAAAATTATTGATTATTAACAACAACAAAAACCTCAATTTTCAACAAAGTAGTTTAACTTTCAACAAAAACGAATTTAGAATGTAATCTATCAATTTTCAACAAAGTAGGTATAATTTCTCAACTACAGAAACAAGTTTTTAACTAAAATGATAAATTATTGAAAAAAATGGATCTGTAACAAATTAGTTTCACTTTTAAACAAATACATCATTTTAAAATTTCAATAGTTTTCAATTCTTTATTTTCAAAATTCAAAATTTTTGAATTGTAACTCTTCCAAATTGTAAATCTCTAAATTGTATAAATCTTTAAAATTAAAGAATTTTTTATTTTGCTAACTTAAAAATAAAAACATTACAAAAGTTTTAAGTCTTACATATAGAAATTTTGCGAATTTTAATACAGAATTTCGGTTGTCAGTTTTTTAAAATGATTTTGGGAGGTCTTAAATGTCTCTCCAATTTTTTCAAGCTCTTTAATTAACAACGTCCTTCAGGGCATAATTTATATATTTGATGGATCTCTGCATATTTAAGTGCTTTATACTGGTAAAAATAAGTTTTAAAAATGTTGTTAGTCTAAAAAATCATATAAGTGTAAGCACAATATTTTGGAAAATTTGACTTTTGTGTGTGTGTGTGTTTCAAATTAAGTTGTTAAAACTTATGGAATTCGTCGAATTTATTTTAAGCTGTAGACAATTCTTAAGGACCTGAAAAAACTCTTCGGTCATTTCTGTATGTTTTGAAATGATTATTTTTTTAAACAGAACGTTAAACAAAATTCTCGAAAAACTTATACACACGTTTAGCACCTACAAAAACAAAAAAAAACAAAAATATATAAGGGAATATGAAAATTATGAAAATAATCATTTTGACATTTTCATTCATGAGAGTGTAATATAATTGTAATCGTCCAAATATTCGATCTCTGGTTTTCAACGGATCTTTAACTTTCGGCACTCACAGAGTTTGAAAATCATACAATTTTGTCGGTGCCTGTCTGTCTGTATGGATGCCTGCATGTTTACTTGTATGTCTGACTGCATGTCTGCCTGTATGACTGCTTGTATAAATGTATGTATGTCTCTATGTCTGCTGTCTGTATTTCTGTCTGTATGTCTGTTTGCATGTATGCCTGTATAAATGTTCAGAAAAATATAATTCAATTTATTTCGCAGGAACAATTTTTTTGTAATTCATCATTTGATCTTAAAGAGTCAACTTAAATCTTTTATGCATGAAAATTGAACCATTTTTTAGAAGAAAATTTGTCTGTGAAGTAAAAATGCATATTTTTAAAAAGACATTTCATCTTTTTTCATAAAAATGCAACTATTTAAGAGAAAATTGAACTATTTGTTAGCAAATTTATCTCGTTTCTTTTTTTAAATTTATTCGGCTAAGTAGACATTTTTTTATGAAAATGCAAATTTTAAATAAAAATAATTCTTCTTTGCTTGAGCATTTAACTATTTCTTAGTTTGCAATTTCATATTTGTAGAGAAAATGTGTCTTTTGGTTTGATGGTTCAACAATTTACATAAACTTTCATTTCTTTCTTGAGTGAAAAATCTTGATTTGTTGAAAATTCGTCTTTTTATTTAAAAAAATTTTTTTTTTAATAAATTTTATCTATCTATCTTTGTTGGCAAAATATAGTTTTAGGTTGAAACTTCAAGTATTTTGTTAAAGAGCCATATTTTATAGTAGAAAATACATTTTTTTATTTTGTTTAAAAGATTAAATTCTTGTATTCAGATTGAAATTCTTTTATTTGAATATTAATGATAAAAGAAAATGAAAAAGTAGTCAAAGAAAAATCAGCGAATAATTTTGAAAATGAAGTTCTCGGACACTGCCTCATTCTATTAGCAATAACTAGCCAAAAATTTCTGAAAACTAAAAATTACGTGCGGTAAGAGGGGGGGGGGGGTAAAACATGTTTTATTATTGCACAATATTGCACATTGTTTTCTCGCCCTTTCATTCAAGTACAATAATTATTGTTTTATTTACGTTAATTATAATGTCCATTTTTTTCATGCTCGTATTCAATTTTCTCAACATTATTTGCGTGCATGATAGTAAAGAAACAGAAAAATAGAAATAACAGTTTGAAATCATACAATTTTTTTCGTGAGAGGAGTTTTCAAGATTCTTTGCCCATTGTCCCATTGTGATGTGCCCCATAAAGATAATGCATTTTTCTTTTAAATTACCCATTTCCTTGCCATTGAGTTAATCAATCAATTTTTAATTAATTTTCTATTGTTTTTTTCGTTGGAAAAAATGTTGAAAATTTAAGAAAAAAACCACATTTTCGAAAATTATTAAGAGATAATATTAGTTAAATTAATGATAACTTGATAATCGCTGGGTGATGTTATTGATCCTCAAAACTTAGTTTTGTAGAAATTGTTGATGTACATTGTTGTCTTTAGAGTTCAGAGTAAAGCGAATCGAAAACAATTGACTTGTTTCAAACGTTTTGGCACATAATGGCGATCCTTATCAGTGAGTTTTCTTAAATCTGTGAAAAGTACATAATTTCCTGCAGGTATGCTCTTTTACAATTGAAAGTACTATTCTCTAAAAAAATCTCTTAACGAAGAACAACTAATGAAAAAACAATTAAAATGTAGTTGGAAAATCTTGTAACAAAATTTATAAACAAATGTTTTTAAAGTTTTCAGAAAACACTGCAGTCAAAGAACTCTTTTTAAATTATTTTTTAGCGATGTATATTAAATCCCATTTTTTTTATTGAAACCCTTAAACACAGCTTTTTATGTATAAGAGAAATAGTGTTATTTAATCAATTTTTCTGGTGTGATGAGGAATTATATCTGTGAAAGTCAAATTTTTTCTCTTGAAATCCGCTCTGTAGTAAAAATACAAAGTTAAAACAAAACTTTGTAGCTAAATAATTACTCAAATTTTTTTTAAACTTTTCTTTTCCTTATATCAACGAAAAGTTGATGCCAATTTTTTTCACAGTAGTAGAAAGACAAATTGGCGAGGAACATTGTACTTAAAAAAATGTTTCCTCGATTTCTTATATACAAATTTTCCTTTAACAAAGTTTTGTGTCTCTTAAAATATTTAAATTTAAAATTTTCAAAATGTTCATAATTTCAATTTTTTAAATTGAAATGTACTGAGTTTCTTGTTTTACAATTATTTCTATGAAAGAAAGCATTTCCAAAATCACACTGTAGTGAAAAATAAATTTGTAAAAAAGAGCATTGTAGTTATATAATTATATAATTTTGCTTTTAATCCATGAGACTTATTTTTGTAAAAGTAACAATAATTGTTCGCCTTTAAAAATAAACTTTTTATCGATAAGAAAATAACATTTTTTTTTAAATACTTAAATAATTATTCAACTACAAAGTTTTGTATAATTTCATTTTCACCACAGGTTCATTTTTAAAGGAACTGCAATGTTTTCTGACAACTTAAAAAAATTTGTTAAAAAATGTGACTACTAAATTCTAATTTTTTTTCATCAATGTTGTATTTCGTTAAAATACATTGTTTTAATAATATTAATGATTTATCAATAGTTATTAATAAAATTAAATTAAATTTAAAAAATTAAGTTAAATAATGTATATAATTTAGAAACTGAGATATTAACCAAAGAATAACACTTCCAATTGTAAAACTGCGTACCTACAAGACGTTATGTACTTTTCGCAGATTGATTAAAACTCACTTATAAGGGTCACCATTATGGGCCGAAACTTACGTTTGTTAACTTAAATTAATTATTATCTCACTACAATTTAAAAGTGGATCAAAAGTGGAAACTTTTAGAAAAAACTGCAACATTCGAGAATAACTGTAAGAGAATATTTTTATAAATAATAATAATAACTTGTTCAAACACTTACTTTTGTTAACTTGAATCAATTATTAATCCACGATAACTTGAAAAGTGGAAAATTGTATTTATTGTTTTTATTTATTCATTATTTATAATTGTATTGTATTGTGTGTATAATTGACCAAAAGTGGAAAATTGTTTAATTATTCGTCCATAAAAGGTGCATATATCATATTTATACATTATTAGATTGGAAATAATCTAATTATGTATATTTAAATGATTTTCTTGGACATACTGATATTCTTTAAATAGGAATAGATATAAGTTGGAAGACAAAAGCATTATCTCCAAAGGGGACGTAGCATCGTGGGCCTGGAGCAACTTCGAATCCAGTGAGGGGTAGGGTCGCTGCACACTGGAAGGGGAAGGGTACGTAGTAGCCTTGGAGGAAATGACGACTGCCCGTGAAAACTGCCTACTTTTACACCTCTTACCTCCAGTACAATTCAGGTTTCACATTGGCAGGGTGGTTGACCACGGACGCACTATTTTATTTTGTTTGAAAAATATTTTATGTTTGTATTTAGAAATGATTTTTGTAACTTACCTCTCACTTTCAGAATTGAGGCAAAAACATTTGAAAAATGGTAAACATGAAGATTGTAAAAGAACCCTTCTTATAATTATTGCTGCGAGCTAACAAAAAGATCTTCTGAAGTTCAAAGTGACAATATAACTCGTGAAGTAAATACCTTTGACTAAGCTCTAAGCTTGTCATAAAGTAATAAAAATGCCCTGGTTAGGTAGGGTTCATAAATTGAAGCTCAACAGTTCCATCTGTTTAAAACTTTTAAACTGTATTTATATTGTGAGACAGAATAGTCATCGTTACAAAACAAAACCATAAAAGCTGTATCTTCGATTTCAAATAACTAAACACAGAAAATAGGGACATGAATGATTATTAAATCATTATCATTTTTTTTAATCTTAAAATAATGTGCAGAGTTAGAACTTAAAACTGCATACTACGACTCTACACTGTTTAATGAATCATTTCCTTTAACTTCTGTATGTTTGAGAAAACATAAGCTGACTTCTGACTTGTGACAAAATTAAAAAATACATTCAGAGGTCTTTTGGTGCATTTTAAAAATATTTTTCTTTTAAAATAGTTGTATTGATAATTATTAATTAATGTTCACAGAAAAAAAAACAATTCGGAACAAACACATAAAGGTATTTTCCAACCGTGAAACAAAATAAAAAAGGCTTCTCTCGCAAATCGAGAAATATATAATTAACATCGAAAAATTATTATTATTCTTATTAATTTTTGCAAAATTTCATTAATGCATGTCGAGTGGCAGTTGTTATACTGTTAATTGAAAGTAAATTGTTCAAAATAAAAAATCAATTTTTAACAACGCAATTCAACTCAGCAACGTAGTAGTATAATCATCTACCAAAAAGATCATTTTTCAACCAAGAAGATTAACTTTCTATAAAAAAGACGAATTTTTAATTATATAGTTGAATTTACAACCAAAAAAGATTAATTTGCAACCAAGAATACAATAGTTAAATTTGCAGTAAAGCAATTCATTTTCAACAACAACAAAAAAACAATTTTCAACTAAAATGACGATTCTTTAAAAAAAAAAATTTCCAACAGAGAAATGACTTTCAACCAAAAAAGATCAATTATCAGCAAAATTAAGTTTTAATTTGAAAGAAAAATCAGTTGTCTTAAATGAAAAAGACGATCTTGCAACCAAGACGATGAATTCTTTACAAAATCGACTATCTTTTAATCAAGAACTTTAATTTCCTCACAAAAAAAAAAATTTCAACTAAAAAGGATTCATCTTCTACCAGAAATGGAATATTCAAATTTTAATTTTAAAACTTAATTTTTAAGAAATAATAAACCGAGTTTATAAAAAAAGGTTTATATCTTAAATAAACAAAAGACTGTCAATTTTATATAAAAAAAACAGTTTAATCAAACCAAAAATACGAATTTTCAAAAATGAAATGTTTTTCAGTCAAGTATAAGAAAAAGATTTAAACTGAATTCTTGAATTTTTAACACTAATAACTAAAGCCTGAACGATAAACTTTCAACCAAAATGATTAATTTTTAACACAAAACAGAATATTTAAATTTCCAGTTTAAGAAATGAAAGTTTCAACCAAAAAAAAAAACCCCCCGAATGTCTTATGAAAAATGTAATTGTTGATATTTCAAACAAAAAAATGTTAATTTTTAATAAAGAACAGTTAAATTCTACTGAAAAGACAAATATTTAACAAAAGAGTTAAATTTTCAAAGGAGAAAGATTTATTAAATTTTGTCTATTTTGTTACATTTTTAAACAACCCAATTAATTTCCAAAAATGATGTTCTTCCGTCAGCCAAGTGAAAATTAACTTCTTTGTCAAACATATGAAAGGATTTTAATATAAATAAAAATGTTAGAAAATTAACTTTTTTTGTTAGTAAAAATTATATTTTTTGGTTGAAAATTAAATCATTTTGTAGATAATTTAACCTTCTGGCAGTAAAATTCAACAATTTTGTTGAAAATTAATGTATTTTTTTTCTAACTAGTGTTTTTTGGTAGAACGTTAATCTTCTCGTCGGAAAATTCATCATTTTGGTTGAAAATTTAATTATTTGCTTCAAAATTGAAAATTTTTTTAGGTCAATGTTTTGGTTAAAATTTGAACTACTTTGTTAAAAATTAATTCTTTTAGTTAAAAATATATTGCTTTCGTTCAAAATGTTAGTATTTTGTTTAAAATATCTTTATTTTGTTGTTTAAGAATTAATTTAGTTAACTAACAATGTAATTATTCCATTTTTCATTAAAAATTGATCTTTTATATTTGAAGATTCCTGTATTTTGTTACAAAAAATTATTTTTTCAACTAAAATTAATCTTCTCAGTTGAAAACTGATTATTTTTGTTTTGAAACGCAAAGTTATTGGTCTAAATTAATATTTTTTGCTCAATGATGCAACAATTTGGTAGAAAATAAAAGTAGTCGATTGACAATTAACTTTTTTTATATGGATTTAACTGTTTTTATGAAATTTAAATTTTGGGTTAGAAAATTTACATTTTTGTATTGAGTATTAATCTTTGTGCTGAAAAATTAATTTTCTAGCTTGGTTACAAATTTAACTATTTGGTTGAAAATATATATTTTTTAGTTGAACATTCAACTATTTGGTTGAAAGTTGAACTAGTTTTTGAAATTTTTTTTGTAGATAAATATCTTTGGTTTTTTTACACAAATTTTTAGAAAAGTAATTTTCCGCATTCAGAAAAGAATGCTCTATGTCTATAGTGTTTTGAAATTGCAATAAAATTTTCTTAAATTAACAATAAGCTTAGTCAAAGTTACCCTACTTTTAAAGACTAATTTCTCGGCTCGTAATGATTATTTCACAAATTTACAACATTAATAACATCTATTGACTTTTCATCTGCAAGTGTATGTACCTATCTAAACAATTTTTCTTAAATAAATATGAAAAAACAGAGTTTAACGAAGTTTCTGCATGGAGTAAATTTAAGGCCAGTAACTACCGATACTAGCGGCCAAATATTACGGAGATCTTTAGGCACGCCCACGCTGTTGTACTCACTGCACTGCACTGGATGCCCCTTACCTCGCCCCGGACAGCAGCAGGGTCCTAAGCCCCGAAGGTCACAATGTCTACGCTGTGTTTCACATCTGGCACCAATCTCAAGAAAACCTTCTTAGGTTCATTTCTGAATTTTCTCTTGATTCTCTAATGTCTAATGAAATGAACGAAATTTTAAGTTCCAAGCAAATTTTCTAAAAATACTTCTCTAAAGTTCAACGGATTTGCACGTTTCTTAAAATTCTGAGTCGAATGATATACATTTGCACATTTCTTGAAATTCTGAATCGAACGAAATATACATTAAGGATTAAGGAGTCACTTTTTTCATGGAAAACGGTATTATAGTAACAACAACAAAAGTAATGATTATTTCACAAATTTACAAAACAATAGGCATGTAACAATAAGTATGTAAAACCATTGATAATAATTATAACTTATGTGGAATGCCTAAATTCGTAAACGAGTTAGGAAAATAAAGCTTTAACGATCAACTAACATTGAAAATATTGACCGATTTTTTTCAATCTTTTTTTTATTTACTTTATTTATTTATTTATTTTATTATTTTATAATAATATAACGAGGCTAATGCAGTACATTAAAATTTAATTAATGAATATTGTACAAGATTCGGATTTTTATCCGCTGTGTCTAATCTCAAACAATGGGAGGGTCTCGCGAGGCCAAAAACCGTCCGCTCGACAAACTACCACCCGCTGCAAGGGTACCAATTTCCAGACAATGCTGAACCTGGCTGATGGTCCCCTGATTATTACTTTCTCGCAGGACATTTTTTTCACACTTTTTTTTACTATGTACCCTTTTTTCTGAAAATATTCCAACTGTGATTGGCTGTCGAAATTTTTTTTTCACTCAGAAGCTCCACCCTTTGGGGCGTGCTTATCATATTTCTGTCTCTCTCGCACACTTAACTCAGAATTTCCACGGGTGTCCCCAGCCCTTTTAATATATTTGGTGAAAAATTCGGTTTTCTTTTTAAATTAATCATCTTGGTTAAAAAATTAATCTTTTTCCGTTGAAACCCACAGTTTGGGTCTAAGATAATCTATGTTCGTTTCAAATTAAAGAATTCAATTGATAAATTAAACTGTTTCTATCAAAATTTACCTTTTTACTTGCAAATTATTTTGTTGTTGTTAAGAAAACATATTTTTGGTTGAAAATTCATCTGCTTTGTAGATAATTCGTCATTTTGACTAAAAAATGCAACAATTTTGTTGACAGTGTTTTTGGTAGAAAATTAATCTTCTTGCTAAAGCAATTCACATTTAAAAAAAAAAAAATTTTCAAACAATTCATCTGTTTTAGTTAAAAATTCAAGTACGTAGATTAAAGTTAAACCAATTTCATCAAAATTCATCTATTTTCAAGATTAACCTCTTTGGTTTAGGATTTAACCTTTTCGTTGAAAATTCTTTTTTTTTTTATAAAACATAATTTTTTTTTTAATCTGAAAATTTTACTATTCCATTTTTTTAGAGCATTATCTTTATAACTTTATAAGTGGAAAATGCAACACCTTGATAGAGAGTTCACGTATTTTGTTAAGAATTCGTCTATATGACTAGAAAATTAATTTTGTTCATTGCATTCAATATGGTATTTACATTCATTTGATTAGAAAGCATTTATTTCTTTTTTAACTATCCTACTTTGATTAAAAAAAAACCCTCTTTTCTATATTTTTCTAGCATTGTGGAAATCTTTATTTTTCTGGGGGGAGGGGGTTAAGATAAAACGCCGGTTGCCAAAGAGGGGAACATGAGGGTCAAAAATAGCATAAAATTAGTATATTAGTTTACGGAGGAGTCCTTATGGACGACTCCTAATGTAGCTAGAACCGAGAGCGTTACATTTATTACATACATTATTTATTACCATTATATATATTATTATATATATTATATTTTGTTATTATTATATTTGTTATTATATTATATAAGAAAAAAATTTTAAGTGAATTCTTAAATTTTTAACACTAATGACTAAAGCCTGAACGATACATTTTCAACCAAAATGATTAATTTTTAACACAAAACAGAATATTTAAATTTCCAGTTTAAGAAATGAAAGATTCAACCAAAAAAAAACCCCCGAATGTCTTATGAAAAATGTAATAGTTGATATTTCAAACAAAAAATGTTAATTTTTAATAAAGAACAGTTAAATTCTACGGAAAAGACAAATATTAAACAAAAGAGTAAAATTTTCAAAGAAGAAAGATTTTTCAACCAAGAAGAAAAATAAATTTAAACTAAATTCTTGAATTTTTTAAAGAAAAAGGTACATTTTCAACAACAAAATTTCATTTTCTACTAAAAATAATACATTTTTAATAAACTGTATGAACTTAACGCAAAATAGTTAAATTTTGAAAAAACCCAATTAATTTCCAAAAATGAGGTTCTTCCGTCTTATTATAAAATAAACATTTCTGTGTTGAAATGTTGTCACAGGCTTATACTGCCCAATATGTCGAAGGCATTTTTGGTTAGAGTTGGATTTTTATTTGATCATTTTGCATGGGGCTGTCCCGGTATATATCATCAGTCACGGACGCATTTTTATAATGCAATCAAGTGATCTGATGAGAGTAGTCTGCCTAGACATGTTGGACAAAGCCTGGTTTTCACCCCATCATTGACGGAATGGGTTGCAGTCAAGTACACTATGGGGGTACCTACAGTTTAAGGTGGGTTCCGAACCACCAGAACCTCAGTAAAGGTACATTGAAAAATTTCTAGAGGTACCGGCTCAGGGATCGAACCCCGGACTTCCGAGGTGAAGTCCGAGTGTCGAACCAACTGAGCCACTGAACCAACTGAGTCACTGATTCCGTCTTATTATTCGTTATTATTCCGTCTTATTATAAAAACATTTCTGAGTTGAAATGTTGTCACAGGCTTGTACTGCCCAATATATCGAAGGCATTTTTGATTAGAGTTGGATTTTTTTATGTTTTTATTTTTTTTTATTTGATCAATTTGCACGGGACTGTCCCGGTATATATCATCAGTCACGGACGCATTTTTATAATACAATAAAGTGATCTGATGAGAGCAGTCTGCCCAGACATATTGGACAAAACCTGGTTTTTACCCCATCATTGACGGACTGGGTTGCAGTCAAGTACACGATGGGGGGACCTACAACTTAAGGTGGGTTCCGAACAACCAGAACCTCGGTAAAGGTACATTAAAAAATTTCTAGAGGTAACAGCTCAGGGATCGAACCCTGGACCTCTGAGGTGAAGTCCGAGTGTCTAACCAACTGAGCCACCGAGGCTATTATTATTTGATCATTTTTGCACGGGGCTATTATTATTATTATTATTATTGTTATTATTATTATTATTATTATTATTATTTATCAAACTGAATCCCTTTCGGCTTAAGGGGGGGCGGACTGACTCCGACGCTAATTAATCTCTCTAGCAAGCACCCCAAGCAAAGAGCTTCACACAGTCATTATGTAAAGCTCTCCACTCAGGCCACTCAACATCCACGGTCTTTCGTTTCAGACGTCACTGATTCCACTGATACTTTTCATCATGCATTTCTTATAAACTCTTGTTCGCCTCAATTTTCTATCCTGGCAGCCCTCAAATAAAATATTAATTATTAATAATTAAGATGAAATCCTGAGTCCTGACACGGAAAGGAACATAAAGAGATTTGGAAAAAGGGAAGAAAATGCGCATCAGTTTTGAAGTTGATATATGACTGTGAGTATTGGAAAATGAGTTTTGAAAGGAATATAAACCGTGCACAATACAGGTGTCGGCAGGTGCATCTTTTCCGAAGGTCAAGACTCAAGAGGATTTGGGGCAGAAGGGACCACCACGAAGAATAAAGAGGGGTAATAAGGGTAATATTGACCGAGGGTTGCTACCCAGTATTGAGTATATGGTTCTCGCCTCCTTTTGTAAACTTGACGAGCTGACAACATGCGACCCCTCAAATTTTCAGCCGTACGTGCCTCCTTCACAAATATATCAATCTTTCAAACTCAAGCAGAACGAGATTTTGATGACATGTTTTTAAAAGAGGCTTTCTGCTGAGATATAATATACGACTGGGGTCATAAATGGTTTTTTTCAAACATTTTTTACTCGATACTGCCTTCCTTGTCCTTTGGAATTTAGAATTGCCGATTCACTTTCTCCGAAATAAGGTGATATTTGTGATCATTTGAATATTCTTCTTCATGAGAATTTAAAAAAATTCTAGTACAATCAGGGTCAAAAATACTTGCCTTAATTTATAAAATAGACAAAAAAATGACCATGTGTTTTTCCAACAAATTTTAGAAGAGAAATTTAAGCGTAAACAATCAAAAAATAGTTAAAGTAATAATTGTTTATTTTAATAGACTTATTTTCATGTGTGTATTTCTTCCATGAAAAATATAAATGTGAATAAGAATTTTTAAAATGCTTGAACAAATTAAAATTACTGATTTTATATTACCTTTTCTCAAAGCTTGAAGAATTCCTCTTTTTCCCCTATTTTAAGGGAAATTCCCCTTTTTTCTCGTTTCTTTAAATTCGCGCTGAATCAATAGAACCCAATTAGAAAATCCAACTGTTTGTTTTTTAAAATGAATTATTTTTAATTGAGAAGTCTATACTATTAGATTTTTTGTTCAGAATTCATCTCTTTTGTTTAAAAATCCAACTACTTTGTTTTATTTCATTGATTGAAGATTTAACTATTTTGTTGAAAATTATATCTGTTTTAATTAAAAATTAATTTTTTTAATTAAAAATGTAACTACATCATTATTAATTGACCACTGATCTTTTATAGTTCAAAAATTCAAAAATTGTGTTGAACATGGACTACTTAGTTAAAAACACATTTTATTAGTTTAAGATCCATCTTCTTGGTTAAAATTTTAACTATTTTTCTCAAAACTCTTTTTCTTAAACAAAAATCGTTTTTTTTTCACTTTAAATTTAATTATACCATTTTTGTTATAGAAAAATGTCATTGAAAATCCATGTGTTTGTAGCAAATTTGTGTTTTTTTATTAAAAATGAGTCTCACTAGCTTGAAATTTGATCTGTTTTGGTTAAAAATGCAACTGCTTTTTTCACAAATTAACCTATTTTGCCTTTTCGGTAAAAATGTCAACTACATTTGTGGATGAAAATTAATCTTTTTGGATAAATTCGACTCTTTTAATTTAAAGTAAAAATATTTCCTTGCTTAAGATATCAATTAATTTATTTTATCATTGAGAATTTATTATTTTTCTTTGAAAGGTTCAAGCTTTTAATTTTAAATTTAACTATTTTGTTGAAAAATTAAATTATATTGGTAAAAATTGGAATATTTTGTTAGAATTTTAATTATTTTGCCTTCGTCTTTTTGGATAGAAAATTCGTCCTTAGGGAATGAAAGAACAATATATATCATATTAAAAAATCGATTTTTTACATGAAAATTCAATTATTGGGTTAAAAATTCAACTGTTTTGTTGAAAATTGGGCACTTTTGCTTGAAAGATCAAGTAATCCATTGTAAATGTAACAGTTCGGGTATGAATTTTTTTCTAATTCAACTATTTTGTGAAAAACTCATTTTTATGGTGAAACTTTTTTTTTAATGCGGCAATATCGTTGAAAATTTGCCGATACTGGTTGAAAATTCAATTAAATGGTTACAAATTCCGTTTTTTGCTTGAAAGTTTAAAACTTTGGTTGTAAATGCAACTGTATAGTCTTAAATTATTTTTTTTTGTTTTAAAAATTGAACTTTTTGGTTGAAAATTCAACAAAATTACGAAAATATAGTGTGCACTTTTTCAGACCTGTTAAATATGTGGGAGGTGAACAAAAAATGTAATCTATTTTCCCTTTTCAGAGCAGAAAACTAAAGGATTTTTATCCAGTTATCATCTCCATATTTTTTCAAGAGATTTTTTTTTTGAGTGAATGGAGAAATAATTTGTTATGTATGGTGAGAAAGAAATGTTCTCTTCCAAATTTGATACTTTCAACAGCTATCCATAAAATGTAGTGAATCAAAAAAAAAGTTTAATTTCCGATCGCAGATTCATTACATTTTCATTTTGTTAATAACTTCAAAAGTGTATTGAATCAAAAAGATTTTTTTTTTGCATTTTATTTATTTCACAGTCCAGCCAATTATAATAGCTCATTAAAAACTTTATTTTGATTTATGGGTTCCAGGAAGCTATAATAATATCCTTAAATATTAAAAAATTAACTCCAGCAGATTTATGACACGTTTTGTGTCTTTATTTCTCTATTAAACCCTTGAACAACAATTATTTTGATCAAATGGATTCCTCTAAGTCTAAGACCTTAAATTTTAAATTATACTCAGATATAATTAATTTATAAAATTTGAACCAAAAAATCTAAATAAGTATACGCCTAAAATGGTATAAAAAGTAATGGTGATCGTAAACAAATTTAAAGACACTATTTGATAAAAACTCTGTTTTTTAACATTAATGTTAGATTGAATAAATAGGATGCAATAGATTTATGTGAAACCGTGTCGGTAACAAACTGCAAAAGTCTGAATTGTGTATTTACAAAAAAATATATCTAAATTTAAGAAAACTAAAATCAATTAGTCCCTACAATTAGACTTGCTTTGTGAACAAAAATTCAAAACATAGACAGTTTTTATAAGTATCAAAACAAAAACGTACCCACTTCCAGACTTCCAGCTTATTCGAAATACGGAAATTTCCGTAATATAAAAACAGCCCAAACGATTTACTTGAAAATATTTACAAACTACGTATGTATGTGTGTTTGTGTATATATTTTATTTGTCTAAGGTTTAAAATGTATGCAAAAAAGATCCTTGCAAACTATGTCTTTAACAATATTGTCAGTGTTATAAGATATAGTGTTGTTATGCTAATAACAATATAATCCAAGCTTTCAGACAATTACCAAAGACCGCATAAAAATATTTCCCTTTTCAAAAAAAATAATTCATAAAGGTGACTATGGCTGGTTGCAAACAGCCTCCTCAGATATTTACTTCACCAAGAACAACAATTTACAATTTACCTTACTTACCAATTCCCACGCAATAAACGAGAATCTATCAAGTCCCTCGCCCGTCCCAAAAAGGACAGTTTACTTTATTTTTCTTCACCCCGACATCAACCACCCATTTTTTTTACAGCCACTTACTCGTGTCAAAAATATCTCCTGAACAAAATTAGATGGCGCTTACTCATCACCCTAAAGAGCTCCTAACTTCCTCTACAACTAAATTCTAAAACTCTAACATCCCTAAAACCTGGTCTCAAAAGATCCGCAGGAGTCCTTTGAACAAGTGGAGGATCTTATCTCAGTGTAAACGTTGTTAGAACACTAATCCGGGTGTCGGAAGCATGTATTGCAGGCAAATTCGGGACCCTACTTAAGTCGCCAACTGGCCTGAATGCCATAAAGCAGTTCTTGTTGACCAGGGTCGGTGACTATCATAAAAGTCGTGAGTGTCAGCCTTTAGTCGAATTGCCGGGGACCCTAAACGATATCCACAGGTTCACAGGATCCACGAGCATCCATCCTGCCAACACAGTTGACGAAGAGACGAAGCCCTCCCCCTTCATACCCCCTCAAACTCTTCCTCCTTCTTACAACTCAACAAGGAGAAAGAAGAGGAGAGAGGGTCCAGTGGGCTGGTACCCAGGTTGGAGGTGGACAAAGAGGTGGGACCCTATCCTCTTCCTCCGCTTCCAGTGGCAAAGTCCTAGTAGGCAGTCACAACGCGACCGTAACGCGAGCCAGGCGCACCAACTTTCCTCTTGCAGACTGACCACCTGATCTGCCTCCGATCCGGTGACAATGTGACAGCGCCGGTTCTTTATTCGCAATAGTCAAACCGCCGTCGTCTGAAACGTGTTAGAGCGCGGTCATCAAGTTCCTCACTCTCGGGATCCGGGACGCGCCACAATTTCCTAAAAAGTGACTTCGAAGAAAATAAAGAAAAAGTGACTTAAGTGTATGGCACGTGATTGTGTGTGCAGCAGTGTGTGGTGTTTGAATTTGGAAGAGAAAGGATGTTTCTCGGAGGATTCTTGAAGATTTTTTTTGAGGATCTTGAGAAACCTGAGGACCAAGGAGTGTGAACACGTTGGTGAACACGTGATCCGATTGACAGGGATTAGCTACCTTATTTCGAGAGGAAGAACACACTCGCCACGTGACATCCATCGATCATATATAGGTATGATACGTAATATGCTTTCTGCCTTAGATTCGGTTTCAGAAGGGTGTGATTGAAAAGGTTCTATTTTCAAATAGAATGTGTTATTGGGTTTGAATGGATATTAAAACTATTTCGAGGGGGCCCATTCGGATTGGGTGTACTCTGTCGAAGTGGTTGTTTATTTTGCTTTTTGTAATGGGGCGATTTGTAGTGATCGGGTTCGACAGGGGATCATCAATTGTGAGGGGTTTATACTTGTTACGGGGAACTACTTGTGGTGTACCTGCTCAACACTTGTCGATAGAGTGGCATTTTAAATTTTTTATAAAGCAGGTCATTTTTAATAGAGTGGAATTTTTAAAATTAACTTTGAAGACACTTTTTTATAATTGTTAAAATATGGTGCTGACAATTAGAGGATCTGAATCTGAACAAAATTGTAAAACAGTTGTTGGGTTTGGAATTGAATTAAATTGGTTAATACTTTAAAGCCAAATTCAACACATATTTTACTTTTTTTAGAAGAATCGACTAATAAACACATCATCTTCAAAAACATAAACATGATAGTACATTTGAAGTGTATCTCCTGTTATGATTGACATCCCAACTTATTCTCGGAAATACATATACTCACATTTATGATTCATTTAGTCTTGAATACAAGACAACAATTCTGAGAATTGGAGATGCCCATAAATTTTAGTTACTCTCTTGACTCATTAGACGAATTTTAGGACAATGTGTAAAATGGTGCACACAGGGGGTCAGTCAAGAGATTATCCGAGTGACTCAGGATGTTCCTTCCAGGATCCTAAGGTGACCTGAGATTTAATTATTGATCTTATCTACGGTATTTCAATAAGGATACATAAAGTTAAGCTCCTTGCAATCATTGATTTACAGGGGTACGATAACATATGAATTTAGAAGCATTTGAATTGGAAGAAACTTGGTGAAGTGAATTAGATTCGAAGTGAAGTTACATAAGCATGACTTCGTAGCTTATACGTAATAGCATGCTCAGCATTAAATAAATAAGAGGTTACAATTTCAACGTCGCTTATCGCTACATAAATAATTGAAATTTTTAGAAAGTTCATTCAGTTGTTATTGTCTAATTCATACTTCATATATTCTTTTATTGTTTCGTTTCCAGTGCACCATTTCTAAACATTTCAGTGTTTAAATTCTGTTTATTTTTTATATGAAAAAATAGGAGATATGGTAGATATCTACTATCTAGAATAGAGAAGATTTTTGCATTGAGTAAGTAGAATTTCTACTTTTGAGAATAGTATTTTTCTGCATGCGCTTGCAGCTCACATCGGGCATCAACATCTCCAGCTCGTGATACTGTTTCTCGCAACCACGGTTTAAATAATCACAAAAAATTTATTTAATCGTCTGATTAAGAATATAAATAAAATTAAAGCTTTCGATGATTTACTTTGTTGATAATAATAAAAATAGGGCCGTTTTTTTAAATACTGGTTATTGATAGCTAAGAATTAGAGCGGATAGATTTTTGAACAATTTAATTGATTATCGATGAATCATACATTTTGTATCATTCTCAAAAACATTATTGACTGCTTTTACAGGTTGCTTCACATATTTAGAGGGGGCAATCGAGTTATAAGGTGTGACTTATCTGAATTAGAATAGGGGATACTGAAAACGCGTGAAAAGACAAGGGGAGGTTTTGAGTCTTTGGAATTGATGTGTGGCATAATAGATGTTGACTTTCATTGACTTATTGATCATTGACTCGGAAGAATTCTCTGTCCGTGAACAATATTTCACTGATGAGAGACTAAATCAAATTATGATCTCACTTTTCGAAGTTAAATAAATTTTGAAAATGGACATCATTCTCTGATTAAACTAATAATTCACATCTTATAATTTTGCGAATGGTACGGTTTTTAGATAAGTTGCAAACGCTTTTCAGTTTTTATACTAGTACTTTGCAATTACATTGTTTATACTTAATTAACGGACTCAATTAATCTTTCAATTAGTAAAAATAACATACCAATAGCTTTAGTAATATTCACTGACTAATTATATAATTTTCTTCTGAAACAACTTCCGTCACAACCATCGGTACGCGTCGCTGGCCGAAAGGGGATTCGGAAATAAGATTGCGTAATTTAGATTCACGCTTTAAATTTGGGTGATTAAAATTAAAATAATAGTTTTTAAATGATTAATTTAGGCTGCGGTAAGAAGTTGACAGAAATATTTTTATTCTTTTTTAATTGGAAATTGAAATTGGGGGTGCGGACAATTTTGGTATTTCAATTTTTTACTCCGTACATGTCTCATAAACGACTATTTATAGGGTGCAATGAGAATACTTCAATTAATCAAATAATTTCGGCCCAGTGAAAAAAATGTGTGTGCTAGTAACCGAAGAAAGTATTTAAAAAATGGTGTGAATTCGGTTAACATATTCTGTTCCGTTTTTGGATTTTAAAATTTATAAAAAATATCCTGTTGGGGAAAACTTATGGTGAATTGTTTATATATTCAGTTTTTGCTAGTGAGCAATAGTGGAAAACTAGATTCAAACAATTTTTTTTGTTGCCTAATTTAGATTTTAAGAAACTTTAACCCGTTGATCCTAAAATTTCTTCAGTCTAATCCAAAGGAATCCTATAATATTTTTCGGAACATTTTTTTTTTCATGCAAAAAAAAAATTCCTGAGTTTACAGGCTTTTCATTCAAATATAGGGACAGTCTAGATTTTTTCAAGATTACCGAATTTTCTACAGTTTAAAAAATTTTCAAATTAGCATTTTTAAATTATAAAATCTAATCAAAAAGTCTGGAAATCTTACAGAAAACATCCGTAAAATTAGAAAATAACTGAAAATTTTGTAAATTCTGCAGAAAATTCGGTAATCATTACAGAAAATCTTTGCTGTCCCCATTTTAATTGACATTTTTTTTTAACTGACATTTTATCTTGTAACCTTAGCAGAATTTTTTTCTACGTGTTTTTATCAATGCATTTTGAGATTCTATGTTTTATTAATTTTTTCTTGATTTTGGAAAGTTTCAAACAACACAATAGTTTCCATTTATATTATTGTTCACTAGTAAAAGCTGAATATACAAGAAGTTTGCAATAATTTTTTCATGTAATAGAACATTTATTTTAAATTTTCAAATGCAAAAATCGAACATACGATATTAACCACTTTCAATTTTTTCTTTTTTCGGATACGAGTCCACAATTTTTTTTCACTTGTCGAAACGATTTCATTAATCTTCGCAATTTTAAGGCGCCCTAATGATTATAAGAAACTCACAACGATCGGAAATAGTAGAAAATCAGACTTAAAAAATTAATCATCAAACAGCATTTAAAGTCCAGTCATTGTTAAGTTGAATAAAAGAGTAAAAAATTCCTATTGATAATCTAAACGTCCTTAACATCCTTAAAGTAATTAAAGTTCCAGTCTTTGGAAAGTACTGAGTACAGGAGCAATGATTATTTTATTTATTGGAACCATGTTACAATTTTTATTAAATTAGCGTAGATATAGTTTTTTTTCAGTTATACAATTTCGAAAAAATTGAACTTTCGAAAAAATAAGTGAAATTTTAATTATAACTGCAAAGCAGTGTGAGCTTCATGTACATGAGCACTTCTTTAACATTCTTTTAAACCCAGTCTAATCGGCTTTATTGACAATAATTTAGCTATTTAATCTGAAAACCAAAATCAATCAGATCATACACATTACAGTGGTTCTTCTTTTAGGTTCCTTTTATAATTATATTTATGGATATCTGTCAGTTTTTAAGCATCCATTTTTTTAAATCAATATAAATATATCATATAAGCATCAATTACATTTGTCATTGGTTTTTTCTATGAACATTTCTGAATAATGAATGTAGAAAAAATTACAGAATTTTCAGGAAAAGTTATTTAAAATATCATCAAGTTGATTAATTTTTCATTTGTAATATAATATAACTGAAAAATATACCAATTTATATGTTAAAAATTGAAATTCGGTCTACACTTTTCACTGACAAGAGGGTTGAAAACTTGAAATTTTCTAGTCATAATTAGTTACCTTTTTCTGATAACTCATCAACAATTTTCTAATAAATTTAATCTATTAGTTAAATTAATTATTATTATAAAATTGATGTTATTTTCTTACTCTACAGACCTACAATCATTCAAATATCAATTTACAAACTTCCGTGATTCTTACTTCTCTTCCCCTTTTAAATTCATCCTCGAATATGATTATGATCCATATCGCAATAAACCAACGATCTAACCGTTTTTTGGACTTCCATTTTTTTCTCTGCTTCGAAAAACACTATGATTATCAAGAAATCTTCTAGAGATACCATCGTATAATTTGTTTTGCAGTCACTTCTCCCTTTCTATAAAATAAAATCATCATCAGTCACCTTCGTATTCAACAATCGTCCGAAAATTGACCAATAGTCACCTCAGTCGTCCTCAAGTTTGACGGGTGGCAAATGAGCTGATTAAATATCATGAAACTTAGAGTAAGTGGTAAATTAATTTGCCGGTCGATATTGATAAGTCATATTTTGATTTTTTGCTTTGATGATTGTATGATGAGAGTGTGATATCCGGTAATAATTTTTTGATGTGAAGAAAGAAATGACAATCAAATAATGTTGTAGAAAGGTTTCTTGACGATTGTTGGTGGATTGTTCGATGATTATTGTATGACTATGTATTGAATGAATTATATATATGGTGTATTTTAATAGGAAGAGAGAAGTGAGAGTCTAAAAATTATGAATGATTTCTTGGCGACTGTGATGGTTACATGCTCTTGGACAATCAACCGGCAATCGTCCAGCGAACATCCAACAACATTCTTGGACTTTCACTTATCTTTTCCTATTAAAACACATAAATTTCATAATTTGCCGAATCAACAACCATCAAATAAAATTATTTGCCTTACATAGCCCAAATCAGATCAAGTCATCATCGGGTATCATATTCTGATTCCACAACCATCCATAATATTAAACATTCACAATCAATCATATAATTATCATCCAAGAATGATGTGCTTGAAGTTCTGAACGTTTAAATGAAGGAAATTTATTACTGATGACTTTGTAAACCAAAAAAAGTTCTAAAATGTTTGCCTATTTATATTGGAAATAATTTATTATTGGAATAAAATTATAATGTATATTTTAAGTTACAATAGGAGCAATATTTATGGGCAAAATGGAAATGGGGGGAAATATTTTGTTCATTTGAACTTTCGGAACTTCAGGTACATCCAAGAATGATTTTCAAATCATCCAACAATTTGTTTCTACTTTTAATTCGCCTGCTTAAAAAAATGTTATCAGAGTATTTACGCATAACACACATCCAGCAGTCAACCAAAAACCGAAAACAATCTTTCAAAAATTATTCCAAACTCTTCTGATTATGAATTAATCTTTTGCAATTCTCTCCAATTCGCAAATTAATAATAATCATCTCAATTAGAAAACATAAACAAAATTAAGTATCTTGATACAATCGACAAACAATCCTTTTGCTCTCAAGCCTCTTCCTCTTTAAACATCATCATTGATGTCACTTCGTCGGCTCACAATAATCCAACAATCATCTAACAAACTTCCTGGATACTAGTAATTCTCCTTCTACAAAATAATCATCCAAAAATTACCAAAAAACCTTATAGAACTCGCACCTATTCGAAAATCATGATAGAAATCACAAATCTTCTGCACAATTATATATTTATCACAGCATCCCGCAATTATCAAAAAAAGCTTCTCATACACTCGCATTTCTCCTGTTTCAAAAATCAAACACCCGCCTTACTCACAACTCGATTACAAATAAACAAGAACAACAATCATCCACAAAGTAACGAAAATCTTCTGGAACTCTCATGAATTCTCAAATCATGATCAAATAATATCCTCTAATATCCAATAATATCCTCTAATAAGAAACCCAGACAAAAAATCGTCCAATTGTTGGACGACAATTCTTTTTATCACGCACTTCTTCAAAAACCATCAACTGCTCTTCCCATTATCATCCAGCAATCATCAAACAAACTGCCGAGAAACTTAAATTTCTCCCTCTTCTAAATTCACACCCGACTGATTCATAGCTCTATTAAGAACGAAAACAAACAAATCTCGCCTCATCTTCTCCTTCAAAACATCATCAACTGCTCATCTCGTTATCATCCAACAATCTTCAAATAAACCTCTTGCATTTCTCCCTCTACAAAAATCACACCCGCCTGATTCACAACCCCTTGCACATATGCGTGTGTGTTCTAATACTAAACCTTATACATTGCTATCAAACTTACCCTGGTGGCAATTTCTCACCCCTTTAACCCTAATATCTCTCTTTCTCATTCACCTTAGGGGGCCCCGGGGGCATATAAGACATGTAACATAGTGGGAAGTCGGCCGGTTGGTTAGGGGGCCGAGGGGGGTCGGTCGGATTTCAAAGGAGAAGGAAGGGTAGTTCGCGGTCCGCGGAGGTTGGTCGTTGGGTCGGGGGGTAAGGTGGGCGTACAAGCGGCCGCGGAAGGGAGAGGGGTTTCGCGGAAAGCCGCGTGGGGTGAGGACGGTTAAGAAGTGCGGTGAGGGACGATAGGGGGAGTTACCGACAGAGGTGGGGAAGTCTTAGGAGGGGCGCTTAACGTCACGGGCGCATTCACTCACCGGCCGTCGCCGACTCAGGCCGTGCTTGCGCCGCACACGCAACCCTCCATAGAAGGTCAATTTATTAAACCTTTCCCCTCAACCCATTTCTTATCAGAGTTTTAGAGTTCATGAACCACGACCCTCAATGATTTCGGTTATCGGGCGTGTTGCTAAGATTTCAAATTTGGCGCGTCAAATTGTTATTTTGATTAGGATGTGCGACAGTGATTGGTTGAAGACAGTGTAATGAAGATTTTCAGTTGGCTGATAATTTTGGAAGATATGTCTGTGCCCCGTTTAATCTTATGCGACCCACGCTCTCGACCGGGTGGAAGATACCTGTTAGTGCGACTGGTGTGATGGGAGTGAGGATCAGCTGATCTTTCGGGGAGTCAATTTAAAAAAAATACATATATATATATGTATATATGAATGTGCATGAAATGAAGCTGTAGATGTATGGTTGTGTGCTTCCGGTTTTCGCGCCAACGTGATTTCATCGCGCGCAAAGGATCTTCCACGTGTCCTCGTAATTGGACGTCTTTTCCAAAAAGGCAAAGGGAAGTGGTTTAGAGTTTCCGAAGAGTTGAAGAGATTAGTGAACTTGATACAGGTAACGTGGTTTTTTTTTTAACAATGTGGCTTTTTCTGAAAAATATTTTAAAATAATCTTTCATAAAAGACTATTATGGTAGATATTTCGAAAGGTGTGAAAAAACCAAAATGGGAAAAATTTATTTGAAATATTCTATATGCAGGTTCTGTGCCAATTAACATGATTGATTAAACAGATCTCAAGCTGTAATTCTGTATAAAAAAAAACTTCGAAGATGGAAGCCATAATTTGCGACCGGTTATACTTGACAATTGCGCTAATTGTCAATATACGAAGGTTCTAATCTATCCATTTTGCAAAGAAACATAAAAATGCGGCATAACATTAGTAGATTACTTGTAAAATTATTAGTGAGGCCTCGAAGCAAATCGCAAATACGAAATAATAAAACATGTTCTTTGGGGAACTACTTATAATAATTGTGGGACTCAACAATTGAAAATAAAAAAGTACCATGTTTCGTGTAACTATTAGTGGCCAGTCATACTATGATTCTAGATGTAAGAAGAGTACAATAAAGATTCTTAAAGGAATAAAACAGATATTTTCACGGACAACTTATTTTAAATCTTATTTTGCAATCCTTTTTATAAATTTAGAAATACACAATGAAAATTGATCGTATACTTTTCTTTTTAACCCTTAACGGTCACACCTCAAGATACACCTTCAGATATTTTTTTCTGAAAAAAACCCAAGAATGGTGTTGAAACAATACAAAGTAGGAGAAACATATCTCCAAAGCCTCAGTTATAATTGAACTAATTTAAAAAAATACTAGGAAAAAACGTAGATAATCGAAAAAAATCGGTTTTATTTCCTTGCTATAAAAATTGCACAATTTTCCATTGTCATTGCAAAATTTGTTGGATTTATACTTCTATAATTGACTATATTGATCCAATTTTATATGGATCACAAATACTGCTCAATATTAGCAATTTCTGGTACCCTGATTACTACCATTATTTCTTAAACCTAAGCTAAAGTTTACATACTAAAAATATTATAAAATGGGTTTTTACTACAGAAGACAAATGTTTTTATAAGAATTGTTCCTTATATAATATAACATCGATGTCCAAGGTTCGTTCAGAATTCTTCACTCTAAACCTGAATTAGTAAAAATGTTATTGAATGACTTATTACATGAGTGTACAACTGACGAAATAGTAATATTTTAGCATTCCACTACTGGAATAAGAATATCACATGCTTATTTTACTAATATTAATGAGTAAAGATATCGACCAATTTTTCAGTGATTTTGACTACTAATCAATTGGTAAACTTTCTTTTAGATTAGGCTATAATAACTGGTGTACCTGAAATTGAATGACACTACGTGTATTGTCAGATGCGCTGTTGTGTTTTGGCAACTTTCGTGATGTACTGACTACATTTATCGCAAATGAAGTACAGTAAAAAAAGATTTAATTTCGTAAATATTTATCATTTTTTCATTTTCGCAGAACAACTTGTAAATATATTGTATGCTGAAGGTAACTTATTCTATTGACAAGTTTTGCCAAATAAACCCATATTATTGTTTCTATGGCATCTATTTCTATAACCTTCTGTTATTTATTGTATGCAGTCAAAAATAATGTAAATACTTACACTATTTCACGAATTCAAATTTAGAGAACATATTAATTTGATTACACTCAACACAATATTTGAATAAAATGCATGCTTCATTTGATATAGGTTTAAACAAATATTGTATTGAATTAAACAAATATTTGATGGACAGAAATAAAACTTATTTAATTAAAACGCATCATTGTTATATGGCAGGGGGTCAAACAAATGTTAGTAAATAATATATTTTAAAACTTTTTTGTACTTTAATTGCACATTTAGGATGTTGAAAAGATTTGTGCGATTTTAATACCACAATTTTAATTTTATTTTATATGATTTTAATTGAAATTGTGGAATAATTTGTCATTTTAAATTCGATGCCACTTTTGCAGTTATATTTATTAATATGCGGTCTAGCGTGAATATTAAAAAGTAATTGATTATTTTCTTCCTCACAATTTGATTATCTATTTATGGAATATGATGTTTCTATTAAGAGTCATCTGTCACATTAAAAATCTTGCGGATAATATTCAAATAACTTTTACCACAGTTGAGAAATGTAGGTTCTTTAAATTATTATCTGATATTCGCATATAAAAAAAAGTACTATAAATATTACATAGAACTAAAGGATATTTTATTTTTCCGGTTAACGTATCTATAGCCTCTCTTTTTACCAAAAAGTGTGATTTACCGCAAATTCAACTTCAATTTTTGTATTTTATAATATTCCTGTCTCGTACAGGTGCATAGATATTTCTCAACCTGACCACATAAAATGGCTTTTGTATATAATCGTGATAATTTTAACTCTATCCAAACGTCCTCAAAACGTCACGAGGACGTCTTTTCTCTTGTCTAAATAATGTTCTTTGAACACTGTGAGTGAGGTCGTTCACATCATTTGTTTTACCTGCTGTGTCCTTCTTTCTTTAAACGACATTAACAGAATTTAATAACTGACATCGAGAACTGACAATTTGTCTCCTTCACTGAAATTACATTTTATACTCGTAAAGTTAAATATATCATACTCAAAAAAGTCTTCTTTGATTTGAAAATTTCATATATTTTTTTCGTTCTTTTTTCCATTTGTTACAATTTTGTAAGAATGGAAAGGAGAACAATTTATGAAGCCAAAATTAAAAATTACTTTGTCATGTTTTATGGTATGGAAATTAGTATTTTGTTAAGGGAAAAGGTGTTCTGTATGTTATCATCAAGTTTGACACTTACAAGGGTGAGGAAAGATTACAGCGTAAATTTGAACCTAAAGTCTGTTTAATCGGCCAGAAAACTTTTCCTGGACACGTGCAAGTTTGACAACTAAGATTGCGAGGAGTCGAAGCGTGGCGCACAGTAACGGTTCACAATTTCACGGCACCCAGAAGATTTTACACTTCCTCATAGACCATTTATCTTGGTCAGATCAAATCTCTTTTTTAAAATCTCAATTCCAAACTTTTTTCGCCCCTCAAAAATAAATCACCTACTTATTGTGCTTCATTTGATGCAATTTGTGGAAATGACGCCAGGTGTTATCACGACAAATTGTAAATAAAATAAAACAATAGCAAATATAACACTGAACGAAAATTGTCAAGGTAATCAGTTTATAAATTGAATATTTTAATAATCATAGGAATATTAGTCTAATAATGTCATTCTCAGAGTTACGTTGCACATAAATAAAATAAATATTACCTGCGACGGAAGTATTTAAACAAAAACAATACTACAGATAAATTAACAATTAAGATCCGTTTTTTCCAGGCAATATACACTTCGTACTCATGTCCATAAAAGTAGTCTCTAAAAAAGTGACAAATTGCATCTAAAGTTTAAAAAAAAATCGACCATTACTGCTCTCTGGCAATTACATACAATTTTTAACAATTATTGTAACTGCAATGAATGAAAACTGAAAATCCAGATACTAATTTAAAGATTACAAAATAAATTATAAGTTGGGTAACACGTGTGATTTAAATTATATTAAATTTTCTTTACATTTGAATAAGTTTGAAATCTCTAAATTGTCGGTAGACATTAATGTCGAGATTTCTCGAGTAATTAAGACCTTGATTTGTATATAACTGTAAATGTATATATGAGTAAATTTGTCGTAAAGGACTAAATGTGTATTAAATGCATGAAAACAAATTAGATAAGTTAGATTTTGTCGATCTCGGCCTGGGAAAGTGTTACATTTTTAATGTCGAAGAAATTGTGCACGAATTGCTTAAGGTGCACTGTAACTCGATTTATTCTACGAATCGTTTGTTGTTGCACGCAGATGTCACGAAGTTTTCTGGATTGCTCAACTTTTCCGCATTGTACATATAAAGGCCGCAATCGACGTTGCATTCCTTTCACAAAACGATATTTATCCCACTGAAAATTCACTCGCTTTCACTGTATACTTTCGATGATGAATTACTCGTAAAACCACTTGGCTAACATTCTAATTTTAAGCAAAACTGTGAATCCTCATAGGATTATTACACCAACAGTAAGTCAGCCTTCAGTAATGGACATCCCTCTCTAATTCCGCCTGGAATATTATTTTAAATAATAAAATAAGTATTATGACAATGTCTGTCCTGCAATTTTTAAGAAACTTTGTACAAAAACTAATGACGCAAAAAGGCTGAAACGCTTCCTGTAATTTACTCTCCGCTGTGTAAAGTATTGCAAAAAGTTTGAGCAGTAGTAAGAAACAAAAAATTTGTTTTGATTTTGCAGGAAGTCGGTGAAATAATTCGAGTGGAAAAAAATCTGGGCCAAAGGTGCGTGTATGGAAAATTCGAGGGCAAAAGGGAGAACAACGAGGGGAGAAGAGAAAAACGAGGCAAGGTGGCCTCGCGAAAAGTGAAGGACAACGGAAGAGGGAAATATGTCGAGCGTCGCGGAGAGTCCTGACGGAATGGCATTACAGTCACACTATTCCCTCCGATGGAATAATCACCAAGCCCACATTTTGCAGGCCTTTGAGGCTCTTCTACATGCTGAAATTCTCGTCGACGTGACCTTAGTTTGCACGGAAACCAGTATAAGGGCGCATAAGGTCGTCCTCAGTGCCTGCAGGTAATTACTCTACCAGTCATTATTCCTCATTTTCAATTTGTTCTTCAATGTTTATTGATTATTAAGTATCTATTACTGCTGAACCGCAAAATAGCCCTTCCATAATAATCCTTGGATCGCAACGAGACCGAGAATTCCATTCATGAAGCTCCCCATTCATCTTCGCTTTCCCCTCCTTGGGTACGATTCGGTTCGATACGAAATTCCCCTCAGAATGAAATACGGATGACTTTACAACTACTGTCGGATCATTTTAAGCCCCTTACAAATTCGTCACGCCCAAAGATCAGTGATTGATGTTTTCAAAATAGACCACCAATAAAAGACTCATTCAGTTATTTGTAAGACCTAATACAGGTGCGTGAAAACCGAAGATCTCCTTTATGAAAGCTAATTTTTTCCCAGATATTAAATTTAATTCACTAACATAATTACTTATTTAATTGATTTAAAAGAGATAATTAAGTATTTTCTTTTGTTGTTGTTGCAGTCCATTCTTTGAGAGGATATTCGCTGAGCATCCTTGTAAGCATCCGGTCATAGTGTTAAAGGATTTTCCAGGTCGTGAGGTAGCCGCATTGATCGACTTTATGTACCGTGGTGAAGTTCGCGTGGGCCGTGAAGAACTTCCTGGTTTGATGCGAGCCGCGGAAAGTTTACAAGTGCGAGGTCTTGCATCCTCTGAACCGAGACCGGCCAGTCCGCCGGAAACACCAACCACCGATTTGATGGGTGAGCCATCAACGCCCGAAGGTGCGAGACAAGGAACTCCCGAAGAGGACGACAACGTCTCGGAAAGTACGGCACCAGCCAGCAGGGATATTTTCCCTAGGGACCACAGATTACCCCACATGAGCCACCTGAACTTCTCTTTGAGAGAACTCCGTGACTCTTGTGGATCACCCCTAATGCCGAGAAGGAAGCAAGCCAGGCCGAGGAGAAGGTCCGGCGAGTTGGTTCCACAGGACCTCAGCAGACCCCATCCACCGGCCAGTATCAGCCCACCATCGAGTGGTCTGAACCTTAGCAACAACCAACATCAACAGCAGCAACATCAGTCCTCGCCCAATCAGCAGGAAGACATAGCTGAAAACCTCTCTATGAAGAGGTCCGTTTCCCCTCCCGGTATCAACGAACACAACATAAAGACGGAAAGTGAAGATGCCAGTAGTCCGAGAGGATCTCCCTTAACTGGTACAAGTCTTCATGCAGAGGGATCACTGCCCGATCTACAACAGAGTCTTCCCACTATGACGGCGTTATCCCTAACCCCGCCGCATCATCAGAGTGAGTACCTGACAAGTTTGGGACAACTGGCGGCGCAGTGGCTCCCAAATCACCCCCAAAGTCAACTCCACGGTCACCATCCACGGGAAGACAGCCCGCACAACAGGTCTCATCCCTACCAACAAGGAGACTCTCCCATGACTCCAAGAAGGTCAGTCGCAATTTTTCCCATGGATGGAGTCACGCCCTTAGGAGGTGCAGCCGGCCTCTTTCCACATGGTGGTCTGGACCGAGGGTCGCTTTTGGCTGATCTCCATGATAGCTTTAAGCCCGAAACCCTACATGGCCTATTTGGCGGAGCCAGTCTGGGTCACCACCCAGGCAAGAAGCCAAAGAAGCACCGAGGTGACGGGGATGGACCCAGAAGGTGGAGTGATCATGGACGCGGTTTGCCTGTCGGCAGGCCCAAAGGACAACACAGTGCACCCAGAGGTGGACCTCCCAGATCATGGACCAATGCTGAGCTCACTGAGGCTCTGCAGCATGTTTGGAACAAGAAGATGACAACCTCTCAGGCGAGCCGAATCTTCGGAATTCCTTACAACAGTCTGCTGATGTACGTTAGAGGAAAGTATGGAAAGAGTCTCAAACTCGAGCAGCTCCGGAGGGACTGCACTGGTGCAACGACCGGGGAAGTGATGAACTCATTGAACAACAATGTCAAGGCTGCCGTCCAACCACCCCAGATGCCCCATCCACTTTCCGGCATGACCCATCCTGGCGATGACAACCCTTTCCCACACCATCCGCTCCTGGGTGGTAATCTTCCTCAGGGATTCTTCCCGGATTTTGGTGCGGCTTTCCCGGTCCCCGTCAGTATGGTTCACCTCTTGCCGCCTAGCGAACAAAAGGCGTACGAGGCTCCGAATCCAACCAGTGGGGGAAACTGTGGCAACAGTGGCACCAGCAGTGAACGCACCACGAGAAGTAGATCCCCATCACCGATGCCACCTAACCATGAGAGCATACCACAGCCTCCTCAATCAGCGCCAGCGCTTCTTCAGCAAAATGGAGCCAATTAGGAGGACTCGGTCCTGGGTCAAGAACTGGCACGAGAACTGGTATTTTGGGATTTTGGATCCAGTCTTTTTGGAAACCACGAACCAGTTTTATCGGCATGGAGGAATCAATTTCTTTGAGAACCAGGATCCAGGATCGATAACCACACGAGGCTACAAGATCGCTCACCGTCACCCCGGAATGCTCCTCACAAGACTGATTCATCAGCAGGGTAAATCGTCGAATGATTACGTTTACCCTGCGTTATGAAACTAACGTTCGCGCATGCATGCTCTTTTTTTTAATCACTTTCAAGGCCAGCCGCACGCCAGAATACGCTGATTTTTATTGTCATTTCATTTCTCCGTCGACTGCTTAACTCAAACCCGAAATGTCCGCGAATGAAACTCCAGTAACTAGGAAACTTTCCCGGTTGATTCACAAATTGAAGATAAAGCGAGGGTCGGATTTAGTCGGGGGACATTGAAATAACGTTACTCCATCTAGCAAAGTGAACCATTTTTTTCCATTATAACGTGTACAATTTTTGCTCATTCTCAATACTGTGCAATTAAAAAGGTGTTGGGACAAATTATAGGAAAGAACTATTTTTAATTTTAAGGTAAGGAGGTGATTCTATGTAGAAGAACAGATTCTTAATTAATAATTTGTTTAAAAAATACTTCATTCATTTTTTTTTATTTTCAAAATTTTATGCAGAGCATAAGATTATTATTCAGGATTATGAGGACACCTAAAAAACTTATAATTGAAAACATAACCTCACTTCTTGCAGGTTGTCTTCGGAACAAAAATAGGGGTTCTATGACGCGGAATGTAATAAACTTTTTAATTATTTGTTACAAATTATTATACCTATTTCGGAAATATCCTTCGAGAAATGAGCGCATGTTTTAATCGATAATTTTATATGAATTTAGGTGCCTTCATACTTCTGGATGGTTCAAAGGATTTTCAAGCCTAGTCTTAAGTGTTAGCAAAAATTAAAGACGAAAAAATATACCTTTTTCTAGAAGACAAGAATTACATTTTTTCAATGATTTTTTTTCAATTTTTGCAAATTTTTGGTTGTTGAGTTTTACGGGCCTTTCATTCGCGGACAGTCAACATTGCTACAGACAGTTCCTGCTATATACTGAGCGTTAATATACCAAATAGTGCTGTACATTAATGAGAGAAAGAGTGAGAGATAAACGCTGATAAGATAGTCCGGACACGGCTTGTCCGAATTTGTGAACCTCGAATCGCTTTTTTTTTTAAATGATAAATAGGCGCGATTCCCGTTAAGAGAAAGGCACCACGATTATATAAAAGGAGGGATTTTATCATTTATCAAATAGGCTATGATTTAATGCTCGTTTAATTTTTATAAAATGCAAAAAGTACCAAAGAAAGGGCAGTATTTATCGATAGGCGAGCATTTTTAACGTGTGCAATAAAAATTGCGACTGCGTCTTATTTTTAGTTACTTGTAGTTAATAAGAGTTTAATGATTTTAGTCACGTGGTGTCAACAGTCGTTCCTGTCCTCACGGATTTCTCATTCTTGAATTTTGTATTCTTGTCCATTTTATTTTTATTTTTGTCGAGTTAGAAAATTACTCTCAATTTAGAACCGAAGTTTATAGCGTCTTAGCTTTATTATTTCTGGTATCGGGAGCGAAATCAGAACGGGAGGGAATCAGGCTTAATTTTGGCTCGAAAATTCGGAGTAAAAATTTTATTTTTCTACGAAATTAGTGAGGATTTGAACGACTTGTAAGTGGATTTGCGTTTCTCTTAACGGTGATCGATCGCAGTTTACGCACACACAAAATAATAGGTAGCGAAATCTTTCTACAATGGTCAGGGGTAATCACAGGGTGTCACGAGCTTGCCAAGACTGTGGAAAAAAAGATGATCTCTTTTCATGTTCATTTTGCCCCGAAAACGTGGGATTTGTGCAATTACGTTTTATTATTTCGAATTGTCAATAAACTTTTTTAAAATATAATTTTTTTATACCTTTAATTAAATCGTTTATTTTTTTCCTTCTGTTAAAATCACACATTATTTTATTTTTTAACGTTTTAAAAAAATTACGAGTTTTTTTTATGATTAACATTTTGGCAAGCTCGAAGACTGAACCTTGCTTCAGAACGAACAAAAGCGAGAGAAAAAATTGCGATGAACTCAAATCGTAGACCACACTTTTAACAACAATATTTCGAATTTTGACAACCAGACGGAAGCGCAGGGTAACTAACACATCAGGGATAGCCACAGACAAATCTACGATAGATAAAGAAAAACTACATATTAAACTATAAAGGTAAAACTAATTCATAAAGAAGAATTATAAAGCGTACGTTTATTTCGGTAAAAAGAGAAAATGAGTGAATGGGAATTAATGAAATTGAATGAACGAAAGTGAGTACAAGAAATTGAGTGATTGTATTAAAGGAGTTGTGAAGAAAAAACCGTTAAAAACAGCGACTGTGGATATTATAAACAATTAAATACTCTACAAAAAATCGACGGAGGTGCAACCGGTATGGAAGATAAAAAGTTTAGAGATTGCAGGCTTTCAGCCCCAAACAGCCTGTCAAATACAAACTGATATTATTATTGATTATTAATGCTATATAAATATATATAAATTATTCTATATACAGGGTGTTCCAAAAGAGTTTATAACTGCTGCGACGAACTGCACCGCTCTCTCTCTTTCTCTCTTCCTCTTTCTATCTCTCCCTCTCTCTCTGTCTCTTTGCACCAAAGGATTGTAAATAATTTAGATTTAAAAAAAAATTAGAATAATAATCAATTATGGTTAATAATCAATTATGATTAATAATCAATAATAATGAATCTCAAACTTCACTAAAAGTGCAATGAAACACACAAAAAAAGGCAAAGACTTTTTCTAATCTTCGACTCCGCGATTCATATAAAAGAATCGCAGGAGGAAGCGGTGCCGTTCCGTCGAGGATGGTTCTAAGAATTTTTTTAATCCACTCTGTCGACAAGTGATTACGTTTTAATAATGTGTGAGAACTCGTGCGAATAGTATGGAGAGAAAAAAAAAAGTGTGAAATAAAAAAAGTGTGATTGATTTCAAGTGCGAGTACGTACATAGACATAATGTGATAGGCACCATGTGCGGACTTCAGTATTATTTCGCAGTTAACGAGGAAATCTCTACGAGTTAGGTAGACTTTAAAAAAGGGACATGAAGAAAAATGTGAGAGAAGACAAACCCCAATGTCTGTTTCGTTGTTGTAATGATCCCCCTCTGTAGAAAGAAGGAAGACGCCCAACTCTCTCGGCAGATAAAGTTACGATAATAACTTTAAGAGAAACTATTTGGGGCTTCATGATTTTCCATCACGCAATTTTTAGCAAATAATGAAATTATCAGCGCAATTGGTTATTTTATTATGATTATCTTTATTATTATTATTATTATTATTATTATTATAAAGTATAAATATTATATAAAGAAGTATATATATGTAGAAATGTTAGTTCAATTCGAGCAGAAGGGGCGCGGAGGAACGGTCATCGGGGGTTGACCGGTTTGATATTGTAATTCATTGTTGAAACACAAAACAGCCAAGAACAACAAAATTAAAAGGAAAAAAGAAGGAATGCTAAATTGAAGGAAATCTTGAAGCGAAAGGTTGTATTCGAAATCTAGTTCTGAACTTTCGGTATTTCGTAATTGTTCTCTTCGCCTTTGATGTTACCAAATTTCTAAAAATTTCTTGCGAAGGTCGAGGGGTTAACCGGTGCTGAGTAATTTTGACTTTCTGAATTCTTTGAATATTCTTGAACGCTTCTTCTAAATTTGATTAGATTCTTTTCCAATTTTTTTTATTACTCACATTTTTTGATTAATTCTTCTTAATTCATTTGAATTTCCTTAAATTAATTTAAACTTCCTTGAATTCTTCTGAACTTACTAAACTACTCTTGAATTAAATTTTATTTTTTCTCAAAATGCAATATCCACTTCAAAATTTGGAAAATTATATAAAAACATTAATGGGTATTTATCTGATCCTACATTTCCAAATTTAAAAACGTAAAAAAACAAAATTAATTACAGAAATTTAGGACAGATAGCGTTACGTATGTTTTATTTTGTTTGCAGAATTTTCAACTAGATACCGCATATCGCGTGTACATAAGTAGACTGGAAAAAATGTGAATTTTTTTTATCTTGCCCTTACATTGCTTTCATTCTGTAGGTTATTTAAAATTTATTATAAATTCACTTGCAATTTTTAAAATTATTTTTCATCTTTTCAATTCATTTGATTTTTTAATTTATTTGTTTTTGTTTTAATTCTTCTGTATAAAATAATTTTGGATTCATTTTGAATATTTTAAATATTGTAGAATTCTTTTCAATTTTCTGGAATTCTTTTAAATTTCCTTGAATTTTTAAAATTAAATTGCACTTGTTTAAAGGCCATTTCAAGCCCATAAAAAAAATTCACCCATCTTATGTTGACGCAAAATGCAAAATCCAGTTGAACCTTATTACATTTGAGAGAAATAAATAAAAAGAATTAACAGGCGTTTATCTGATGGCAAATGTATATAATTGCACAAATAGCAAAAAAAATGCAAATATAAATATTCAGGAGCAGATAAACCACCCTTGGTCCTCTTTGTAGACCCTCACATAAATTAAAATTTTTTATGTTTTTTTTGCATTTATTATGAATCAACTTGATTTTTAAAAGTTCTTTTCGTTTTATTTAATTTCTTAAAAAAATTTTGAATTCATCTAAATTAAAGAATTCTGATTGCATTTATATAATTTTAATTTCTCTGGATTTTTTTATAATTTCCCCTCATATGGTCTCAATTCCTTAGTTTCTTTTGTAATTATTATGAATTTACTTGCATCTTTTTTAATTCTTTGGATTTTTTCAAATCAGTATTTTTCTGTGGTAGTTAGTTTGTTCAGGAAGAACCAATATAAAGCTAGGAGAAGATTTGTATTATCAAGGGAAAAATAATAACTAAAGTTATGACTTTAAAATTCATTCAAAATTAATTTTGTTTCAGAATTTTTTTAAATTTTTACTGTGTACGTCCAAATTGGCAGTGGTTAACGCTTTGCAAAAATGAAGTTATTTTGCGGGATTTGTTGATGTGTGCGTAGGATTTTCACGACATATCATTAACGCTGTCATCGCTGTTCTTTGATTACTATTAAGTATTACTACCTTAATATAATTTCTGCGGAACCGGCGTTATTTTTATTACAAACTTTGCCGACATAGTGACCACTATTATCGTTACGCCGTTATTACAATAGTTATGATGATTATAACAATATTACAACAATGATATAGAACTATTATATGCAGCATATAATAGCCGAAGGATCACGGAAAAAAAGAATACTCAAAAAGGTTTCACCTTAAATTCAGAAATGTACTGAAATTCAGAGATAAACTGACATTCAGCAAAAAATTTCTGAATTTCAGAATTTAATGTTTTCTTAAATTAAGATACATTTTTTCTTAATTTAAGTTAACCCTGAATTGTTAACCTGAAGGTGTAACATTTTTAAGTTTTTTTTTTTTTTTACTATGATCAGTGAGAACAGATATAATGTACAGACAAGTCTATTTTCTTTCTGGGACTCTGAGAAGTCGCCATCCTAAGTTCCTACGACACGAAAATGTAATAATAGTGTACGATCATCCGAAGAAGTATTATCTTACTTGTTGAGAAATGCCTGTAACGCGCTAATATTGTTTTTAATTTTCGTACATTGTACATATAGAGACGGAACGCGCGAACCATTATTTATGCGTAATATATAGAAATATAAATATATATATATATATATATACAAATACATTATATATATATTTATCTACATGTGAATTCGTATGTAGTTGTTCGGATACAACCTTCGATCAAGGAAGAAGAGAAGAACACAAGTGAAGGATAAATAGAAGATTTCGGTTTCGCGGTCAACGTTCGAATTTCGCGCTTTGTAACTCGCTTTCGTGATTCTCCGCATCTTCTAAAGAGGGCGCATCCCGATTTCGCTCTTACCGACGGTCGATCACTTATTCTCCGACGGTGCATTATCCGCAATTTGTCGGACACTTACCTGCCGTGGGTAAGTCTCTTCTCCGAAGAAATAGTGGGATAATTTTAAATGTTTTAAAACAATGTGCAATGTTTGGAAATAATATGAACTGTTTTTAACTACTGCTAAAGTGTTTTTAAATTTAATTATGGTAATTGTGCAAATTTGTTCGAATTGATGACCACGAGGTGGAGATCGTCACAGGAAATTTTACCGAAAGCTGATATCTGTAAAAAAGAAGACGCAAAAGAGAGAAATAGTTTCTTGCATTGGTTGTGCAGTCACGTAGTTCCTAAGTCGCCCTAGCCTCGTCTCAAGCGCACGAGTAAATAAATAATAAATAAAGAAAAATCCGTAAAAATAATCGTAACTCTGTACGATCCGCGACTGACGTAAAAAAATGATTTGTACGATAACAGTGAAAAAAAGCACCCCACGCAGAATCTAATATACGATATATTTATACTGATTACATGTACCATAAACAATAATAATACTACTTATACATATTATACAGAGCCGCCGCCACCCAGTATATTTTTTACAGGTTTACATTGTATTACAGTTTATAATGTTTGATATACAATTACAATAACAATTACCTACCACAAAGACTAAAGCGGGGGGTCCCTTTCCCCCAGCGATTTCTGGGTGGGGTGAGGGGGACCATTTGCAATAGTCTTCTATATGCTATAATTACAATATTTGCGAGCGTTCGTCGATTAATCCACATCATTTTTATACTCAGCAGATACAGTTAATTGTTATACGACTGTTACATAACTTTTACAGAACTATTGCATAATATTTACAGAACTGTTAGATAATTTACAACATCGCCGGAATATACAACATTTTGGTTTATTGAAACTTGATTGAAATATATGCCGATATATACATATATATATATTTTTATGAAAAGGTAATTTGATCGTCGAACACTCGTCACCGATAATGATGGATGCTACATACATGTGATACGTTTTACTGCTGGTTACTACAGAGACTTCCTAGCCGGATCTACACGACAGATCCGGCGCCACTAGTTCACTCACGCACACATAAACGTCACGTTTATACAATTTATTAAGAATGGATTAATTGATTGACCATATATTGTGTACTTATTTTTAAATTATATAGATGTTGTATTTACCGAGCGCTTCGAAGGAGGACAGAGAAGAGATTAGTTTGTGTATGAGAGAGTAAGAAAAGAGGAGAAAACAAAAAAATGTGTGAGCAAAATGCGAGTGAAAAACGGGAGAATTTTTTAGAGAAAAAAATAATAATGCGAAAATGCGCACGAGGCTAGGACGAGGCTACCTTCAAATTCCCACACACCGACAGATCACACATGATGAGATGAAACAAAAAAACACGCTGTTTCAGCAACTGAAACAGCTCAATCAATTATTCACCACCCGCCCTTAATAATGAGAATTACTAATATTAACCCCAATAAACTGTACATACAATTGTATTTGACTGTGTTTTATTTTTTATACAAATCCTGCATTTGGACCTTCTTTCCGACTAATTCAAAGTCAGGGAAATTACCGGGAATTAATTTTGATCGCAGTAAAGTTTAATTTTTTTTATTTTAATACTTTTGATCAATTTCTAAAAGTGATTTCTATTTTATCTACAGCCGCAGATTATCTCAGTTTATCCTAATTAAATCAATTTATTATCGAATTTTTATTTATTTTTTTCATTTATTCAGAAATTAAATTACTTGTTTGAAAATGTACTTTGTGCGAAATTGGCCTTTTTATGTAGAAAATTAATTTTTATTGTTGAAAATTCATCAATTTGGATGAAAATCGATCTTTCCTTGTTCAAAATTCAACAATTTGAATGAAAATTTGTCTCTTTTAATTGAAAATTAAAATATTTCGTTGAAAATCTATATTTGGTTAAAAATCTATTTTTTGTACAAAATTATCTTCTTCTTTAATTATTTTGTTTCAAAATTCAATTATTATAGTTAAAGATTCATAATTTTAGTTGAAATTCATCTTTTAATTCTCAATTTTAAACTCCCCTCTTTCAAATTAAAAAAAAAACTTCAAGTAGTTTTTTCTTTTTCAAGTGAAACTACTTCTTCAGTAAAAAATTCAACTATTTATCTGAAAATCCTATTTTTTTTTTGGTTGAGAATAGATTTTCAACAAAAAAATTTTACTATTCTATTTTGGGTTGAAATTTGATCTCTTTGAATTTTAGTTCAACTATCATGCATTTTGTGGAAATTTGTTTTTTTACATAATTAATCTTTTTGGTTGAAAATTCACCTTTTTGGTAGGTATAAAATTCAACAATTACAGTTGAAGATTCATAATTGAACCTGCAAATTAATCAGATTAGTTGAAAGTTAATTTTTTCAACCGAAAATTTTAACTTTCATTTTGGGTAGTAATTTTTTATTAAATTTGAACAATCATTTATTTATTAAAAAATTCACGCATTTAGTTGAAAACCCGATTTTTTGGTAGAATTTTTTTTCTCTGAAAGTTAATCTCTTCGTTTCAAAAATCTTCTTTTCGTTTAAAAATGAGTTATTCCATATAAATATTCATTATTATAGCTGAAAATTAATCTTTTAGGTTAGAATTTTTCTTTACGATCCATCATTTTAATAAAAAATTTTTTTTAAACTTTCTTTGGTTTAAAGGAGTTTTTAGTCCAAAATTAAAATATTTTATTGAAAATTTGTTTGTTTTTTGGTTAAACATTGACTTTATTAACCTCCAACTCAATTATTTAAGTTTTTGTTGACAATTTATCTGTTTTATTAAAACCTTTTTAATTTTTCCACTATTTTTAAAAATTTTCTACTAATTTTTTTATACCCACGTTGTGTCCGAGAAAAGTGCAGAAATCTGTCAATTTTTCATAATTCCTAGGTGATCTTCGAAAATTGTAACAAATTAACAAAGCAAAATTTGGTTATCAAACTGTAAAATACGTTTTTCTTTATTGTCAACAGAAAATGATACCTGCTAGCCTGTACAAAATTTCAAATAGAATGAGAAGAAATATTGAACTTGTATCATTTCTATATGAAAACGTTTAAAATTAAATCATTTTTAATCAGACCTCTTAAAATGGAAAATTTTCAGAAGAAAATTTGACAATTTCATTAAAAAGGAGTAAAAGTTGTATGATTTCGAATTCAAAGCGTTCAAAATTAAACCAATTTTTTTAAAGTGAGTCTTAAAATTGGATGAATTTAGATTAAAAATCCTAAAATAGATCAATTTCAAAACTTGAAGAACAGACCATTTGGACATTAGAATTTTGAAAATTGGATCATTTAAAATGTTAGTAGAATTGAAATTCTATTACTTTTAAAATAATAAGCGTTTATAATTGAATAATTAAAAATTCAAGACTAGAATTTAAATTGTTTTCAATCCGTAGCGATTTAAATTAGACAGTTTAAAACTGAATAAAATTCTTTAAAAATTAAGCATCAGTAAGTCTAGAAATTTAAATTGCTATTACATAATACTAAATTAAAATGTATTGTTAAAATCGATAAGAACAAATTTATAAAGATCAAACAATAAATTCACCTTCATTTTCTCCGTTCAAATAGAAAATTTACAAATATAAAAGAGAAATATTTAATCATTTCAAATAAATATTAAAAATGATAAGTAATGTTAACTTCGAATCATTAAAAGTGAAAAATTTGTACTAAGTCAACAAGCATTTTGATATTAAAACTTTTCGAGACTTAAATCCTCTAAAATTCTATTATTTTAAGAAAATTACTCAATTACTCATGTCTTGATTTTAGATAGTCCATCAGAAAATCTATTTTGATTTTAAACAACACAATATTTTTCTTTTTAATTTTATACTATTTAATTTTTAACACTTAATTTAAAAACAAATTTCTGATAAAATATTTTGCAATCAGGGATTTTAAATAGATTTCAGTGAATTTCAACGGCTTTTAACAATTTCATGCGATTTTAAGACTCAGGATATGTTAGTGTATTTAAAGGAACTAAAACAATATCAAAGATTCGAAGGGATTCAATACGGTTTTATCTGAGTTTGAGGATTTGGCGGGATTTTAGTGGGTTTCAGAAATTTTTGTGTGGGCTTACTTCAAATTTTACCAAATTAAATGTATGTCATAGATTTCAAGGAATTTTAAAGTTTGAAGGATATATTTTTAAAAATGCAATGAATATAACAAGATTTAAAATTTTGGAAGGGTTCTTGAAGAATTTTGTAGCATTTTAGAAAATTTTTAAGGATTTCAAAAAGTTATCCAGGAAACTAGTAGATTGCAAGGAATTCCAAAGGATTTATCGAGAATTTTAAGGAATGAATTATATTAAATTTCAAGCGAATTCTAGCGATTTCTACGAATTTTAGGGACTTCAGAGATTTCAAAGGATTTCACCGGACTTAAGTGTTTGCAGTGGATTTCAAAAGAAATGATCAGATTTCAAGGAATTTCTTCTGACTTTCAGGGATGTAAAATATTGACGAGTTTTTTCAGAAATTTTAGAGAATTTCAATAACGAATTTCAGGGATGAGTCATACCAATCACTGGCAAGTCACTTATTCGGAAAAATTTGATGTCTAGAAAAATCTGGCAAAAATGCGGGACCATACCCCTGTCCCTCGTCAAAAACAATTTATTTTCTCAAATTTTTTTGTGAAATGACCTTTCTTGAAAGGAGTAAGCAACGAAATTAATTCCAAAAATAATTTATGTGACTGTCATCAAAACTTTTAAAACAAAAACTCAAATTCATCATTTTTACACACAAAAGAGAATTTTTTCACGGAAATTATCGGATAATATAAACTAAAATTGGTTCAAAAATCGAATATGAGACACTTAATAATAATTTCTATAAATAAAAATAGCGTAATCTGCCGTTTGATGATATGAAAGCGTTATTTACTCATTAAATTTGCATGATAAGCTCAATAAGATAAAATAATTCAGATTCAGCACTCGATTCAATTTTGGACACGAATTGTTCTATTATTTCTTCGATTTTTCGATCAAGTTAGTTCTATAGCACAATTAAGCTAACCATAGAAATTATTGAATGGAAAATAACTCTTTTCTACGATCAAATGGCAGATTCAGGATTTTTCAATAGAAATTGTTAGTATAATTACGAAAATTGTTATTTACTGTCTTATATCTTGTTTTAGAACCACTGTTAGTTTATCGTCGTATAATTTAAGTAAAAAAAACTTCTGTTTTGTATGTAAAAATGACAAATCTTAGTTTTTGTTCAACTAAATTTGTAACAATCGCATAAATCATACTTTAATCAATTTTTTTGATTAATAATAGCACGAAATGTCATTCCAATAATAATTAAAGAACAATTAGTTTTTCTATGCGACAAAATCGCCATTTAGAACATTTGTTTAACGAAATTGTTATTAACAACCTCTATTATTTACGTTTGATAAAGCTCCAAGTATATGCCTTTGAAGACAATCGTGAATCACTTTTTTCAACAAAAAAATCTTAGCAACAGTATTATGAATTTGTTTATAAAAATTGTTTATAATGATTGAATTAAATATTATTTGTATTATTTCTGTTCTTTAAGGGCAGGTGCGATAATTTCAGCAAATAGTCAGTTTTTTGCAGTGTTTTTTTTTTTAGATAAAAGTTAAAAAAAATGAAATAGCCATTATTATCATATTATTTGTTAATATATTGTTGCTCTAAAAAAATTAATAAATCGCAAACCACAGTTCCCTTAAAAATTTAAAGCGGAGCATTTCTAAAAAGAAAATTTAACCGGTCAAGAAATGTGACCGGTGGGCGATAAAAAACAGTACATTATTTTAGGATTTTCTTGTATGATTTGGTTGCTATCTTAAAAAGTGTTTGAAACCATTTTTTTTATTGAAAAGTTAACAATTAAACTGAGCATTGAAAAAATTTTAATTCTAACTTATTTTAAATTACTTCACATAATTTGTTAAGGAATTTGTTACATTTCCAGCGGTTAGAAAGATTTTTCTTCCAAAAAGTTCTCAAATTTCCGGTTAAAAACAAATTCAGAGGGTCCAGTGGCCACTCTGACTCTTAATTAATTGACGAATCGGTTCCCAATGACAGAGGGTGTCATGCGATAATAAGAAGAATCAATTTCGAATCTAAAAGAAGAAGGAACTTGAAGAAAAATGAAAAGACAGCATGAACTATTTCGTGTAGCCTTTAATCAACATCCAAAGAGAATATGATTTAAATATACCGTGTATTAACATTGTAGTGCAGGGTATTAAATCGAGACGTGATTCTCCGCCTCTATCATCAGAAGCAATGAAAGAGCAGTCATTAATTAAAGTTCACCTTCGAAACTTTACATTACAGACCAGTCAATTATAATGTTCCAAAGCCCGGACCCAATTGGATCCCATAAAATCAGTGGCGCAGCGCAGGATTTTTTACCGCCATCTTCTTTTCTTTTTTGTTCCACATAGGTAGTTATGAAAAAATCAAATCAATAAAAAATGTAAAAAATTAAAAATTTCCGACAGCCGGGGTAATTATGGATCAAACCGGGTAATTACGGATCAACTAGGTTTTAATTTTTGTTCGAAATTTGTGCGAGCAGTTTATTCACGTCCCTGAGTTTTTATTTTATAATATTAAACAAAAACTATTTAAAAATCTATAATAACTAATTTTTTAATATTGATGGCTCTACAAATTTTTTAAACGAAATCTTTTTAGAGTAGATGTACCGTTTGTGGCCACTTTAAGTTATTTGGTATATTTTATCAAGAATTAAATTAACCTAAATAAAATATTTCATAACGAAATATGAATTAATAACATTATTGGTGTATCAGTGATCGAATTATCAAAAGTCCAAACATTTGAACCTTACTTTATTATAAAAAATTAATAAAATTTAATCTTACCCCCCGTTTTACCAGTAGTGGCCATGGATGTACCAGTAGTGGCCATTGGTTGCACCACTTTTGGCCATAGAAAGACATTTTTTTGTTGGAGTGAATTTTATTAATATTTACTCAATTGATTATCAATATATCAATTTATTTTTAATATGATTAAACAAAATACAATAAAATTGCCACACATTGGGATCTGATGAACTCGAATACGCCACCTGGCGACAGAATCGAAAAGCTCTGAGCGTAGGTAAATTTTCACAGGAAGTATAGACGAATATAATTTTTCTAACGTTTTTTTTATTTTTTTAAAATTATGAATAATATTGTAGTACATTTACAGCATTTACTGATAATATGACTCGAGCAATAAAACAGAATAAAGTAAAAAATTCACGAAATTCAAGCGAATTTCCAAGCTTGTTCCACTTTCAATAAACAAGATTAAAGAAAAAGTTATAATCATCGTAAAGTACTTATTGTTTTTATTCTTTAATAATTGTGCAGCAATCGGAGTGAAAATAATCAAAGCAGGTTATAAATAAAAATATTACCTTAGGTATAAATATATCAACATAACCTCAAACCTAAAAAAGTTGCTGCTGATTTGTCATTTCAAGCTGATATAAATTAAATTTTGCATTGAAATGTCGATAGCTAATATTACATTTTTAATGTTTATGAGGGAAAAAATTGAAGAGTTTATTATTCAGACCACAATAATAATAATAATAATAGAAACTGAAGTTTCATTTTACACCTCTTTTCCGAAAAATAGAAGGTGTCCTGAATGTAAAATTCTTTCTCCTTATACGAAGTTTCTACATGCCGGTGTAGATTTTGTGAAATTACAAATTTGAGCTATTGCTACTTTAATTCTTAAGGTTTAAAACTAATTTTCAATGTTTTTACATGAGTCTTGTGAGACATCTACCTAATGTGGCCGACCACATTGTTTTTGCCGCTAGTGGTGCTTCAAGATTTCAGATCCTAATAGGGAAATATTAGTTATTTTTTAGAATTTTTTCGCGGCTTAACAGGTTTTCTTCAGCTAATTGTTTTTTTAGCTATTTCCTCTATTTTTTCTTGTTTTAATTTTTGTTGTTTTTCAATTCTCTCTTCTCTTTCAATTTTCTTAAGTTTTTTTCTTCTTCTTTATCGTTTTTCTCTTTTTCTTTAGCTTCCATGATTTCTATCTATTTATAAGCTGTTATTACTGAAGGTAAATGTTCAACAGCACATTTTCTCTTTGAAGATTGTTTTTTTAGGATACACAATTATTTCTTCCATAACTTCATCTAAAGACTTTCGACGTATTGTTAGAGAATTATAATTTATTTATTTTCATTATAATTATACATTTTCTTTGTTAGTAGTAGAAACTGCATCAGGTTCGATTACTTAAGTAATAACAGGTGATGATTGGATAACTTCATCACTGGAAATAAGAACTGCAATAGCGGTCCCATTTTTAATTAATTCCAAGGCTTTTTTTAAATCAGCTTCTGAATACGTTAAAAATGTTCTTTTATGTTTAATAATTGTAGCTGAAGGTGATTTACTAATTTTCTCCGCGGCCTTCTTTTTTAGCCTTAACGGCATTCTAACCTACAAAATATAAAAAATATAATGATAATAATTGAAATTTTTTGTCAATAATTTTATCGATAATAACTAAATAATATATGTGTGAATAATCTAACATATTAAATCAATAAGTATTAGGACCAAAACTGGAAAACGTATGCACCACTTGTGGGCATGGCGTGGCCAAAAGTAGCACTTGTATACTTTTGCTGTACCAGTTGTGGCCATGGGCTTTTTTATTCATATTTTGGGTTGGTATCAGTAAATGTATGTTTTTTTACTTACTATTAAGTTTCTTAAGTACTATATAATATAAACATTTAAAGAAAATTATAATTTTCAACAAATATCAGTAATTCACTTACCTGGATGTTCTGCAGATTCTTATAAGAAATAATTAAAATTGCCGAGGTACAACACGCGTCCAGATTATGTTTTCAATTATTTATTAAACTATACTTTCAACGGGTATAGGAAAGGGTTCATAGCGTTGGCAATATATCAAAAAACCCTATAAATATACTACATATAATATAGTAAAAACTAAATATTTAAAATTTACTAATAAATCTCGAAGTGGCCACAAACGGTGCAACTACCCTATATGTCTTTCATATCCTCTGAAATTGCTGAAATTTGTAGAAATCCCTTGAAATAAAATAAAATTTATTTTTTAAAGTTCTCTAGAAACTCGTTAAAATCCCTTAAAAATCCTAGAAATCTTTGGAAGTCGTAAAAATCCATTAAAATATGTAGAAATTATGTGAAATTCCATGAATATAAACTAAATTAAAATCCCACTTCAAAGTAGTAATGATGTATTCACTATGGTTTCAAATAAATTTGTCTCCTCATAGGGGGTGGTTTTTTCTTTAACCAAAAAACTTGATGCTTCCAATATTTTCCAAGCTTGTGCTTCTGTCTCATGATGGTTCTGTTACAATGAAACTTTCTTTCATCTTACGATAGTGTTATATACCATATCAAAATAAAAGTTCTCTTCATGGAAACAATAAAACTTTTTTTAAATTTTCTGATCGAGTCACTATTGAATTATCAATAATGGTCGTCGAAACTTCTTCAATAGATCTATCCACGTGTCTCAAAGATATAACAAGATATAACATATAACA
>NC_046664.1:53858546-53918509 GCF_010883055.1 Belonocnema kinseyi
CAAGGTCATTGGAAGGTCAAATCGAGAGAAAACGGTAAAAAATCCAAAAAAATACGTTATAGGTTTTTGGAGTCGCTAATTACGAATCTGGCATCCGTTGAATTCTATCGCTTGAGGTTCAAGGTCATTTGAAGGTCAAATCGAGAAAAACCTGTAAAAAATTTTTTTTAAAATGTGTTATAGGTTTTTGGGGTCGCTGATTACGAACCTGGTGTCCGCTGACCTTTATCGCGTCAGGTTCAAGGTCATGACCTTGAACACATATAAAATTTCACTTTAGATGCATTAGAATTACAGGTTAGAAAGCAAATTTCCACATGTTGTGTAGAATGACGTCTCTTACAGATTTAATTCTATGAGATTGCATGAATTCATACGACGCGACGTGTTGAAAATCACTACGTTCAGAGTGTGTAAAAAAAGGACTCACGATGTACATAGTAAAATTCCCCAGACTGGTAAAATTACCGACTGCGCATAAATTACTATTTTCTAACGAAAATTTCTCCACTGTATAGCGATTTTATCATGGAGAATAGACGTACGGAGACCAAACTAGTGGAACTGAAAATGAACACTTTTCTGTTGCTAGTAGTACGCACACACACATGTGCAAATTCACACTTACGTATATTTCAAAACTTCCCGAGCGTGGCGTGTCAACCCCACTTAAAAAATATATGGCCGCCGATGTAAGCGCGAGTCAAATGTAAATAAATAATGATTGAACAATTAATAGTTTGCGAATAAAGGCAAGGATGTTACAATTAAAAATCGCTGTATAAAAGTGAAAGTTTCCAATAAGTGTGGTTTCAAGTGCATAGTGTACAAGACTTTCAGAGTGTTGAAAAGTTGTATGTTTATTGTTTTTATTCCAAACGCGTCGAATACCTGTCGCACGCATAGTGTTGGTAAAAGTAATTTGATATTTTCATAAACATACTACCTACCTCTTCCATGGCGAATAATTTTTTATTCCACAAACATTTTACAAAACCTTGTCTGATTATTAATTCTTTATTTGTTCAAGCGACCTGTCAAAACAAAGCAATGGAGACGGCCATATTTTTTTTAAAGTGCAGTTGGCACGCCAGGCTCGGAAAGTTTTGAACTATACGTAAGTGTGATTTTACACATGTGTGTGTGTGTACTTTAGGCAACAGAAAAGTGACCGTTTTTAGTGAAATCCATGCATTACAGATTGGTCTCCTTATATCTATTCTCCATGGATTTTAAATTCGTCCGTATAATATTCCATATTTGTATAATTTTCGCGATAGAGCTTTTTTTTCGCTCGTTTGTTCGCGTGTTATAAGCGAACGTACATTTTAGTTTGCAAACTTTATAGCTCACTTTCGGCGAAAGCATAAATGCGAGTGACTGATTTTAAATTATAAATTTTATGCCATATAAGCTTGCGTAATTATAAATATAATCTTAATATGATCTTAATGATTTAAGTATTTGAGGTTAGTTTGCTATTTTGTAGAAATTTTCCACTTTCCATGATTTATTTAACGTCACATATTAAATTTTAGTTCAGTTGAGAATTTTACACTTTTGTACAATTTTAAACATTTTTATACTAATTTTACGCCGCTGCGCGTGAGTCCACTTTTTACATACGTTTAGCGTACTAAAATTCCACAACCTTTTTTTTTTAGTGAATACATTTTTTTAAATTTATAAATCGGTATTGTTAGATCATAATATCACGGAAGGTATATCAATGGATCATTCGAGGAGACAAAAGTTTGCTCAAATAAACAAAATAAGCAAATTTTTTTTTAATTTCGTAAATCGGTGCTGATAGGTCATAAAACGTTCAGCAATAGGTCGATTGATACATCTCGAAGACGCGAACAAATATGATAGATAACGTATTGTAGTATTTGGAACATCAAAAAAATTTTTCTCATCAAACCAGAATAAATTTTTTTTTAACTTCATGAATCGGTACTGATGGTCATTCCAAATCCGAAAAAAGAAATTCCCTAATTTTTTTTTCGATTTTAACAGGTGCCGTTTTTGACTTGAAGTTTCCCATGTAAAATGTATGGGGAAAATCACTTTTTTGAGTTTTTGGAATAATTTTGTAGGGTTTGAAAAAATGTGACGGGAAAGTATGGGAGCCTGCAGAGTATTATCCAACGAGGAATTTCATGTATCATATTCATTTTCATGAAATCAACTTTTTGAACTATGTATTCTCGTATTGTTTTACTTAAAATTATTAACATTGGTTAATCAATGTTTTATTATTTAAACAAATGGGATTTGTTTAAACTATTTTTTCAAAATTTCGTTTTTTTCCTTAAAAATTATTACTATTGGTCTAGTGGAATATTTATTAACATTAGTTCATAAATTTTCAATTGCTTAAACAAATGGAACTTGTTGAAATTATTTCGTTTTGATTGAAAAAAATGATTACTGTTGGTCTATTGGAATATTCATCAGTTATAATTAATAACTAATTCTTAATTAATTTAATAATAATTAATTTATAATTAATATTTAAGTAATAATTAAAAAGATTTTTTTAATTGTTTTAAAATTAAAATTAGTCAACAAATGTTGATAAATATTCCACTGGAGAAATATTAATCATTTTTAATACAAAAATTATGTACAGAAGTTCCATTTGTTTAAACAATTGAAAATCAATGAACTAATATTAATAAATACTCCACTAGACCAATAGTAATAATTTTTAAGAAAAAAACGAAATTTTGAAAAAAATAGTTTAAACAAATCCCATTTGTTTAAATAATAAAACATTAATTAACCAATGTTAATAAATATTTTACTAGAGTAATAGTAATAATTTTTAGGGAGAAACCGAATTTTCGAGAAAAAAAATTATTTAAACAAATTCCATTTGTTTAAATAATTGAAAATTAATTAACCAATGATAATAAATGTATCCACTAGGCCAATATTAATAATTTTAACTAAAAAAATACGAGAATACAGTGTTCAAAAGCTCGATTTCATGAAAAATTGACATTTTTGGTTTTAAGGGTAGTTTTCAGGTACTCGTGAGGATGTGTTTGGGGGTGTCAAACCCATATGGCTGATAGATGAAATTCTTCGTTAGATAATTCTCTACAGGCCCCGATACTTTCCCGTTACAATTTTTCAAACCCTAAAAAATTATTCTAAAAACTCAAAAAACTGATTTTTCCCCATGCATTTTACATGGGAAACTTCAAGTCAAAACCGGCACCTGTTAAAATAAAAAAAAAATTAAGGAATTTTTTTTTTCGGATTTGGGAACAAATGGGGGGGGGGGGATCGTTGCCCTCTAGCATGCAAAAAAAATTTTCCATGCATTTTTGGTCCACCCTAATGGTCATATCTCTCTTTTACTTTTCGAGGTATGGTAAACAGAAAAAATTACACACAGAAGGACATTTTTCAAAAACTGTATTTACGAACTCCTGGCTGCGAATTATATCGAAATTTGTCAAAAAAGTAGATTTGAAAATCTAGGTAGTTACAAATCACCCTCTATGAGGAAGCAGTTAATTATTGAATTTGAAGTGAATCGATTAATACTTTGCGGTTGGATTTTTTTCACGTCTTCATACAAAAATTTAATTTGTTCTATATAAACTCAAATGAAAAATCTGCAAAAATTGTAAAAGTTAGACATATTATGCAGATAAAGAAACAAAACGAAAGATTTAAGATTTTTTACAAAAGTCTGCGATTAAGATTTTTTAAATTTTATTTCAACTCCGCCCAACCGCACGATATTAATCGATTCATTTCAAATTTTATACTCATTGTAAGGAACCCCAAAGGAATCTTTTCAGTGCTAAGGCGTTTTCAATATTTATATATTTTGCATCCACCCTGATAAATAAAAATATAGATTCTGTCAAGCAAATAAACGTGGAACCTTAATGATATTTTATAATTTGTTTCGGCTGATAATTTTATGTTTGTGGTTAAAAATTTTATTTGGTAAAAAATTCTATTTTATTTTGTAAAATTCAACAATTTAGAGGAAAACTCAATCTCCTTGTTTAAAAATTCAACTGTTTTCTTTAAAAAAAGTTTTCTGTGGTTGAGTTTAAATTTGTTTCGTTCAAAATAATTTTTTTATTCAAATATCAACTATTACATTTGGCTTGGATAATGTTCTTTCGTTGAAAATTCAACTGTTTGGTTTAAATTTATCTTTTGTGGTAGAATATTAATATTCTTGTTGAAAATTTAATGTTTTTAGTTCAAAATTAATTTCTTTGTTTGTAAACTTACTTATTTGGTTCAAAAATTATATTTTTTTAACCAAAAGTATGACCGTTCCATTTATGATTGAAAATTTATGATTTTCTTTTGAACATTTATGTATTTTGTTCAAAGTTCTTATTTTTTGTAGAAAATTAATCTTTTTGGTTGTAAATTCATAGTTTTGGTCGAAAATTTAACTCTTAGGTTAAAAATGACTTTGTTTTGGTTAACGATACATGATTTTCGATCCTATGAAAATGTTATGTCCTCCATATCCCTTGAAATTGATCAAATCCGTAGAAATCCCTTGAAATAAAATTTCGTTTAGTCCCTAAAATCCTCTAGAAATTCGCTAAAATTCCTAAACATCCCTTCAAATATTTGGAAATCATAAAATGAATTAAAACATGTTTGAATACATCATTATAAGTTTTATGAATATAACTTAAAGTTAAATTAGTCATTAAATTTTTTTAATAAATATATTTTTCAACCAAAATATTTGTATAATACAATAATTAGTATTTATAGAAAAAAAATAGTTTATCCATTTTTAAAACAAACCTTGAAAATATGAGAAGTAGGGGTTAATTCAAAATACGCCCTTGCATGGGACGAACATATTTCTCAATCTAGAATCAATTTGTTGTCGATCTCCCACTTACTTCCTCCGAGTCCGGTTTTTCATCGTGATCTCTGACGTCAGTGATGACGTGGTTGAAAGAGGGCAAATTTGTTTATCAGTCAAGATGATCAGATTAAGCCATCTTCCAAACTACATTTTAAGATCTGAAACAATATTCATATTGAAATAAATTTGTATAGTTTCAATTCAGCAGTCTATATGGAAATGTTTTATTGCTAATTCAGGCTTGCTACAAAATCCCAATTTTGAAATTCCCTGACTCTCCCTGACCAGTTTTTCATTTTCCTAATCGTTATAAATTTTTCTGACATATGAACTAAGAGTTTGAATTTTTAACAAAAAATTTAATTTCCAATCAAAGTACGGAATTTTAAAGCAATGAAATAAATCTTCAATCAAAAAATGAATTTTCAACCGAAAATATTAATTTTCAACTTATGACATTACGTTTCTTCCAAAAAAACAAATTTTCAATAAAATTCATGATTTTTTAAATAATTAGTTGAATTTTCAACTAAAGAAGATAATTTTTCAACCAACCATGGAAAATTTGAATTTTCAATAAAAAAACCTTCAACAAATTGATTAAATTTCCAACCAAAAACTTTTTTTTTTCAATTAGAATGATCAATTATTAAAAAATTTAATTAAAAAAAGTTGTTTCGCATTCAACTAAGCATTTCAATTTTCTATAAAAAAGTGAATTTTATAAGAAAAATGAAATAGTTGATATTTAATCCAAAAAATTTTATTTTGTACCAAACAGACATTTTCAATTATGCTCGTAAGTATCATGATTTAGCTATTAATGAAGCAATTTTCAGAAGAAGAAATATTCTTGATTATGAAAATTATTTAATGCATATAAAACTGATTTATTTAGAAAAATTGATGTTTTATTATACATTTTTATGTCGCTATAAATTGATTTTCAACCACCCAAGTATATCCAGTTTGAAAACAAAATATATTCTTTAATAAAAGAAATCACCCGAGTAAAAAAAATCCCTTTGGGATCCCATTAGGATCCTGGGCAAAGTTCCGCTTAGGTTATATTATTACGTGTAACAAAAATCTGAACTAAAGTACCAAATTTGATTAAAAATTTTTAAAAGTCCAATCAGGGATAAAAGTACTAGAAAAGTCCCATTTTTTCGAAATTTTTGCAAATTCTGATGGAATTTATGCCACAAAAAAGTATTTTCGAAATAAGAGTAAGGTAATAAAAAGGATTAAAATATCTATCATTTAACAATAACTTTTTAGGGCAAAAGTACCGCAATAGACCAAGTTAATTTTCTTTTTTACCAACACTTATTTGGGACAAAACGATCAGCAAAAGGCCCACTTAATTTTTCTTTAATTTTCGCAAGCCCTACATAATTTCTGGGACAAAAGTACTAAAAACATTCAATTTCATTTTTTTCAACATCATCATATGTGCTGATGTAATTTATGTCCCACAAAGGTACCACAAAAGTCCCAGTTAATCTTTTTCCTTCAATCTTGCAATTCCTATATGATTTTTGGACAAAAAAAACAGAAAAGTTTTATTTAATTTCTTTTCAGTGCTTGTTGAAAAATCTAAATTTTTAATTTTGACCACACAAAAAATAACGAAAAATGAAAAATTGCATTTTGCGTTCAAACTATCCAAGATACGACAAAAGATGAATCACCAAAAATTATGCACCTAAAAAGAGCTACAAATTTTTTATTAATCGCCTTTTGACAGTACGCTTAATTTTTGTTTTATTCCTAAAACCAACATTAAAAATAAAAAAATTAAATTTCTTGATTTACTAATCTACAATTTCGTCGATCAAGTTTGCTACAAATTTGCCGGTCATCATTTTTGGATAGGATACTTAGTTTTCGTTTTAATCGTGAAAAATAACATTAAATGGAAAAACTAAATCTTTGGAAAAACGACCGAAGGTACGAAAAAGAATTATTGACCAAAAGTTATACTTCCAAAAAATATCTATAAACTTGTTATTAATCATTTTTTTGATAGAACGCGTAGTTTTTGTTTTAATCGTGAAAAATAACATTAAATATACAAAAATTAAATCTTTGGGAAACTAACGCAAGGTACCCAAAAAAATAGTAAACAAAGTTTGCACACTCAAAAAAGAACTATAAATTTTCGATACATCATTTTTAACAGAAAGCATAGTTTCTGTATTAACCGTGAAAAATAACATTGAAAATAAAGAATAATTTTTTTTAATGGCACAAGGCAAGAAAAAAATTAATCAAAACAATTTATTTAGCCAAAAAGAATCTTTAAATTTTGTATCGATAACTTTTTCACGAAATGCGTAGCTTTTGCTGTAATCGTAAAAACTAACCCTTAAAATAAAAAATAATTTTTTTTTACAAATGACAAAAGGTACGAAAAAAATAACAGAGGAAAGTTGTTCACACAAAAAGGATCTATACACATTTGTTAATATTAATTTTTATATAGGATGATTAGATTTCATTTTAATCACAAAAATAAGATTAAAAATTTAAAAAAATACAGCTTTGAAAAAAAACACACAAGAGACGAACAAAATTAATACACAAAAGTTGTTCAATAAAAAAAAAACCTGTAAATTTGTCATAAACTTTTGTAATGAGAATACATTAGATATTAAAAAATTAACTTTTTGGAAAAACGATGCTTTTTTCCTTTACCAAAATTTGCCGCCTAAATTGTATCTGCAAATTTTCTTAGAATCACTTTACGTTATAACGACGCAATCTGGATAAAAATGTTTAATAAAAAAATGGTTTGTTCTGTCAGAGAATGCGCACTTTTTTAATTATAAAAACAAGACAGATAAACCAAATTAAACATAAAATTTTTAGAAAGAGATTCATTTTCAAGCCAAAAAAATTAATTTTATACATTGATTGAATTTCAAATCTGAAAATATAAAATTTTAACAACAAAGTTGATTTTTAACCTGAAAATGGGATTTTTTCGAAAAAGGGTCATTTTCTACTACGTCGTTAAATTTTTAAATAAATATAATTATTTTTCAGCAAATAGATGATTTTTTTAACCAAGAAGATTATCTTTCTACCAAAATAGGCGAAATTTCAAGAAAATACAAGAATTTTTAACTACAGAGTTTCACTTTTTTGCCAAAGAAGATCAAATTTTTGCGAAAAGAGATGAACTAGGCTTAATTTAGGGTTAAAATTTTGAGTCGGGATAATGTAGAAAAGTTCGCATTTTGGACAAAATCGAGTGTAAAGCCGAAAGAGCTTTAACGAAAAAGAATTAAAAATAACAAAATGACATTTCTCGATGATCTGTCCCTTAATTTTAAAATCTCTGCGCACAAATGTGAAGAAAGTACAAAGATCAAGTGCAAAGTGCGATAGACGCGCTAAAAACTTGCGAAACAAACACGATGAGAAGATACTCGCGCATCGGGCAGATTTTTTTTCTTTAGTGTTGCAATCCCTACATAATTTTTGGACGGAAGTACAAGAAAAGTCTCATTTTATATATTTACAATTTTTGCAAGCCCTACATAATATTTTGGGACAAAAGTACTAGAAAAGTTTCATTAAATTATTTTCTTCCAAATTTATAGAATTACTGATGGAGTTTATGGCCCAAAAAAGTACTGCTAAACAAGACTAAAGTACTAAAAGAGTTTAAAATTAATAATATTAAATAATAATATTAAATTAATTAATTTCTTTTTCTTTAATCTTGCAATCCCTACATAATTTATATACAAAAGTACCTTCTTACGACAAAAATATCGGAAAAGTCCCACTTAATGTTTTTTTACTAGAACTTTTTTAGAATCAAAGTATCGGAAAATTAACATGTGATTTTTAATTTTTTTGAGCAGGGCTTTTTTATGACAAAAGAAACGAAAATGGCCCATTTAATTCTTTTTAAATTCCTATGAGTCCTAGATAATTTTTATAACATTTTCCACTCTTTTGGCACTTTATTTTTAATTCAGCAGTTTTTTTAAAATATAAATTCCATCAGCGCTTATCAAAAATTTCGAAAAACTTAAATTTTTGTAGTATTTTTGTACTAATAATTTTTCTGGGTTTGCTAAAATTAAAAGAAAAAAAATTAATTCCTAGTTTTTCGATACTTTTGTCCCATAAAAGTGGAATCAGCACTCTTAAAAATATCGAAAAGTAAAATGGAACTTTTCTGTTACTTTTGTCAATATATGGATTTTTTTTAATTTAAAAAAAAGTTGACACTTGAGTACTGAATTGCAGGACTTCAGCGGGACCTTATCCAGGATCTCAATGGCATAAAACTTTTCTACAAATATTTTTTCTTCATTTCTAAATGCAATAAAAATGTTTAATCTTTCCCCCCTTTTTCCCTTTTTGGTCAAGAATTTCCCCATTTCCCTATTTCACTTTTTACAGCTCTTTATGCGCTGTGATCCCTGTATATCCAAATGAAAAAGATTTACAGTTTCTCTTACGCAGATGTACGCAACGATTTGGTCTTATCCAACCAAACCGGTTTAATCATTTTTTTTACGAAACACATCTGGTTGCAACAATGTAACGAAAAGATTTATCAATGCCGCAATTAACTACACTCTCTTTAAAGATATAGGACCATCGATAAAGAAGAAGTAAACTGAAGAGGAAGAGATACAGTAAAGCCAAATGAGAGAAACCACGTTCTGGGTTGGGAGAAACAACCACATTAATTAATGAGAGGCGCACATTAATCCAACGATTAATTTCTTTTTGTTTATATCCACTTGGGTGGCGAACAAATTGTTCCTTACGCCAATAAGTTTCCTTCTCTTCTATATACAAATCTAATTGCAAATGATCTAAGTATGAAAAATTATAATTTCAAGTTAACAGTAATAGAATACCGTTTTCTGGCCTCAAAGGATCTCTGAGAATCTTCCTCTTAAAGGGGTCTTACATAAATTAAATACAGTTTTTTCTGAAATTTCCCACCATGTAACAAAAAAGTCGAATCGCTAAAAAACGAGATTCATTTTTTCCAAACAGTTGTATTTTCACCCAAAATGGATGACATTTCTACCAGAGAAATGCATTTCAAATCAAAAAGGGAATTTTCAACAGGAGTAGAATTTTCAACTAGGAAAGATTCTTCAATCAATAAGATAACAAATGTGATCCAAAATGTAGATTTTTCAAGCCAATACTAAGATCTTTTTACAAAACAATTGAATTATAAAAACAAATTAATTTGGAACGAAAAGATCAATTTTCAACCAAAAAGAACCATTTCTCAACATAACCACGTAAATAACATTTGCACCAAAGTTGCATAATATTTGATCAAATAGTAAATATTTCAACCAAAAAGACAACAAATATTCAACCAAAGAGATGAATTTACGACTAAAACGAAAAATCTTCAATCAGAAAATTTGAATTTTCCAAAAATTAGTTCAACATTCAGCCATGTAGTTGAATTTTCAACCAAAAAATATTTTTATTCAAAATAAAAAACAGTTTAATTTAACATAAAAAAATAAATATTATATTAGTATTTATCTTATATTATATTAATATATTATATTGATTTTGAACTAAAAACAATATTTTTTAACAAAGTAGTTTAACTTTAAACCAAATAGTTAAAGTTTTTAGCGAATTTTGGAATTTCAAAAAGATTGTTGAATTTTGAACCTAAAAATGTAAATTTTTAATAAAAGGGTTAATTTTCAAGTGTAACATATTAACTTTGAGCAAACAATTGTATTCTTAAATAAAAAAAAAAATTTCCACACAAAAATATATACATTTTTAAATCAACAGTAAGAATGTTTAAAAAATCCATTGCAATTTTTCAGCAAGAAAATTAATATTCATCCAAAGAGATTAATTTTCATCTGAAATTATGAAACTTAAAAAAAAAAATGTTTAAGCAAGTATTTAAGCTTTCAACCAAACAGTTACGTTTGAACCAAAAAGGTCCTAATTTTAAATAAAAAACAGTTGAATTTATCCCCCAAAAAATTAACAAAATACTTAAATCCTGAACTAAAACGTATCCATTCTTCCAAAAAGATGAACTTTTAGCAAAATATATCAATTTTCAACAAAGTACATAAATTTTCAATCAAACAGTTGAAAACTGAACTAAAAAAACTGTATTTTTTTAAAAAGTAGTTTCATTTTAAACCAAATAGTTAAATTTGTTTGCGAATTTTTGAATTATCTAAAAGATTGATGAATTTCTAACCTAAAAATGTAAATTTTCAACAAAAAAGTTAATTTTCAACCGTAACAGCTTATCTTTCACTAGACAGTTGCATGTTTAAGTAAAAGAAAGAAATTTTTTAATCAACAAGATGTTAAAAAGAATATTGCAATTTTCAAGCAAAAGGATTAATATTCAACAAAAGATATTAATTTTCAACTAAAATTAAGATTCTTGCGAGGGGCTATTCACTCTGTGCTAGTGGGTACCAGTGATTTCAGATTTCAAATTGATTTCAAATGATTTCATGCACTGATTCGAGTGCTGAATGGGGAACTGAATTTAATTTTTGATAGGTCAAGAATGCAATGATTTCAAAATTAATTAAAACACGTAGATAAAACTTCAACTAAAGAAGATCTTAGTTTAAAAGAAAAAACAGTTAAATTAAACTAACACTAAAACATATTCACTTCTAACTAAACAGTTTCATTTTCAACTAAAAAATTGATCTTTTAGAAAGAAGTAAAATACATTAAGAAAATACGATTTATCAACAAAACAGTAGAATCCTCAAGTAAAATAGATTAGTTTTCTACCAGAATTGCATTTTTAACAAAAATATTACATTTTCACTACAAAAGACGATGCTTTTATAAGATGCATAAATTTTCAATGGAGTAAATGAATTATCAACCAAGCTGTTGAATGTTCAAAAATTGAAAAAATTAAACTTTTTCTCAAAAAGATCTCCTTCGCTCCGTTGGGAATATCGAACCACAGAACTTCCGATTGTCGGTCCGGTGCTTTTTTTAAGCTACAAGAGAGATCAAAAGAAGAATCGTTTTTCAGAAATACACGCATTATTTTGCCAGGTGCTACGTATTCAAACTTTCCAAGGAATGTGTAATATCAGAAAATAACAGAAATTCTTCAAGTCTTTTCTAACTAGATGGAGCTATAAGTTAAGAACTTTTGTTATTCTCTAATAATAATACAGATTCCTTGAAAAATTAATTCTTAATAAAGTAATTCAACTTTTGACCAAATAGTTGAATTTTCGTGATGAAAATACGAATTTTCTACAAAATATGTAGTTGAATTTAAAAATGTAAAATGTAAAGTTTAAAAAAAAACAGTTAATCTTCAATCGAAAAAGATTCATTTTGAGTCAGACATATGTATTGTTAATTGGTAGAAAATTTACATATTTGGTTGAAAATTCGTCTTTTTGGTTAGAACATTAATCTTGTTTACTGAAAACTTAATATATATGTCGAATTGAAATCTTAGGTATTTGCATTAATTTTATTTGAAAGAATTTATTCCTCTTTTCTATGCTTTGATATTGTTTTGGGCTACGTTATTTTGCGATGGGAAAGGGGGGGGGGGATCTACGATTGTCAATGAGAGGGGCCGGAGGGAGGGGGTAAAAATAGTCTAAATTTGGTAACGTATTTTATGGATGACCCCTAAAGTATTATTTGGAAATTAGTATCAAGGTCGATGGTGGTTTCTTGGTGAGCTAGTTTTTTGGTCCAACAACCCTGCCCTTGCGATGTTAACGATCCCCTTCGGAGTTAAGGATCGTGCAGGATCGATCGGTAGGTCGAATGGAGCATAATAATAAGGGATTGCCAGTAATTCGGAGATAAGGCCCGGAGAAAACATATGGGTAAATATGGCCTCAAACAGAAAACGGGGACTACTAAGCAGCCGAACCACCAGCCCCGGGCGACTGTCTCCTGGATTGATGAGTAGTCGTTCAAAGCAATTATTGTTATTCTGATTACATAATAAGCCGACAGGACGATAAATCGGCATACATACACCGTTTACTGGCTGGATCCAATTTCCAAGCGCAGCACCAACTATTCGGCAACATCTTTTTTTATTAATTTACCTGGTAAGTATAATTAGGGACCGTGCATAAATTAGGTAAAGTCTTTTGGGTGGGAGGGTAGGTCAGCAATTTTGCAATGCTGTCTTACACTAGACTCTAGAGTTAGTCTAGGCATCTCGTAAGAAAAAAAGTTCATCACCCCATTGGATTTAAGGGATCCTGATGACAATTTCAACAGCCCCACCGCAGAAACGTTTAGGAGGCCCCTCTTATAAAATTAAAAAGCAAACAGCGTATAAGTGTAGCTAAAATACAATAAAAAAATAAAATGTCTCACATAGTTCTTTTTATAAAATATTACAAATTACATTTTATTTCAGACAATTTATATCATAAATTATACATGGTTCTGACTTAAAAATTAGTATTGCACCGTTAAAAAATTATCTGCACGTTGCTATATTGCAATTCGTCTCGCTTTCATGCTGACAAACTTATCAATAACAATTTCGATATCCAATTATTTTGCATCGTCAAGTTCGATTGTCAGTAGAGATAGATTTCAGAATCGAGTTTGATGCATTCTGTTCCGCAAATAGGATTTTATCATTTTTAATTTGTTGAACGTCCTTTCGCAAGATACTATACTGTAACATGCACAGTTAAATAAATTTTTAAGAGATTACTTATGAAAAATCTCTTTGCATGAAGCTATATTTAATGAGTAAAGTACGAAAAACATCTTTTACTGTTGACGTCTCATTGAATCCGTTACTATTTAAAAATGGGATAAAATTGATGACTATACCAAGGGGAATTCTTTTGTGAAATCCTCATGATATCGAATCTGTAATTTCTCTGTAAACTATGTATTCACAATGTCTAATAAGACCTTAGACGTCTTATCTAGTTGAAAATTTTTGATACTAGACAAGAAGTACTAAGAATGGTGGGTCTGATCCTAAATTTGTATAATTATGAAAAAATTTTTTTGTTATGAATAATTTTTTTTTGCTTTTTTTATAATTATTAAAGTTTAGGACCAGACCCACCTTTCTTAGTGCTTCTTATTTATTATCCCAAATTTTCAACTCGATGTGGCGCTTTTTGTGAAAATAAGTTGGGAAATAAGAAAGGTAGCGGTAAGGTGGGACTCTGGTCACGTGGCCCACTCGACAGATGGCCTTAAGGTGTAATTAAAGACATTGATACTCAAGTCTGTATTTTTTCGAATGTTTCCTTGCAGTGTTTAAGATTTTAAGTGCGTGACTTTAATATATATTTTCGGCTTTAAGTAATTTTGACGAAACATTTATTTCGTTTAGTATATTGGAAAGCATTGTGCACATCATTATAAATTCGAACTTCACCACATTTTTTCAAAAGTTATAACTGCTTGTACCAATTCTGAATTTGTGTATCTGTACTTTGCTACCTGTTAATTTTACGATAAAATGTTTCAGATTTTAATTAAAGCAAACCAAATCTCGAGTAATAAAAGTCATAAGTTATGGATTAATTACTTTTTTATAGATAGGATGCGTATTTCTTGTTCAAATTATAAAATAAAATAGAAAATAAGCAAATTAGTTTTTTTGGAAAAACGACGCAAGTTGCAAAAAAATGTTAATAAACAAAATTCTTTCTTTTTGAAGCTGATACTTATTAAAGGGAAATAATTTTCACAAAGTTTCCTGAATAATTGAAATTTTCTATGGAAAATAAGGAAAATGTACAAGCGAAACACATTTTGAAAATCGAAGACACATCTTTGTTGAAAAGTAGCGCATGAAGACCCTAAATATGTATAGTAAGTTTCGAGTGCATTGATCCATTGTATTATGAAGATGCTAAAAAATTCATATTTTTTTAAGGCTGTTCTAACAATTATAAGACAATGTTTTCGAATTAAGGGTGGCTGCTTTACGTTTACATTTTTATAATATGAACTTTTTATTGTTTCAATAGAGTTAAAAATGTAACGCCATAGAACTATTTTATCAAACTTTCCTGTTTTTCATGTTTTCAACGTTTACAAAATTTTAAAATTATTATATACAGTTCTAAGAAAACGTATTCATTTGTACCAAGCAATTAGTTGCTTTCCGACACTGGACCAGCCAATTATCTTAAATAATCGAATTCTTAATTTACTACCAAGCTTTGGTGGCTCAATGTCATACTTATTGAAGCTGATGCTTATTCAAGGCAAATAACTTTTACAAAGCTTGCTAAATAATGACAATTTTCTATGGGAACTAAGGAAAATATACAAACGATAAAAATTTTGAAAGTCGAAAAAAAGAACTCTGTTGAAAAGTAGCGTATGAGTATCCTGAATATGCATAATTAATTAATATATTTATCCATGTTGATCCCATAATAATCTGTTATATTTTGAAGGTCGTAACAAGCAATTCATTTTCCTTAACTTTATTCAAACAATCAGAAGGCAATACGGTTCTAAATAATGATTTCTTACCAAGCAATTAGTTTTGCACTATTGAATTAGGAAATATCTCGACTAGTTGCATTAATAATTTCCTATAAATCTATAGTGGCTCACTTTTTTTTAATCGAATCTGAAAAATTTTACTGATAATTAGTGGAATTTGACCAATTTTAATTCACAGAGAAAAAAAGCCTATTATAGAACTAAAGTATACTTCTTCTTCTTCTTCTTTAGGCTTCTTTAGATTCATGCTTATTCTCCTTCTGCTTGAATAAAAAAATATATGACCGAATCCATTTCAAATCAGGCAGGGCCCTACATTTGAAATCGGAGAATCTCTCGGGGACGAAGCATGTTGTTTCTTAGAGGAAATTAGGCGATATGTATTTTCCGCTTTGCAAAAAAATGTTGTTCTGAAAATTTATGCTTAATTATGTAATTATGCGCTTTGTTTTTCAAAAGACCCGATTTATTTTAATCCTTATAGTTTTTGGTCGGAAAAGTGAAAAAGGCTTAAAAATAACAAGATGGCAGCGGTTTTACTAAAAAAATTAAAAACTGACTTTCTCAAAAAAACCCGTCTTTAAATTTTTTGCGATTTTGTTTTAAACTCTTACTTTGATAAGGAACATATAATGTAAGTTTGATGCTTGCTAAATAATTTTTGTAGCCAGCAGAATTCTTTTTTCTCACAATCAAATTTTCTCATTTTTCTTGCAAACAATGACAAATAAGAAAAAATGTTAAGATAAAAGTTTACACGTCTAAAAAAGTTCTATGAAAAATGTCTCTTGCTCTTTTGTGATATTTTTCATGGTTTGCAAGAAAAATTCAAAAATTAAATTTTTAGAGGGGAAAATTTATCCCGACCTCAAAAATAGTTTAGCCCGCATGATGCTGATGAGATGCCATTTTCTCTAGTAGTAAAAACTCTTAGAAAGTATTTAGAACAATAAAAAAGTTAGAATTTTCCAGAGAATTTAATTTATTACTTTCTTTAAATTTTAAAAACATGAAAAAAAATATTTTTTGAGACACCACCTTTTTTATTCTTTTAAATATTTTTTAAGGTTTCTACTAATAGAAGAAATACATCTTATCAGCATTATCCGGGCCAAACCATTCTTGAGGCCGGGAGAATTTTTTTCCTTAAAATTTAACAGCGAGCCATTATTTATTCGCTGCCTTAAAAAAAAATATATTTTTCATAAATCTAAGCTCCTCTTTAAGGCCAAAATATCAAAAAGAATTTGATTTTCCTTTTCAAACCTGCATGAAAACAGATTGGTTGACCTGAAATATTTTTTATTAACCAATGAAAAGTCTAGACAATTTGGTTGAAAATGTATAATTTTGTGTTTAATTAATAAATCAATATTAGTAACCTAATTTACAAATGATATGTAAATAAAAGTTTCTCTAGCTTGTCTCGTTATATTTTGAGAAACCAGTAATAACAGATATGGTGAAATATGTATACAACCTCAATTTCGTCGTATACGACCTCAATTTTTCATTACACTTCGTCCAGTTTTCTTGTTTTTATAGTATTTCAATCAGAAAATTGGTTGAATCAAAATTTATAATTTGACCATTGAATGAGTTATAATCTCTAATAGTCGTTTTAATTAACCCTTAAACTGCCAAAACGCCACGACCGGTACACTGCTCATCGAAGGCCAATAACTAAGACTGTTCGACACTACAAAAAATTGAGATACATATATTATCTTTGCTTAAGAACTCCTCTTTCCGATGGTACCACTGAAATTCCTCAAAAAATTTATTTATTATTCCAAATAACATTTTAAATTTGAAAAAAGTGATTTTTCGTGCCTTTTTTTTGTGATCCATCTTTCAAAGTTTTTCGAGTCTGTAATCGTTCTGGGCCCCACTAACCGGTGGAATAAATGTGTAAACTTTGAGAATTCATGGTTCAAAGATCTATTTTTCGTTTTAGTATTTTCAAAATGGCGTCTTAATGACAAAATTTATGTGAAAACATTCATCAACTTTTTTACAATAACCCAAGTGCGAAGTCACATACGGCCCAACATTGGCCCATAGTCGGCAAAAATATTGCCGAAGCTCGGCTACCATTATCGCGCCAATGACGGAATGATAACTATGGCCTGCACTTGGCAGCCAAGGTTTGGCTGCCATTGTCGGCCCAACACTGGGTACCAGTATTGGACCAAACCTAGCTGCCATCGTCGTGCCATTGCCGGATTGATAACTATGGCCTTGACTTGGCAGCCAGGGCTTGGTTGCCATTGTGGGCCTAACACTGGATGCGAGTACTTTGAATATAAATATTAATATGGTCCTGTTTAGACTGAATTTTACAATTTTACATTTTGAACATTTTATTACAAATAAAAAAATTTCTAACGCTACGGAGTATTGAACCTACATCTATATACCGAAATCTATCGCCTAGCAGTCGGGCGTGCTAACCACTCCGCTAAACTGACAAGTTGAAACTCTGTGAAAAAGCCATCCTCATCCGCTGCAGTTCAGAAAAGTTGAACCAAATTTTAAGCTCTCTTTTTCTAATTATTTATTATTGTGCGACGCTGTGTAAATGTAAAATACACGAAATGTTAACAGGAATATGAATACACTAATTTTTAAATAAATAATTTAAATCGATTACAATTTTTCTTCGCGTAATATTTCATTTTTTCCCGTTGTAGCCTGCTTTACAACTTTTTGCAATGACAGGAAATATAATTTGTATAAACATTAACAATTTTTAATGACAGAACTTAACAAATTTCATCGTGAACTTTGACAATTTTTCAATAAATTTTTTTGATCTTTCGCGTAAGATTTGTTTATTAAGTGCTAAAACTAAGACTTGGTGAAACAAAGTTCCGATTCTGGGTCAAGCATCGGTGGAGAATCGGCAAATATAAATAGCCAATATAGGCTGCCAGCACTGACTCAACACTGGGCCGATAAAAATCCTGATATTGGCCCAATATCTTTAGTCGACCTTTGGCTGCCAAAATTGAACCAACACTGGACCGTGTATTCAGCTCCGGCAATTCGAACTTGGGAAACGATACTCTTTTCGAAAAAATATTCAAGAGTAAAAAATTCTTGTAATCAGCCAAGAAATACGCCTGAACTTTTCCGAAGCGTTTTGAGCAAAAATTTGAATTTTGCATATAAACAATTTTGGCAAAATTCAAAATTTTGCTCAAAACACTTCGGAAAAATTCAAGCGTATTTCTTGACTGATTACAAAGACTTTTTACTCTTGAAAATTTTTCCGAAATGTGCATAGTTTTTCAACAAAAAATTCCCAATGATTCCGTAATCTTTATTTCACTCTGACTTCAAACCACACCGCCACCGCATTTTCATTCCGCGAATTTTCGAGTACATCCAACAAAAAAAATGCCTTAGCGTAAAGCCTCAAAAATTTCAACAAACTCTGAATCGGAATGGGATTCCGATGAAAATGATGAACGTATCATCATACCTAATCCAGATTACTCTGGCTCTGATGGAGATGATTCGTCAGGTGACGAGAATTCGGGATCGGAATTTTCTGGACCGAATGTAGATCTATTTTTCATAATTACACAACATCTCAAAAACAATTGGGACCAGACCACGTTTTTTCATGGTAATAATTTAATAATGGCTGATAATTTTTTTACCAGCCCAAATTTACTCATTCACCTGAATAAATGTGGTTTACGATCAACAGGCACTGTCCGTAAGGACAGACTGAGAGAAAAACATAAATTTGCAAAAAAAGAATCCGCGAGGATCATACAAAGTAAGTCATAACTCCACAGGTGACATAGATAATATTTTTTTCCGTACATCATCAGACAGAAAAACTTGATCATCCAGATTGCCAGATCAAATTCGGAAAATTCCGAACCCGAATTCTCGTCATCTGACGAATCATCTCTATCAGAGCCAGAGTAATCTGGATTAGGTATGATGATACGTTCAGCATTTTCATCGGAATCCCATTCCGATTCAGAGTTTGTTGAAATTTTTGGGGCTTTACGCTTAGGTATTTTTTTTTTGTTGGATGCACTCGAAAATTCTCGGAATGAAAATGCGGTGGCGGTGTGGTTTGAAGTCAGAGTGAAATAAAGATTACGGAATCATTGAAAATTCCTTCGAAAAGAGTATCGTTTATTGTAAAAAAGTTAATGAATGTTTTCACATAAATTTTGTCATTAAGACGCCATTTTGAAAATACGAAAACGAAAAATCGATCTTTGAACCATGAATTCTTAAATTTGACACATTTATTCCACCGGTTAGTGGGGTCCAAGAATGATTACAGACTCGAAAAACTTTGAAAAATGGATCACAAAAAAATAGGCACGAAAAATCACGTTTTTAAAATTTAAACTGCAATTTGGAATAATAAATAAATTTTGTAAGGAATTTCATTGGTGCCATCGGAAAGAGGAGATCTTAAGCAAAGAAAATATATGTATCTAAATTTTTTGTAGTGTCGAACAGTCTTAGTTATTGGCCTTCGAAGAGCAGTGTACCGGTCGTGGCGTTTTGGCAGTTTAAGGGTTAAACAAGAAATTAGTCTTTTATATAAGCACGAATTAGTACATATATTGATACAATTTTTTGTATGACAGTTAAGTTTATCAATATGCAAAATATTTAAATTCTGTATGTTTATCTGCATGGATTTATAATTATTTATAATATTTGTAAATCGTTTGTACGCGGAAAATAAAAAAAAGCTTTACAAAGCTCTTGAATAAAAAAAAAAACAATTTTTTAGCATACATAGAAATAATGCCACCTTTGGACAGAATTGTTATCAACACTTATCAATGTTTTAAGAATAGTGGTAAAGAATCACGGAGGGGAGGAGAGGCTTTGAAAATTCGTGAAATATGTATCATGTATTTTCCGAATGGCCTTAATTATAATTTCTTCTACATATGCAAATTAGAAAATTTCAAAGCATTTTAATTCATGATTTTATTTTTACTAGAACGTTGATATGACCTTGTTATTTAAGAGAAAATTTTCCTCACGAATGATGGCGTTGATTTACTAGCAACGTGAAATGTTTTTCCTGGTTGTGTCACTTCAAATAATGAAAAATGCATGTCATCTTATTTGCTTTTCCTGAAGTGTAGGTAAGGAACACTAATAAATTCTTCCACTTGTAAATATGTCGTCTAAATTTTCATAGACATATCAACATATATAAAACTGGCCTTTTCAAAAATTATTATTAAACGTTAGTGAAATTGTACGAGAATCATCTAGAAAATGAGGCTGTTCATTATTGCTCAGCTCGTAGGCCTTGTGATCTTCAGCATTCATCTGGGTAATTATAACATTTTAATTTATATTTTTATAAAAAAAAAATAATAAATGCGGTATAAATTGTGACAGTTTCTTTCTCTGCGTGCGAAAAAATACGCTTTAAATTATTTCAGATGTTTAAAAAAATGTGTGGAAGTTGCGAGCATCAAATTGACGTAAAAAGTGGATTTTTGTAGTTTTCAATTTATATATATAAGTTTAAGAGAAATATCTTATGAATGAAAAATTTTAACAGTATAAAAAAGAAAACAATCATTTTGAGTCCGATTGAAAAAAAAAATTATTTGGATTGCCAGAATTCTGGAATCTTCCCCAATCAATAGGGAAAACACAAGTAAAGATTTGATGAAATATTTAAAAGCTGAGCACCAGAAATAAAGAAAAATTTCTTTAATAAGGCCTGGATATATAAATATATATTTATTTTCTTTTATTTATAGTAACCATTCAGTTGAATTGAGCAATGTTATTTTTAGTTTAAACGAATCATGACTTGGCAAATTTTTTATTAATCATTTTAGAAAAGTGAGTCGTTTATTGATATTACGATTTCCAACATTATATAATATGCATAATTAGTGAAAATAAAATCTTGGTCAGTATTTTTTCAAATAATTGCTTTTAACTATTTAATTATATTTGACAACATTTCTTTAGAAAATCCTTCTTAGCATCTCTGATCTTTATGGTATTTAACGATATAAATATATTGAACAGTTATACCCCGATACATATTGCTCAGAAAAATGTTCAACTTGTACTATAGATCTCTTAAAAACAAAAAGAAATCTTTCGATAGAATAAAAACGTCTCTCCGTGAATTGTGTTTGAACAATTAATATTTTTAAGAGGAAAAATTCTCTAGAAAGTTTATTTTTTATATAAAATAATCCAGGCCAACCAGTGTAATAATTTTCTGTAAAAGTATTGAAAAAAAAACCTAAGCACGATAAAACTTTTTACTTTCGTCACATTAATTTTTACAATACATTAATTCGCTGTATCTAACAAAAATTAATTTTTAACTTTGCGCAAGCAATCATAAATTTTTTAAATTATTATATATAGTCCTAAAAAAGTTTCTATGCTTTGACAAAGCGTTATTCAAGACAAATCATTTTCACCAAATTTTCTATATAATTTAAATTTTCGGTAAAAAAAACCTCTGTTGAAAAGTAGCGATAGAATACCCAAAAAGTATATAATTAATCTAGAGCCCATTAATTCCGTATCATTTCAACATTGTAAAAAATTCTCTGTTTTCTTAACTTTGTTCAAACAATCAGAAGACAATGTTTTTAAATTGGAGATAGTTTGTGTTACGTTTACAATTTCAGAAAATGACCTTCTTATTTTGTTAAAATAAAGACAACAATGTCACAACATTGCCTCGTTTTATTAAAATTTTCTATTTTTCATATTTTTAATTTTTATAACTTTTTTTTAATTATTATGTACAGCCCGAACTAAATTTATTTATTTTGCTCAAGCAATTAGTAGCTTTGCACTATTGAATCAGGAAATATCTGGACTAATCGAATTATTAATTTTCTACTAATCGTTAGTAAGTCACTTGTGGCTAATCTAATCTGTAAAATTTCACTAGCACCTATTTCGATTTTATAAATTTTTATTTTAAAAAACCTAAAAGTACCTTTTGCATACGGAAAAAAGCTATAAAAATAAATAACCTCATTTGAAACTAACTAAGTATACGTTTCAATATGATGAATGTTTTTGTTAGAAAATTAATCTTTTTGTTTAAAATTGTGTGTTTATAGTTGCACATGCAACTTTTTGGTTAATTATTCTTGAATTTTTTTTTAATTTCGACAGTAAATTAATCTTTTTGTTAAAAAATTCTTCTTTTTTAGTGGAAAATTCAACTTTTAGTTAAGAATTCTTGAATTTTGAGAAAATTCATCCTTTTTGGTAGTAAATTAATCTTTTGTTTAAAATTTCATCGTTTTTAGTTAAAAATTTAACTTTTTAGTTTAGAATTCTTGAATTCTATTGAAAATTCGTCCTTTTTGGAAGTAAATTAATCTTTTTCTTTAAAAATTCATCTTTTTTAGTAGCAAATTCAACTTTTTGCTTCGAATTCTTGAATTTTGTTAAAAATTCATTTTTCTATAGTATAAAATCAATATTTTTGTTTTAAAATTAATCTTTTTGCTTAAGATTTAACAAATAGGTTTTAAAGTTGAACTAATTTCTTAAAAATGAATTTTATGGTTGACGATTCAGAATATTAGTGGATAATTCATCTATTTGGCTGGAAATTGAACTGTTTTGATGAAAATTACTGTTTTTGTTGAAAAATTACTTTGGTAATTAAAAATTTGCATATTCTATTTTTGATCGAAAATGGACCTTTTTAAATTAAGAATTCAATTTTTTGTTAAAGTTGAACTATTTTGTTAAAGATTTATTTTCTTGTTGAAAATTAATCTAGTTTAGTTAAAAATTCCTTATTCAGTAGTTCAATTCAACTAGTAATTTTTTACTAATTTTTAGTGGCTTACTTTCCGCCAATAAAATCTCTAAAATTTCACTAGCAATTAATTAAACTTTGCCAATTTTGAACCAAAGACCAAAAACCCTAAAAATAAAAATACTTGTTTAATCACTCAAGCTGAAAATTATAATCCTTGTGTCTGATTAAGAAAATAGATTTTGTAGATTTTTTTAAATAATCTCTGGCACCATTACTCTCGTACCATTTTATCGTATAGCACACTATTATTTATTCATACAGCATCACAAAGTTTACTCTTGAATATGAGGTTTTTGAAACTATTTAACTCACTCATAGTAAAAAAAACAAGAACTGAACCTTTGAATTGTTCAAAGACATTGGAGCTGCCACTTTATTATTTTTTTGCTTGAAAATTTAGATTTCAAATTTTTTTAAAAGTTACCATTATCGTCCAAAAAAAAAACGTTCGAAATCAACATGACGTAGGTCTTAATTACGAATATTACGTTACTATTCTTAAATTTTATTCTTCGCAAAAACGATTAAATTGAGCAGTTTTTGTTTCTACATTTACACTTCTATTTGTAAAATAAGAACTGCTTAGTATCCAAATATATATCGTTCCAGTATTTATTTATTTAAGTTTGTTAATTGAATTTTATGTTTAAAGCTCGAGTTTAATAGCCTCAAAAAGGGTAAAATATCACGTTTTGCAATATTATTGATCATTAAGATATAATTCATACTTGTTATATTGATAGTGAGCTACTATAAAATTACCACTAATGTTATCGGAATTTACCAGCACTTTCAGGAAATGTTGTCATTCAACTTTTGAGCCAGTATTCGAGTTTTCGTGTCAGGCTGCGAACCCGAAACCCAATCTTGCTCAACCCAATCCCAAAAAATACCGACCCCTCGGAATCGGGGTTTTAAAAATGTTGAACACCTTTACTTGTTACTCGTGAGCCCTCTTGAAATCTAATGGTTAATTTTATTTAATATTTTCCAGACGTTGCAGGATACCCTATATCTTTAAATCTAGACGACGATGATATAGTTGCAGGGGGATTAGCATTAGTAGGATTAGGAGGATTAGGAGCATTCCTTCATCACGATCGTAAAAAAAACAAGAATCATCAGAATGTATATGCTCCACCTCAAGAATACCATATTACACATTATGTGCACCGTGTTCCTGAAAAAGAAAAAAAAGAATAACCATCCTGCCCATACATAAAAATTACTGTTAAAATCAGCAAAAAAATGAAGATCATAAATGTAAAAAAATATTTTTTTAAATAATTTAATAATTATTATTAGAAAACGAAAATACAAAGTATAACTTTTGTGTCAGACATTCATTCCTATCCTGTTTTTAAAGTCAAATCTGAAACCGATTCCAATGCTGTAATATTTCCGGAAAATAAATAAATTGTATACTGACAATTGAATTTTATTTATGTTTAGATCTATTTATTAATTTAATATATTGCCTTGTATTATATTATTAATTTTAGAGATGTGAATTAATTAAAACAATTTCGTTTAAAACGTGATCATAAGACTACCTTCATTTTCAAATACAGATTTTAATTTTATGTCCTATTTGTAGTCTCTTTACTAATACTTTAAAAAGACACTATATCCGCGAAATCTTTTTCTATAAATTCTTTGAAAACATTTTTCCTGAATTATTATCGTTTTCTTGATAGAAGACATTAGATTCATGTAAATTAGGACCTATTTCCACCCGGTCTCGAAGTTTTGAGACTCCCTGAATCAAAAAAAGCGGTTCAATATGATTGTTCTTATTTATTAAAAAAATAACTTTACCTTTTAATAATAAATTCTTGTTCCTAAATTATTTTTGGACCCAGATATTTTACAAATAAGTGTACACAAAAGAAAATTCAAGGATTTTGATACATTTTGAATTTTGTACCTATGTGACGTTATGAATTCAGCTATATAAAATATTTTCTGAAGATTTATATACGCGATTAATTAATAATAATACTGACTATAAATTCTGCTCAAAATCCCTACTTTCATTTGATCAATATTGTGTGCTTGTTTCTAACAATGTTTGTAGCTAGATCAAGAATAAATATCGCTGGTTTAACTATACATTTTTCCGTGTTATAGATAATAATAACAATTTCTGAGTTCTGATTTGAAAATTAATTCGAAAGTTATCGGAGAGTTATGTTTAAAAAATAAATTTTGTGCATGAAACTGATGCATAAATCGGAACACCTGGAGCTTCTTCCTTATTTTTCTGCCTATAAGTGTTGAAGAGTTTTTTAAAGAAAAAAAAAGAAAACGTAAAAATAAAATGAGGAAAGGCAGAAGCGGCGGAGTGTTTTTCCTAGAGAGGGGCTGAATAGACTTATAATGTTGAATAGTACAATTTGGACATAGTAAAATAATATTATATTATGTAAAAATTGAACACATATAATAAATAATAAATACAGGTACACAGTTCATGTTGCCAAAGATTTGATAAAGGTTTCAAAGGTAGCACAAAGATTACAAAGATGGCACAAAGATTTCAATGATCCTGAGGATTTCGAAGATTTCGGAGAGATTTAAAAGATTTCACAAATACTTTTATTATTTTACAAAGACTTATATTATTTCACAAAGATTTCAGATAGATGTAATAGATTGAACAAAAATTTCAAATGTCGTTTATCAAAATAAATCGATATACCAGGCTATAGAACGTTATCCTAAAGATGTTAAAAAAATCATTTCAGATGTGAGTTCGAGAAAGGATAAAGTTCCGAAAAGCGCTTACCTCCGATTAATTCGAAACTTCGTATACCTATGTATTTTAAAGCGCTAATCACGAATATGATAGTGAAAATAACCGCAAATTGATTTTCATTGAAAAAACCATGAAAAATCCATAAAAATCATGTTTCTTTAAGTTTATCTCAGTGAATAGTAAAAATTTATAAAACAGCTCTAAATAAAAGTTGTAGATCCTTTGAAAATACATATTTTATGTTGAATATGTTTTTACCCTACGACTGATGGTTTTCGACAAAATAGATGATAAATATGAAAAATCACAGATATACGGCAAAATGTTTAGCGGTGCGACTTAAATTGTATGACAAATTGCCCCCATGAGACGCTGGAAAGGGGTCGTGTGTGACCTACGTTTTTTCTGGGACCAGTCACAGGGGTGCATACCTGCCTCCATGAGACGCTGGAAAGGGGGTCATGTGTGACCTAGGTTTTTTCTGGGACCAGTAACAGGGGTGCCTTCCCACCCCCATGAGACGCTGGAAAGTGGGTCGTGTGTTATTTAAGTGTCTTCTAAGACCTGTCACAGGGGTGCCTTCCCGCCCCCATAAGACGCTGGAAAGGGGGTCGTGTGTTATGTAAGTTATTTTTGTGACCAGTCATTAGGATGCCTTCCCGCCCCCATGAGACGCTGGAAAAGGGTCATGTGTGACCTAGGTTTTTTCTGGGACCAGTAACAGGGGTGCCTTCCGGCCCCCATAAGACGCTTGAAAGGGGGTCGTGTTTTATTTAAGTTTCTTCTGGGACCAGTCACAAGAGTGCCTTCCTGCCCCCATGAGACGCTGGAAAAAAGGTCGTGTATTAATTAAGTTATATTTCTGAACATTCAATGGGATGCCTCCCTCCCCCATGACACGTTAGAAAAGAAGTCGTGTCTGACCTAAGTTTTTTCTGGGTCCAGTCACAGGGGTGCCTTCCCGCCCCCCATGACACGTTAGAGAGGGGGTTGTGTCCGAGCTAAGTTATTTTTGTGACCAGTCATTGGGATGCCTTCCCGCTCTCCAAGACACGTTGGAAAAGGGATCGTGTGTGATCTAAGTTTTTTCTGGAACAAGTCACAGGGGTGCCTTCCCGCCCCCCATGACACGTTGGAAAGAGGGTCATGTCTGACCTAAGTTATTTTTGTGACCAGTCATTGGAAAGCCTTTCCGCCCCCATGAAACGTTGGACAGGGGGTCGTGTATGATTTATGTTATTTCTGCGGCCAGTCACAGGGGTGCCCCCCCCACCATGAGACGTTGGAAAGGGGGTCGTGTGTTGCCTAAGTTATTTCTGTGACCAGTCATAGGTGTGCCCCCTCCCCTCCCACTACACGTTGAAAAGGGTATCGTGTGTGATCTAAGCAACTCTACACTTCCTACCGACATTTCCCTTATTCTCTCGAAAACTGTCAGTCGTAGGGTAAAAATATATTAAACCTAAAATATGTATTTTCAAAGGATCTACAACTTTTATTTGAAGTTTTTTCAATAAATTTTCACTATTCACTAAGTTAAACGTAACAAAACATAATCTTGATGGGGTTTTCATGGTTTTCACCATGAAAATGAAATTTGCGGGTATTTTCACCATCATGTTCGTGATCAGCGCGTCAAAGTACATAGGTATACGGAATTTCAAATTAATCGGAGCTAAGCGCTTTTTGGAACTTCACCCAAAAGAAATAATTTTTACGTATAAAACAAGAACGTTATTTCATCATATCTTATTGAATTCATTGAATTTCACTCTCAGCTAACCTAAAAAATGTATCATTTCAATAAATTTATATTATTACAAATACATAATATGCATTGGTATTAAAACAGACGTATTTTCTTTATCTTTTTATATATTAAAGAAAAAGTGCACATCCTATAACAAAAAAATTTAAGTGTCGTATATTTTTTGCGACTAATGTTGCTTTTATATCCATTTTTTTCAATGTTATTTTTTATTATTTTAACCAAAAATACGCATCCTATCGTAAAATGATTCTAAGAAAATTTGTAAATACAATTTAGGTCAAAAAATTTGTTTAATAAAATCTTATTTTAACTTGTATCGTTTTTCCAAAAAGTTACTTTTCTTATAACAAAAGTTTACAACAAATGTGTTGATCTTTGTAGGTTGAAAAACTTTGGTCTTTTTATTTTTTTCGTCTCGTGCATGATTTTTTCAAAAATTAAATTTTTTATTTTCAATGCTATTTTTACGAATAAAACAAGAACTACGCGTCCTATAAAAAAATTAATTATTACAAATTTGTAGCTCTTTTTTGGGTGAGCAACTTTTTTCTATTAATTATTTGTATAACTTGTGCCGTACTTCCAAAAATTTTTATTCTTTACTTTTCATTTTATTTTTTACAATTGAAACAAAAACGACGCATCCAATCAAAAAGAATTTGCTACAAAATGTTTAGATATTTTTTAAATGCACAATTTTTGTATACTCATCTTTTTTCGCACCTTGCGTCTTTCTTCAAAACATTTAACTTCTTTATTGTGAATGTTAGTTTTCACGATTAAAAGAAAAACTACGCATCATTTTAAAAAAATGATTAATAGAAAATTTGTAGCTCCTTTTTGGACAAATACATTTTTTTCTTGGCTTATGCGCAAAACGGAATTTCTGATTTTTAATTCTTTTTTTGTGCAATAAAAATTTGAATTTCCGATGGTTCCAGGAAATTGACAAAAAGTTGTTATGACAATCTTGTAGGATGTTTGAAAAGCCACTTTTTCCTCCTCTCGACTTTTTTTTATATCGTGCATTGTTTAGCCTAAGATTTTAATTTTTTTTTTAATTTTATAAATGCTGTAACTCTGGTGATTTGTTTTTTATCGAAAAAAGTCATTAAATAATTTGTTTGTCTTTTTGAGGACTGAGAATAGCCGTACACAGAATTGTTAAATATTAATTTTACTGAGCAGCATAATTTATATTCCATATAATTTTGTGTTAAGATTTGTCATTTTCAAAAAAATTGATTTTTCTTTGAAAACAGTCAAATTCGTTGTTTCCTTGAAACATTATCTGATTTTTACGCGAAATTTTTCTTGATTTGACAATGTTGTATTCTATTTACAACAGTTTCTATTTATTGCAGTTAATAAAATGCCAACAAAATTTCCATGGTCAACATTAATTGATTGCATAAATGAACGGTATGAAAAAAAACTAACCCAGCTCAAGTCCTATTCTTTCAGAAGAAAGTGAGCTAACCTGAGAAAAATGGTTTATCACATGCAGCAAAAAAAGGATTTTCTAGTATAAGGAAAATTTAAAATCAAGTGTTGGTCAGTATTTGCAAATGAACTACAAACCGAATCCATTTACAAATGGCGTTCCTGGTGACGCATGATACAAAGATTTTTTAAATCGCCCACCAATAATAGTCCAAAGAACCTGTGAAGGTGTCTCAGCAGCTAATTGTTAAGAAACGAAAATTAAAAAGCAATTTTGAAGGATTCATCACGAATGCTAAACGATGATAATGTCTTCTCAAACTATGTCCAAAAGGCTCGCGAAGGATTCTAAAGTATTTTATGCATTTGTCATAGAACAAACCAAAACTAATATTATCATTATGTTAACATTTGGTGGTGACTGTCGAGTTACTCCGCCCATGCTGTTTTATCAAAATAAAAGAAGAACTTTTCAAATCCGAAAAATCATACCGAGTATGTAGAAACTGACAAAAATATTTAATTGCATTATATCCAAACGATATCAGAATCCTACAACTAGCAGACGTTACAACCTTTAAGCCTCTAAAACTTTCTTTAAACTCAACAGTTTTGGCATGAAGATTGCTGCATCTAAATGAGGCTTTGACCAAAAAACATTTGCATGTGGACATAATTCATGGAATCCAGATGATTTGGACTACTCCAAATCCCTATGCAAAAAAAGTTCTCCGTTTACAATTACACCAACTCTTGATTTTCAAACTCTTAAAGAGATAATCGGTACTAATGCATTATCAGAATGCGAAGAGTATGATCTGTTGAATGTATGCCCACTGCAATCTAAACCTATTTACGAAGTGTGGCGAGATTTCAAAAACAGATTTTAATATTGCTGAGAATCACATTACAGAATTCAAAACTCGAAAGCGACCAGCACTGATGTGTGCAATTTTGATGATTATCGATACAATGCAAATACTAATTTGCAGGACGTTATTGTGATTCAAACGTCCAACTCGGAAGATCCAACTATTCAGGATTCAGATGATAACAATTTAAATTTGTAAGGTCAAATTTATCTAGAAGAGAATCTAATTCTTTTATTCGATGATGAAGTTTTAATAAGCAGATATAGAAAGACTAAAGAAACGATTCTAGATAAGACGATTCTGATTTAGAAAATTCAGACATTTCACGACAATTATTACGGAGTGTCGAAGAGAACTTAATGAATGGCGATCACCTACTGGAAACGTAAGTTCAGTCTCTAACTGTACCATCTCATCAAGAATTGTATGGCTAAAGTGAAGCCTATGATTGAAGCAAGGACAAGGAGTAACATTTTAAATTGCTGATACATTGGACAGGCCATTAACACAGAAAAGAAAAGGTAAGCGAAATATTGAAAGAATACCTTACGTCGTTACTTCAGATGTACCTATTGGTTAAGTGAATGTTAGAAAGAAAAGTTTGCTTAAAAGAAGAAGTTTCAGCAAGATCAAAAGAAAGATTAAAGTCAAGATTGCTTTACAAGGAACCTGCAGAAGCTCAGAACAAAATTCAAAAATGGTTAGAGAAGCAAGAACGGAAGGCCAGATTAGTTCAGGAGAAACAAAAATTAGAGACAAAGCAGGAAAAAAATCAAAATTAGAGAAAAGGAGGAAAGTTTTAAAGACCAATAGTTGAGAACCAAAGCGAAGAAGAAGAAAATGATTCATCCTCATCAAATGAGTCATTAGATGATGATAAAGATGATGGTGATGATAATGATAATGATGGTAACGACCATAATACGAAAGTGCTGTAGAATAACGAAAGTCAACCTCATTAAAATATCCCTTGGGCCCAAAGCGAAATTGAAAATTTTCACACTTCAATCAGTAAATTTGCAGTTAGTAACATTTATTGTAAAGGAAATTCAATTACCCAAATACTTCAAAATTTAAATTCAGCGCTGCTAATAAATTAGCAAACCATCTTCAACCTAGTCGTAACCACGTTTAAAATCTTAAAATAGCTACTTTTGATCCATTTTTATTTTAGGATCAAAAATAGCTTAGAAACAATGTGAAATTTACAGGATGATTCGATGAAGGACTGAATCAAATACTATGTAAAACTCATGACACACAAAAATTGGCAATTCTCTCTAGCTTTGGTTAAATACAAATTTGAAGAAAAATATTCTTGAATTTTTGTCAGTTTTATCACCCTTCAATTGAAACTGAATTCTTAATTCTCTGTGTTTTCCTAATTACACAATCGACATTGCGGAAAAGGGACAATAATACTTTCGAAATTTTCGTGATACATCTATTTTTTAGAAGAGGTTTTTGGTACACGTTAAAGATTCCATAAGGGGCCACCCGCATACACTGCGTTACCAATTTGAGGGCGTGGGCACATTCCCTTTTTTTAATTCAGAGAAAAAATTTTTTTTTCCCTCTTTGTTTAAGAAACTTCACCCTTTCCTTCCTTTTCCCATTTTTTCACTTCATCATTTTACTTGAACACTTCTCTCTTTGGTTGAAAATTTAATTATTTCGTTGCCTATTCGTATTTTTGGTTGAATTAAACTTTTTTTCAAATTAAAATTCTTCTCATTTGAAATATCAACTGTTACATTTTTCGTTCAAAATTCATATTTTTCAGATGCAAGATCAACTACTTGAGTAAATATTGAACTGCTTTGTTACAAATCTTTTTTACTAAGATTCGTCACCATAGTTGAAAATTCATCTCTCTGATTGAAAACTCAACCATTTTGTCGAAAATATATTTTTTTTAGGATTAATTTTTTTATATGAAAATGTAACTATTCTAGTTTTGGTTGAAAATTGATATTTTTGATTATTATTTAGTTAGAAAATTATTCCTTTTGGGTGAAAAATGTAAGCTTTAATTGAAAATTAATCCGTTTTAGATAAGAATTCATCTATTTTGTTGAAAATTTAACGTATTTGTTAGAATTGAATAATTTCATGTTTCAAATCAGAATTATTTTTGTTCTAGATTTGAACTATTTATTTCTTTTTCAGGATTCTTCTTTTCGGGTATAAATCTCAACTATTTTGTAGAAAACAAGTCTTTTTACTTGGAAATTCAACAATTTGATATAAAATTAAACTATTTGTTTGAAAATTAACTCTGTTGTGGAAAAAATTCCTTTTTGGCTTCAAAATTCGATAATTTGGTTCAAAATTCATCGATTCTGTTGATAATTCGTCTTTTTTGGTGTGAAACTAAACTTCTTGCTGACAACTTTATATTTTTAAAAATTCATTGTGTTTAAGATTCATCTCTTTGCTTCAAAATTCCATGCTTTGTTAAAAATTTGCTTTTTTCCGGTTGAAAATTAACTTTTTTTATCTTAAAATTGAATAGTTCCCTTTTTAGTAAAAAGTTTATTCTCAATGAGTTGAAAACTGTACTGTTTGGTATAATATTCATATAATTTTTGCTTAGGATGCAATGTTTTTGAGAAAAAAAAGTTTTGGCTCAGTTGAAATAGTTGAAAACTTAATTTTATTAGAATAAAAAATTTTTAACCTGTTTTAATTAAAAATTCAACTGTTTGGTAAAACATTAATTTATTTTGTTAAAAACTTATTTGCGATTGTATAAAAGTCATTTTCTTGGTTGAAAATGTACTTTTGTGTTTAAAATTTAGCTGACTTCTCAATAATTTATTTTTCAACTTGAAAGGAATTTTTTATCTTTTTTATTTAGAAATTCGACTATTTAATTTAATATGGATCTTTATAGGTTTAAAATTAATTATATTGTTAAGAATTCATATTTTATTATAAATTTTATTATTTTGTCGAAATTGCAGCTATTTTATTAAGAATTCCGCTTTTTATAGAAAATTCTAAGATTTAGTCAAATATACGTGCTATCGGATTAAAAATTCATCTTTGCAGTAGAAAAGTAATCTTTTTTGTTTAAAAATTCAACTATTTCGTCAAGAATGCAATATGTTTCGACTTGAAATCTTAGAAATTTAAACAGTTTCATATTATATTAAATATGGTTTCTATATTATTCTAATTTCAAAGAATTAATTTTCCTATTTACGTGAAAATTGCGCTGTTTCTCTTATTTTGAGAGCATTCTTAGCTCTGAAGTCTGATATTTTTAATTATTCTTAATCAATTACCAATGACTATACGTTACTTTGGGAGCATGGACATGGGAGTAAAAAAAGCTCAAAATTGGTAACGTATTTGATAGACGGCCCAAAACTTTAAAGAAATAATTGCGTCCTGATAGTAATGAACCACTCCATATAAAATGGCACAGCCAAAAAAACCTTTCTTCATAATGCAATTTTTTTTAACGTTGATAAAATTTACTTATAGGAATCCCATTCTCGAAAATTCCGCCTGCTCCGCATGTAATATATGCTACATGTGGTGACCGAAGGATGGTGCCGATGGAGAGGGCAGGCTGCCGAAACTGAAGAAGAAAAGCATAATTCAAAAGGGGCAAAAGAGGAAGAGAGTGAGGTGGGCCTAAAAACAAAGAGAGAAAGCGAGAGAGTAGAGGGAGGAAAGAGAGAAGAGTGGAGGGAAAGAGAAAGGAGAGAGAAAGAGATGTTGCTTGGAGTTCCGCGAATCCGCGTAATCGATTCCGTCATGTCGCGGGACCACCCGGGCGGGCCCTAATAAATAAGTAATACGTTGGTTGAAAGGAACGTTCCTATACGCGAATTGACCAGGCCTGATCACCAACAAGAGAGAAACCCGACATGAGTGGCAAAAAAAGTATGAGCACATAAATACCAAATTACACATGTATTTAGTAACACGTTCCCAACTCTCTAAATCTGAATTAGTAGAAATCTAATAATTGGTACTAATTTTCTACCAAATCAAATAGCGTTGATTCGTTTACTGCTAATTAGTAAAAATCTACTCATTCCATGAGTAAGAAAAACCGACATCTGTTTCAATATCAATGCACATTATTAATTGAACATTATACATTTATTGAAATAATAAATTTTTCAGGACAGCTGCGACTAAGGATTAAAGAAAAACAAGGAACAAATATCATAGTAAACATAAACAATAAAATTTGTACTTTATTTTGCAATATCTGAATGAGCAGTCTCGGACCGAGGTACAGAAATTAATATAACAGAGTTCAACATAATACAGAAAAGTTCGCATTTTGGACAAATTTTGATTGAGTGTGAAGCACGAGATACGCGATGAGAATGTGTTCGTTAAATCAAAAAGAGCTTTAACAAAAGAGAATTCACAATCGCCAGATTACAGTTGACGATGGTTTTGCTTTTAATTTAAAAAGTTCTATGCACATATGAGAGGAATTATAAAGACCGAGCGCGCATCGTGAGATAAATATAATATAAGCTCGAAACGTAATGTCCAATAGACGCGCGCCTTAGGCGCGCTCAAACTTAGAACATGCACGTGCAGTGTGCGATCAGAATGTGCCTGCCCAGCGAGCAGATCTTGAAAATTAATTTTTCGTATACGAACAATTTCATTCATGTCCATAAGAAAGGATTAGCCGCGAAATGAAAAGTGCCACTTATAAATTTAGAAAAAATTTTAAATGCACTTCCAATATCAAACAAGCCGGGGATGGTCAAATGGTGCCCTTCCTTGTATATGTTACAGACAATGAGACCGTGAGATAGGTGGTGTATATATATATTCCACACAAGGCTCCAGTCTATTATTTGTAATAAATAGATTAATAATAACAACAATTGTTCATTGTTGATTTATTTGATAAAAAATGATTCAATATACATGTAAAAGACTTTTTTATTTAAAGTTTTAATTTGGGTGAAATTCATTGTCAGTTTCTCTAAAAATGTAGAAAAGTAAAGAAAGTGTTTTCAACATTTTTTTTAAAATATAAATTTCGAATTATTACGAAAATGATCAGAAATACGTGAAAACTAACAAAAGTTTAGGGATTTTTAGGAGAGGAGTTGTTTTCAACCAACTTGAACTAACCCAATAAAAAGATTTTTTTTATGAAAGAAGTAAAATAAAATTTGTTGAGTTATCTTGAAAACGTTTAGCGATAAGCGAAAGCTGAAAACATTTTTAGAGATTTCTAAAGGGGGTGGTCCTCGGCCATAACCATCTAAACCAGTAAAGACATTTTTTTTAATTATTCCGAAAGAGCTAAAAAAATCTAAAAACTAACAAGACTTCGAGGATTTTTGAGAGTGAAATTTTTTCAATCAACTCGAAGTAACCCAATAAAAGGATTTTTTAAATTGAACAATAAATAAAAGCTTTAAGTTATCTTGAAAACGTTCAGAGACACGGGAAAGTTGACAACATTTTCAGGGTTTCTAAAGGGGGATGGTTCTCGGTCACCTCGACCTAAGTCAGTAAACATATTTTCGAAATTAAAAAGGAAATGTAAATTTTGAAATATCTTGAAAACAGTCAGAGATATGTGAAAAATAATTAAATTTTAAAGATTTTGCAGAAAGAGTTTATTTTTAAATAACTCATAAATTAGAGATACGACCAAACTTTCCGTGTATTCCAAACTGAATTGATGGTGTTCAGGCGCCCCGAATTAGCCCAGTAGACAAATTTTTAAAATAAAAATGCGGAGCTATCTCGAAAACGATAAGATAGACGAGAACTGAAAAATGAGAGGTTTGTAAAGGGTATGGTCCTGGACCACCATGAATAAACCCGCTAAAATTATTTCAAAATTATTTTTAAAAATTTGAATCATCTCAAAACCAATGACATTCGTGGATACTTAAAAACTTTATAATGAATAACAATTAGTATTAATATCGACAAAATTTGATACATTTATACGTTTCCGGAAAAAGTTGAAATATATTTGAAAACTGTCAAAATTTTGAAGACTTAATAGAAGGGAATATATTTATACGAACTAAAAATAATTTAATGGCGAGTTCGGATGAATTCGGACTGATTCGGATTCAATCGAATTGAAGTTGATGTTCGTGCACGAATTTTGAGAAAGATGAAAAAGCCTTTTTGGAGGAACCTCGGATTTATCGAATTGGGAGACGGATTGAAAAGGATTGAAAGTTATGTTAGAATTCAATTTTACGTCAACGCACGGATTGAAACGGACTAAAAGTTGGTTTTGGATTGGTTTTCGAATAATTCGGATTGAGCGTTCGGGATTAAGAACATTGAAAAGAATTAAACTGGCTTGCGATTATTATTGGATTCATCGCATTGGGCACCGGATTGAAGTGTTATTTTTTTTCGATTGGTGTATTATTTATTCAGATTGGTTTCGAATCCACACTTAATCATTCGGACTGGTGCCGGATTCCGTCGGATTTATTATGATTGATTTCAAGATGTCCTACAGATTCAAAGAGATTGGAGACACGGATTCGGTATGGGTTCTCATTGAAGTTGATGCTGATACATAAATGGAGAAGGATTGATAAGTGAGCCTCGGATCCATTTAGATTGAATTAGGGGCTGAGACATGGATTGAGATTGGGATACAATATGGGATTGAAAACCCGGATTGAGAAAGATTGAAGAGGATTGAAAACTTGTTAAGATTTTTTCCAATTAATTCGAATTGGTTTGAACTGGAGCACGTTCACCAATTGCTGCATACTATAAGTCTTGAAGATCTTTAAATTTTTTAGAAATACATTTTAGTTAACCTAAATTTTTAAGGACACTTTTCCAGCTTTTTCACAGAACCATGCTTGTGTCACTTTCTTCAAAAAACATTTTATTTCCTCCAAAATTCTCTAAAATTCCATGGTACATTTTTGTATTCTAACAAAAAATTTAATTTTTAAATAGCTTAAAACCGCGAGATACGTAAAAACTATTTATAAACGTAAACGATATTTGATTCAACAATTTAAACATTAACATTTTTGTCCTAAAAAATTATCATAATTCTTGTCCCAAACGTTTTTAAATTATTTTATGGCAAAACAGTTTTCTTTACTTCCTATAAATGATTCAAATTGTAATGAAATATTTAGTTTTATACTTTTATTTGATGTAAACGCTTTTCTAGAATTACATTAATTTTAATGTTTCAATTTTTATAACGCTGTTTTGCTGACTTGTTTAAATTTCGTTTAATCATCAGAATACTATAATATAGTTTAAGTTTAAATTTATACTTATCTTACACCTTAAAGCTGCGTCTGAAGTCAACGGGACATTGAATTTCACAACAAAAGGCACTACTGTATTTTGTTTTGAAATGCAGTATGAATTCTGAATATTTTGTAGTTTGTATACAATCATTATTAATATAACAATCAGAAGGTATTAAAAAAATAAAAAAAACTATCTTTTTCCTAGCAGTTCATTGCTGCCTATTGAATTAGTAAGTTACACTTTGAAAAAAATAATGTCCAGGCAACAAAATAATTTTGCTGAACTTCTGTTGATTGTACCAAAGAACTTTGTTGAGCGTATCAAACACGCAGCCGCGCATGCGCTCTCTTTCGACTCATCACGAGCAGCTGACCACTTTTTTAATATGATGAATTCGAGCGAAAATTACCTCTCTGCATTTTGATTGTTAATATATTGTTTGTAAATTTATGAAAGAAAATAAAGTTGAAAAAAAGATTTGTGTTATTTTTGAAAAAACGTTAGGATGGCTGCCTCTTCGACCCAACATATTTTAGATGGATGTGGCCAAGGATCTCTAATAGATGTATTTCAAGGTAAATTATTTTTACTGATTGGTACGTTGTATTTAATTTCTCAAATCCTAAAAACATACTTGAAAGTAATTAAAAAAGTATTTAAATTATCTTCAACTATTTAAGAGAAATCTCTCAATTAACTCTCTAAATCTTTATTAGTGAAATTTCACTATTTGATAGTGAAATATAACGAATTGTATTAGCGAGAAGTGGTCACTACGAATTAGTGAAAAACTACTAATTCAATTAGTGAAAATATTTTACTAAATCAATTAGTGAAATTTCACTAAGCAAATAGTGGTTTTGAGAGATAAAGTATCTATTATTAAATAGTGGAAAATCACTAATTACACAGTGAAATAAAATACTAAATAATAGTGAAATAAAATCCACTAATTGGAAATAGTGAAAATATCAAAAATATAAATAAATATAATATAATATAAATAAGCCAAAAAATCACTATTTCAGCAGTGAATCATTCAATCACTAATTCAATTAGTGAAATTTTCACTATTTCAAATTTTGAGAGAAACACTCTTTAATATGATCACTGAGTATTCCGCAAATTGATTGTGATTAATTAAACGAATTTTCTACAAATCAGACAGATTTGATTAAATCAATCTATTTTGTCCTTCACGTTTTATTTCATACAGAAAATATTTTATTTACAAAATACAATATTCTTATGAAGTATATAAAATAATTGTAATAAAATTACTAATTTAACATTCAGACACAATGTCACACTGCAAAAAAATGTTTATTTGACCGTACAAAAGTTTATTTATCGCAAGCAATTTTATTGATTTACTATAGAGTCAACAAATTCGTTTTGTTCAGCCAAATAAATTGTTTTCTTAGAGAGTTTGTTTGAACTAAGCAAAAAGTTTGATAGGCATAACAAATTTTTTTACAGATTTGTTAAATTTATTTGGTCAAATTTACGAAATATTTGTTTATTGACACAATGGTTTTTTAGAATTCACAAAAATATTGAAGATTTTACAAAATAGTTTTGCTGAACCAACTAAATATTTTTAATCATAACAACTAAATTATTTTTTGTCGAGCGGTCTAAACTTTGGTAGACTTAACAAAATAGTTTTGTTGAAACCATACAATATTTTTGAAGCAAAAATTATTTTCTAAACGGAAAAATTTATTTTGTGAATAAAATGTAAAATAGATTCTGTATGAGAAAAAAACTAGAAGGACAAAATGTATTGATGGGTGATTACACTGAGAAAAATGAATTATACCCGGTAATTAAAAATATGTTATCAGGTATAATATTGGACTATTAACTATGGGACAGCGATCCAGATTATACGAACTAAAATATGCAGATATTCAAGAATAGATAATACCGGATAAAATCTTGGATTATAAATTGAAACAGGAGATTTTTAAATTTATAATCTAAATATATTAGAGCCTAAAATCTAAGATATTAGAATCTATAATCCAAGATATTAAAATCAATAATCCAATATCCTAAAATATAAAATCCAGGATATGACGAACTATGATCCAAGGTATTAAATCTACCGTCCTAAGATATTAAAATTCCCAGAGTTCGATAAATCTAAAAAACCTTTTAGTGTTGTGTGTGTGGCGGGGAAAACAAATTAAAATTAAAACGGGAATAAGTGACTCAAAGTTTTTAAACAATTACGTAAGTACCGTTTGCACCATGCTTTATTCAGTGTTCTTTTTGATTTTCAAACACAAAAAAACTGGTCAACGATTTTGAGGTTATTTTATGTACCAAAGTGTCTAGGCTCTAGGCAAACCGAAAGTTAACGTCTACTCTTGAAGTTGATTGATTTTTTTTAATATACACTTGTTCTAGACGTTTAATTTTGGGTGAGACTTTGTATTATTTCCTGAATAACATACGAGTACACATAATTTGCGAAACACAGAACACGCGGAGCAGGACGCAGAGAAAAAATGGATGCGCGCGCACGCCTGCATGTTTAATAATCTCCAGATGTTAAGAATAAATAACTGAAGATTATAAGAATTTAACATCTCCAGATAATGTTTGCTAATATCTTCATATATTAGGAAAATATGAAAGATTATACGCGATATAATATTTTTCGTTACGGGGTATTATTCTCAACTGGTAATATCCACTTCGTATAATACATTTTCTCAGTGTAGACGAAAAAGTGATTGATGAAGAGATTTCTCTTAAATACTTTAAATAATTGCTAAATTACTTCCAAGTTGTTTTTAGGATTTGAGAAATTAAATACAATCCATCTAAAATATGTTCGGTCGTAACGTCCGTCATCCTAACGTTTCTTCGAAACAAGCACGACTTTTTTTTTCATCTTTATTTTCATTGATAGAACTACAAATAATATTAACGATCAAAATGCAGAGAGGCGATTTTCGCTCGAATCCACCATATTGAAAAAGTGCTCAGCTGCTCGTCATGAGTCGAAAGAGAGCGCATGCGCGGCTGCGTGTTTGGTACGCTTAACAAAGTTCTTTGGTACAATCAACAAAAAGGGCTTAACAAACTATTTTTGAGCCAAATAAATTATTTTGTAACTTTAACTGCTTCTTTGGTAGTCTCAGCCAAATTTTGTTAAGAATTAACCTAACTGTTCAAAAAAATTATTTTGTTGCCTGGACATTATTTTTTTCTCAGTGTACTGATTGCTTTAGTAAAATTTCTTCTAATTCGGATTTAGAGAGTAGACTATAGGGTGGCCCTACTTTTTGAGGGCAGGGTCTGATGGCATTTGCAATGGGAAGACCTACGGGTGTCAGTTTGATATTGACCCTCGGGTACAGGTTCGACACCTTGCAAGCATTACTTATGTTCCATGTTTACCATAGCAAAACACCGTAACTCGTCGGGTCGTACCTCCTTTAGCTACTCGGGTGTCGCAGGAGCAACCTGAGATTTTATTCCGACCATATATTCGCTTACACCCATGTATGTGTTGAACACTACACAACTTTTGTGTGTTTATATTCCCACACATGCATGCCAAGAGGCAAATTCAGCACGAGCTTAGCGTTCCCTCCACAGTTTTAAATTTACAATTAGTTTCAGAATGTAGGTTTACATCCGCTATTCCCTGCATAGGAAATCTCCTAAATAGCGCTTTAATCCAAACAACCGGTTTCCTCTAAATAATGCTGTATATGTGTTAGCACTAAATTGCTAGCACGAATGCATGTTTTATGCTTCGGTGGTACAAAAATGCATTGGAATTTTTTTTTCGATCTGATCGAATCCACACAAAAATATTTGCGTTGAAAGTATGAAATTTAGAGGTTTCGCAAGCCCCATGACTTGGTGAGCACCAGCCAACTTAAACCTAAAAAAGACATGACAATTTTTTTCTCCGGGATATTAATCTTATCTGATACACATATGCGTATTTTATTCAAAAAAATCGTGAAAGTACTTTTTTTGCAAATTTTAAGTTTTGATTACAAAAAGAAAAATTAAAAAAAAATGTATGTACAGGGCTTGTTTAAAATAAATTATACAGCCACAACAATTCTACAAACATTTTTGTAAAATTATAACTGTTGAATCTACAAGAGGTTATATATTCCTTTAATGTAAAAGATTATTAAGGAGTAATAATAATTACTGGACTTTTTTGGCAAAATTTTCTCCTCTGCTGATGTTCGAATATTCTTGAAATGCAATTAAAAAAACCATGGGAGTCCGACTTTCAAAAGACTATTTTTACTCTTATTTTTTTAATTTACGTTTTTTTTCGCTGTCTTTTGCTAAAAAGCAGAGTAAAAATAATTATCAAATCCTATTCTAAAATGGGAACTATATAATTTACAGAGGTTTCTGTATATTTGAATAAAAAGCGTTTATCGCAGCAACGCGCATGATTTAATAAATAAATAAATGCTTCAAGTTTTGTAGGGAGGATTTGTTTGAAGAGCACTTTTAAGGCAAAATAAAGCAATATCAAATAAATGTCATCTCACTTCAAGGATCTTTCGATTAAAGTTAGTTAAGGCTTTCCCTGGTAAAGTTTAAGACGACGTATTTTCCCGTAAAAAAAAAATACGTTTTTGTAAATTTTATTCAGAATCGTCATTAATAGGTAAATCGAGTTGAAACTCATAATTTCTCTTTACAATCGGCTGTAGAATGCAAATAAATAATTACTTTCAAAATATCAACCCCATAATTCTGTTTCATATGGGTCCCAAAAAATCCCGTAAGCGAAAAATTTGGTTTTGCGAGTTTTCTGGGACTTATTACGATTTTTTACATTTTTTGTATTAAAATGATTTCTGATACATAAAGTACTACTTTCTATTGATAATAAGATATTTAAATAAATTATTTAACCATTTTGTTATTGTTTTTTAGAAATTTTCTATCAGAATAAAGTTAGAAAGTCGCATTTTTTCCCAAATTTTTTAACTTTTTTTAACTTTTCAGTTAGAACGAGGCAATAGTAAATTTAATTTAATGGAAATAATTGTTTAAACCATTTCTTGTTATTTATAATAATATAATTTTTTAATAGTGTTAGAAAGTTGCGGTTTGTTCTAAAATTTTCCACTTTTTGTTTACTATTCAATTAAAGTGAGCTAATAATTAATTCAGGTTATTAAAAATAATTGCTTAAACTATTTTAATTATTTATAATAATATTTACTATAATTGATGCTCGGAAGTGGCGGCCTTTCCTGAAATATTCAACTGTTTGTCCACTTTTCACTTCCAGCGAGGTAAAAACTAATGCCATGTATCAAACATAATAGTTTTAATAACTTATTATTGTTCATAACTATCTTCTCTTAGATAAATTCTAGAAACTTTCGTTTTTTCCCCGAAATTTTTAACCTTCCTTTAGTTTTTTAGTCATAATCAAATAATAGATAATCATTAGAAACAACTATATTTTAAACAATCACTTTCTTTTTTTTTGTAAATATTTTTTTCTAATATAAAATAAATATTTCAAATATTCTTTAAGTTTCCTGTATGGATAATCTTAATTGTAAGCTTTTATTGAAGAAGTCACTGAAAGCTGAAAATTTCAGAAAAACTCGCAACTTGCTAGCATTACGTTGAAAGAAGATAGCATAATATAGGGAAATATAATTATAAAGAATAATAATTTAAATGAGCAATTATATTTGTTAAATTGCATTAATTATTACCTCGCTTTAAATAAAACTTACATAAAAAGAGGAAAATTTGATAAACAACAGCAAATCTCTAGCATTATTCTAAGTGAATATTGGCAAACATAATAATAAATAGTTTGAGCAATTATTTCTATTAAATTTCATTAATTATCTTTATTATTTATTATATTGTTCACAAATAAATGAAAGATGGGGTTTTGCACATTTTTTGCACTAATTATTATTTTTTATGTTTCTTTGAGGGCAAATTATTTATAATACATAAGATATATGACTTTCTAATGAGCATTAGGTATTTAACTAAATGTTTTATACAATTTATTATTATTGATAGCAATTTTACTTTAGATGAAAGTTAAAAATTCTCATATTTTTTTAGTATTTCAACTGTCTTTCCAAGTTTCATTTAGACTGAGGTAATAATCAATCTAAAATAGTAAAAATTCTATATTTAAGTAACCTAATATTATCTAATATTTTCTTTAAATTATGCTAAAACGTGGCGTGTTCTCTAAAAACAAGAATAGTTTTTCAATAATATTCAACTTTTTTCATATTGAAGTATTTTTAGTCTTTTTCTAATTTCTAATTTCTTTTTTATAATTTCTAACTATGACACATATAGAAAATTTGAAGTCTTTATTTTTATTAATATGAAATCACAAAAAAAAGACATCTGTATCAAAAAATTACTAATTTTTCGGCACTTTTACAGCACTCTCACCAAGAAAGAAAACGATTTGAGTATTTATAGAACATTTTTTATTCTTTGAAAAATTTTAGATTGCTTTAGCATAGGCTTTTTTAATGCACTTGTAGAATCTGGAATGTTGTAGAATATTTTGAAATTATCTAGAATGATTTAGAGTTTCAATAACTATCACTTATTTCTAAAATTCTGGGTGTATTTCTTGAATGATTTTGAAATTTTGGAAACTTTTTAAACTTTTTTGGAATAGAATCTTTTTCGATGCTTTTGAATACTGCAAAGTCATATAAAACTTTGTGTGGAATATTTTAGAATATTTTCTGAAGTTTTTGCTAGATTATGTCGAGTTTTCAAGAATGTTGAATCATTTTTGGTAAAAAATTCAACTACTCATTTGAAATGTGAACTAATTTGATAAAAATTCAGTTTTTCGATGAAAGATTCATCTTTTTTGTAGAAAATTGAACTATTTTGTTAATTTTTTGGTTTTTGTTGTTAATTAATTTTTCTTACTAAAAATGTATCTGTTTCATTGCTAGTTCAAAATTAGTATTTTTAATTGCACATTGATCTTTTCTGGTAGAGAATTCAACTTTTTTGTAGACGATTCTCTTTTTTGGTCTCAAAAAAATTCTTGGAAAAAAATGTATCCTCCTGGTTGAAAATTTAACTATTTATTTTAAAATTCACCTTTTTTTGGTGAAAATTCAGCTACTTGGTTGCAATTTGAACTAGTTTGCCAGAAATTGATTTTTTCACAGATTCACCTCTATGGTTAAAGAATTAACTTTTTTCTGTTGAACATTCTTCTTCTGTTTTTTGTTAAAAATAAATTTTTTCATCTAAAAATTTAACTATTTTATTTTTGGTTGTAAGTTTAAATTTTATAAATTAAAATTCAATTTTTGGAATGAAAATGCATGTATATTGTTAAACATTTGTCTTGTTGATTAGAAAATTCATCGTGTTGTTTAGAAAATTCATCTTTCTTGGTTTAAAATACACTTTCTTATTGAAAATTCTATAGTATTCTACATAATTCTTTCTTTTTTTTGCTTAAAATTTAACGGGTTTTGATTGAATTTTAATCTTCATTATTTAAAAATTACCATTTGGCTGAAAATTCGTCTTTGTGGGTGGAAAATTCAACTATTTTGATAAAGTCATATTTTTTACCTAAAATTCGTCGCTTTTGTTGAAAAATCGTCCTTAGGATTGAAAAATCAACTTTTATAGGGGAAAAGATTCAACAATTTTGTTAAAAGTTCATCTATTTTGCTAGAAGTTTTTTCGCTTAAAGGTTCAACTATTTGGTGATAATTCAAATTTTAGTTTAATGCTTAATTGTTTTTTAATTCACTTTTTGGGATTGAAAATTTGTATCATTTGATAGAAAATCTTTTTTAGTGGAAAATGCATTCAGTGTTTTATATTAATTTAATATGGGATTTAGTTTAATTATAATTAAAACAATTTATTCCCCTATTTTCGTGAAAAAACATTCTATTTTCATCGCTTTCAGAGACTTTTGAACTACGTTACTTGGGGGGGGGGGGTCCAAAATAGCTCAAGATTTGAAACGTAGTTTGTGCTGGCCCCTAAAGGCGAATGCTGAAATCACAACTACGAAGCAAAACTTTGGACAGGAATAAAAAATATCAAAGTGAAAGGGAGTTTTGTTGTTATTTTTTTGACGAGCGTAGTGAAATAGTTGAAATGGTCATAGTATGTAGCTGTGAAAAAAAATCCTCTCTAGCTCAGCTGGGATTCGAATCCAGGTCTGGTGCTGTTATCCACCAAGCTACGGAGGTTAACGAGACTAATTATTTTTTTCACAGCCTCCTGCAAGCGAAGAATTACATCGTCAGACGTCTTGTAAAAGTTTATATATTTAATATCATTGCAAAATTGAGTTTTGATATTATGTTGTCAACTGAGCGGCCAATCAATGAAAAACCTCAGATTGTTCCCCTAGATGTCTCACGCGAACTCGGTAAGAAACTCTTGGAACTCGTAGGAATCTTGGAAATCTTTCACCAAGTGTGAAGCGTTTATACCACGAAGCATTCACCCATTCCCACCTTCATGATAAACACATTGCCTCAGTAAGACAAATGAACAGCCGACTCCATCCGAACGCCGACGAACTTGGCCGAGTCTGTTTTCTCCTGGAGTCTCGATCGCAAGAAGATTTGGAAATCTCAGTACTCCAGAGTCCAGGCGATCTCAAAGAAATCTTGTAACTCTCTTTACGAATTCGATTGAGAATGCCGCATTTATAATTTTAAGAGTTACCACCGATTAGACCCTCGTTGTCGCCTAACGCTGATCTACGAGTCTAAACAAAAATGGTCATAGTCTTTAACCGTGAAAAATTTCTCTCTAGCTCCACTGGGATTCGCTGAGCAATTTGCAGACCTGGGTTCGAATCCCAGCGGAGCTAGAGAGAAATTTTTTCTTAGCTGAAAACTATAACCATTTTGGTTTAGACTGATAGATCAAAAACCGTAATTCCATCGACAAAAAACTATCAACGTTGAAGGTTCATAGGTAAGAAGAAGAAGCAATCTTTGTGTGGAATAAGATCCGTCTTGTACCAAAGATGGGATCGATCAGTGGGTAGTGTATAAAATATGTTTTCAAGCCGTACGACAATTTGCTTTAACAAACAGAAAACGCTCGCCATTCGCCATCCCGTCGAGTGGCTGTCGTTCTTAGGACGTACTGCCACGAACAAGTTTATTACAACCCCCTGTCGAGAATCCAGTCATGTTTCAAAGAACTGGAACCCACTAGACTTCCAGACTCGTGTGGAGTCGCACTCACATCAAGTATTCACTTGTGTATGTCGTACAGGCAGTCTGGCACAAGCCGAACATTATGTTACTGCTACTATATACTCTCTGTACGTACATTAAATGTGCGACTGAGCGACTCGACATGTACATACATACATACATGAGTCAGCCTGCAAAGACTATTTGCGAACGTTCACGAAGCATGGAAGGCTGAAAGCCCTTGGAAAAACAAGACCAGAAAGTCCATTTCTACTTTCGGCGACTTGTTACCAGCTTCAGGGTCTATAACGTCGCCAATGTCGCGGTTAAGTCCTTTTTCGCATGCCCGTGCCGCCACTTCTTCCATGTCCCCCTAAAACCCTCGTGCTCGTGAACTCAATGACACAGTGGAAACTTTCTAAAAAAAAGTCATATTCTGTATTGGGCATGGTTAAACTGCGATATGCCATCTCTTGCCAAAAATCAGAACTTGGAAGAGTAGGTAGATTTTTTAAAATGGATGTGAATCTTGTCGTATACAAGATTTTATGATTTTCATGTGGTGTTTGAAGTAATAATTGTGTAGTAAAAATGATATTTTATCGACAACAAAGTATTTCAGGTTGAATTCACATCTTATAGAGTAAAAAAACACATTTGTTGACAAAAATGTTTTTCTAAAAATACAAAATTATTTTTTACACAGTCATTTTAAATTTCAATAGATTCTAAGCTTAAATAAACTTATTTCGATGCAAACATAAACTCGTAAAATTTCAATTATTCATACATGAAATATTTACTATATAAAAAATCTGACCTAAAACTTAGGTTAGAATTTGTATTTCAACTTTAATCGTCTATTATTTATATTCTCTGTATGGTCTATATCAAATTTTTCGCTACATACATCAATTAAAGTTCAATTGACCATAAAATGCATTGAAATTCACATAAGATAGTCAAATGATTTTCTTTTTTCTAGAAAACAAATTGACTAGAAGTATGTTTTCCATTCTATATGAGATGAAAATTCTATCTGAAGCGCTTCGTTTCGGGCAAACCGGATTTTTACTACTGAATATTTTTTTTAACTGCACAAGATAATCATAGAAACACTTGTATGCCAAAAATAAAAAATTCTCACCTATTCTTTCTGGTTTTAATTTTCGGCACCAGGTGGCGTAATGATCGACCACCATTCCCAATTTGGAATGTTTTAACTACGATACGCCATCTGGTACCAAAACTCAGAACTAGAATGTGTACCTAACATTTTTAAGATGCATTTTCGTTTGTACATACGGTTCTCTAAATCCGAATTAGTAGAAATTTTACCAATGCTATTAGTAGCATTGGGTCTGAATCTGCTTAGTAGCACTTACTTACTAATTCAATGAGTAGAAATTTACTGCTAGGAAAATACAATTTATTAATAAAAAAATTTAATTATCGAATCGAATGGTCCTATTAGTTTTCAGGTATCTCACATTTTACAACAATTTAAAACAGAAAATTTTTATTACGAAAATACGCGATGGAATTTTACAGAATTTTGGAGCCAATAAAATGCCTTCAAAACAAAGTGGCAGTAAAATTATTTTTAAATATTGCGCAGAAAGTACAGGGCGTCTCTACCACAGCGTAGACGTTTGTACGGTGTTGACGCCGTGATTCTCGCGATTTTTTGTTTGTGACTAAGTGGATTCTGACTAAAATTTATTACTCATTAAATAATTTTGGTCACTGATATTATTATTTAATGAATTTCTAGTTCCGCTGAAATAAGTAAGTTTTAGTTTAATACTGAAGAATAAGTGAACAGTTTAATTAGAACTGGGAATGTGTCCTGGAAAAAGTTGGGCCATCTAAAATGTATTTTCAAAATTTTCAAAATATTAAAAATCTACAACTTGAGGTAGCTAGCTAGTACGGTTGTATGCAATTTAATGTATTTTTTGTGCAGTTTTCACATGTATTGTAATTTTCCATTTTCTCCAAACTCTCAGTTTAGTAACAGTGTTCGGGGCTGCTTGCAAGTAGCCCTGTCACTAAATCGGTGCAACTGAAAAGTAAACAGTCAGGACCGCCTGAATCATTTCAAATTGAAATGCATAAGATTGCGCAATCTCCGCATGTGCGCACTGTGCCGCTGCACTACGCTGTTGGTGATTTTCAGACATGAGTTGCAACTGTCTCTCGTCTCTTGAGCTGAGAAACTGCATTGGCCAGCAGTTCTAGGAATTACTAAGCTAGGGATCACTAAAATGCAGCTCTGGTGTATTTAATAATTTCTTATTTGATTTCAATAAAATTCTCTTAACTGTATTTTTTAAATTAGATTTTCACTAATTAGCAATACCCTAATTGGCGCTATTTGAATTAATAGAAAACTGCTACTACCAATGACTAGTTTTCTACTTATTCATATTTAGAGATTGGGAAATTCCTTAAATTATTTTATACATTAAAAAACTTGGAAAAGTCCTTGAATTTCACTCATAGTCCTGAAATTTTCATTCCTTTAAAAAAATGGGTTTCTAAACTTGTTCTCTGCTGAATGATAAAAGACTGCAGAACCGATTTTTAGGAGTTTTTATTTCATTTCTAGTTTTTTCGTTTGTTTTAATGTATGAGAACACACCATTTTAACAACAGATTATCTATTTTAACATCATTAAATATTTTCAAACCTACTAGCTTTTTTCTGTCAGTTTATTAAAACTTAGTTCAATTACTCGTATAATAAGTTTCTATTGATTAGAATTGGTTAAAATTTGACTAACATACTCCACACTATTTGTACAGTATGGACGTAGGTCAGAGTTAAAATCAGGGAATTTGATTGGACGAGGAAAGTCAGGGATTTTGAAATAAATCTTGCAAAATTCCAGGGATTTCTAAATGGGACACTGGAAGTGTCAAAGATAATTTATTTGAAACTTTTTCACTTGAATTTAAAATTACTTTTTCCCATTCATAGAGGATTCTGCGATAAAAATGTTACACGATTGCGATGGGCTACTCACTGAGAAATCTGAAAATCTTAAAACTATGAATGTGGCAGTCTCAATCGAATTTGCATAGAGAGTGTTAAGATTTCATTGAGACTGCTGAGATTTCCCAGCTTTCTAAAACTTCTCGAGATTGGGAGAAATCAGACTCGGTTAAGCTAGGCAGCGTTCGGATGGAGTCGGCCCTTCGTTCGGCTCGCCCAGGTAACGTGTGCATCACGAACGTGTCAATGTGTGAATGCTTCGTGGTGTGAATGCTCCACGCTTGGCGAAAGATTTCCAAGATTTCCAAGAGTTCCTCAAACAGTTCTCCTAAGATTTCCAGCGCAGCAATATGAGATTTCTCAGTGAATTATAGCCCCTCGCACGATTGTTCTACTTGAATATTAATGGTCAGGGAAAACGAGAAAATTGGCTAGACTCGGACTAAACTTATAGTCGAGGCATTACGTCAGAAAAAAGAGTGAAATTCCCGAAAAAAATCGGGTTTACAATTTTTTTGGGATAACGCTTTATTATGGGGGCCTATTTAACATGGTAAAAATGCTACCGCGAATACGAAGGGGAACCCAGTTTTTCTTTTAACTTAGCGATTTTTCGCTGAAAATCATAAAAAAGTGCGGACTTTTCAATGTACCATAACTCGAAACCTATTAAAGATAGCGGATTATTGGTACCACAAAATTTTCTCGTACTTTTTTTCTCTTTCTTTCTGTTGTTAGACATTTTGCTCTAAAATGCAATGGGAATACTCCGTCCACGCAAACGTGCTTCTTGGAAATGTTTTTAAAAAAATCGGGTTCCCCTCGTATTTGTGGTAGCATTTTTAATATGTTAAATATGACCCCTTAATAAAGCGTTTTCTAAAAAAAATTGTTACCTTGATTTTTTCGGGAACAAAACTACCAGATGCCTGAACTATTGGAGAATTTAAAAAATAATGTTTAAGGCTACCCTGATATAATGCTCTAGTTATTCATTTATTTGACTTTTATTTTTTTTGTCTTTTTTAAGTTGCTTCCTTCTGAATCTTATTCTTTTAGTTAAGCATTTTATCACTTGGTTACAAATTCAACAATTTTATTAAAAAGTCATCCTTTTTGTTTGAAATATCTGATATTACATCATTCATTAGGAATTCATCTTTTTTGTTAAAAAATCAAATGTTTATGTGAAGTTTTAACCCACTTATAAAAAATCATTTTTAAATTGAAAGATTCACCATGAGTGTTGTAAAATTCATAACGTTGGTTAAAAACTTAAATACATTGTTGAAATCTGTGTTTTTTTTTTGGTTTAAAATTAATTTTTTGAACTAAGAATGTAGCTATTCCATTTCTGGCTGAAACTACATTTTTTTAAATTAAAAATTAAACTACTTGGCTATAGGTTGAAACACTTAGCTAGAAATAAAATTTTTGGTTTGAAGATCCATCTTTTGTAAAAATTAATATTTTTGGGTTAAAAATTTAACTGTTTTACAAAAAATCGATCTTTTGACTTAAAACTTCTACAATTTGGAAAACATTTTTTGTTATTTTGACTAAAAAATCTCTTTTTTTTTAAATTCGTCTTTTTAATTAAAATATACGAATTTTGGGTTGAAAGCTGATCTACTTTGTTAAAAATTAGCTTGTTTTTGTTTTGAAGATTCATAATTACGGTCATATTTCATATTTCATATACACGTGTTAAAAATTCAAATGTTCCGTACAAAATTCGTCTTACTGGTAGAAAAAATTTATCTTTTTGGATTAAAAGTTTACCTAATTTGTTAAAAATTTCTTTTTTCGGTTTCAGATTCATAATTTTAACTGAAAATATAACTTTTTAATTAAAAATTGAACTATTTTTTTTTTAATTCTCTGTGTTGTTTTTGCAATATCACCTATTTCACTTTTTGTTGGAAATTCAACGACTTTCTTAAACATTCGTATATTTGAACAAAAAATATCTCCTCTTGCATTTAAAATTCAACTTTTTTATTAAGATTTGAACTGTCTCCTAAAAGATGCAATTGTTTCGTTGAAAATTTGTTAAAAATTAAATTTTCTCATTGAAAATTTAAATGTTTCGTAGAAAATTCGTCTTTTTTGTTTGAAAATTCCCTATCTATTCAAGTATGTATTTTTTGAGAATTCGTCTTTTTTAGTAGATAATTTTTTTTTATATTGCAATTTTTCGTTGGAAATTCAATTGTTCTGTGAAAATCTAAGGATTTATAGGATGAAAATTTATCATTTTGGATGAATTTAAAATTTTATCTCTTTTGTTATAAATTTGATCTTCTTTGGTTAAAAACGCAAATTTTTGATTGCAAATGAGCCTGTTTTTGGTTGAGGCTTCAACTATTTTGTTGAAAATTCCTCTTCTTTGCTCAATTCGACTGTTTTTTAAAAATTTGAAATGATAAAACATCTCTTGGTTAAAATTTCAAATATAACATTTCCTGTTGAGTAATCATATTTTTTGTTGAAAATTATACTACTTTATTGAAACTTCAACTACTTCATTAAATCATAAGGAACAATAAGATTTTACCAAATACCACTTCAATCCAAATCAACTCAGGGGTCATACACGAAATACGTTATAGTTCACGTTGTTTTTGGATGACCCCTAAATAAATCGACGAAAAAAATGTATTCGTTAAGAATTACGTGAGACAGAGGGCAGGAGGGATGGGGGTCCAAATTTGAGGACCCTAACTAAGGGAGGATGCGTGGTTCAAAATTTCAGAAAAAAATCATTATTTATTTATAAATAATCGCAAATGAGAAAGTCTAAATTGGCTTTGAAAAAATGTTGCTGCCTACTATCTGTCCAAAAAATTTAGATACCTCAATTTTTGTATAGTTGCGGGACAAAGTACATGTTGCAGATTAAGGTTTTCCACAGAGTTTTAAAATTTTAGTGATTAATTTCCTGGTGAGTAAAAGGTGAAAAAGTACCATCATCTTACGTCAATTTCAGAATACTCAACTTTCAAGGGATGTTAAACCTTAAAAATAAAATAGAAATAATCTGCAAAAAAAATTTTAATTTCTTTGATCCTTTCTGCGTACAATAGTATATGTTAGAGTAAAAGTAATCATTTGTGTAATCCTTCTAAAAATTGTGTATGTATTGTCAATGAGCAAACAGTTGCGCTTAGATATTTAAACGATTATTTTCTTCTTTAGAAAATACAGAGGACTTTCCAATGATCTAAGCTATAAAAAAGTTATATTTGTTCATGAGAAACTAGATATAATGTTGATATTAAATGAATACATGTTCAAACTCCATTTTTCTTGCATTCCTTAGTTAAATTCGGCACACAAATTAGCAATCTCTTAAAAACCTAAAAATCCCTAAATCTCAAAGCCATCAAAATTGGCGACATTGAATTTTAAATACTTGAATAGAGAATGACTCACGAAAATACATACATAATAAATATTACATATATATTGTAAGATTTAAGCGAACGTCACCCTAGAAATTTACGACACTCGTACTCGGGTCCATTTTCATGGATAAAATGAGACCTTTCCAGAAAAGAATCATCGACTTCCAGGACGCGGCTCTTGAACGGGAAACTTTGCAGTTCTGAGGCTCGTAAACAAAACTTTTATTTCACACTAAATCGGCCAGTGGGCAGGGTCTCGAGGATGTTTATGAGGTTGGGTCCATGTATATGTATTTATATGTAATATGCACATGTATATTTGTAAACTGCCTGGGGCCCGCGCTTTTACGATCGTCGAATTGGCCCCCTTAGCCCCGTAACAAAACAGTACAAAAGTCCAGAGTATCCATATAGGCTAGTAAGGTAGGTCTTCTACCTCCGCTTCGCTTCGGGGTGGACCCGTCACTCATACACGACACACTATGCTTTCAGGAACGTAGTCTTTACTTCATTTTGCTCCCTAAATTAGCCAAATTACTGTTATTGGAAAAAAGGTTAATTTCTTCTTTCTTTCTGCTTTAAATTCTATATTTCATTTACTACCTAAACGTTCATCTTTCCAAACTACCTAGCCCATTCTCGAAGACGAAAAGTATTTGACTAGCAATAGGATTATCATATGGAAAACATCACATTGACAATCCATTATTAAAAAACGCATGGCGCCATTTTCGACCAATATCTCGAAAGTATTCTTTTCGGGAAATTCGCTCTCTTAAACTAAACTTATAGAGAAATTGTCACAGGTTGAATCATTATTTTGAATTATCACTGGTGAATCAGTGATTTTTCGACTTTGACTGGGTGAACCAGTAAGTGAATCAACTAAAACAGCGTTACTGAATACCCCAGTGAGACCAACTGATAGAATCAACAAGTGATATAGCGCTCCAAGCGGTCAATATATGGACCTCCAGTCGTCTGATACGCGCTTGTCGCCGGTCGGGTCTTTGCATTTCTCAAGTAAAAAAGAAATTTATTGTATACAAGCGTTTGTGTTTGAAATATTTTGGACCTGGCTGCAATGATCAGAAGCTATAATTAATATCTTTCACTTAAAAGAGAAGGGAGGTCCTTATAGAACACTTGGGTTAGAGTTTTGAGTTTCACTGAATAAAGTAGGCTTTGGACCCCCTCAGTCGGTTTTCGGGTTCAATTACCGTCTCGCACTCTGGAAGAGCCTCGGCGGCCCATGCGGCTAACACAAACCTAGAAAGGGAGTTGTTTATCTCCGAAAAGTCGTGGGATCGGTACCTCTAGAGAAAAAAGGTTCTCTAAGTAGTTAAAGCTGTTGATCTTGGTGGTTCGGAACCCACCTTAAACTGTAGGTCCGCCTCACACCACCAAGTAAGTGTGTGAGGATGTGTAAAGGAATAGGGAAGATGGTTCAAGAAAAATGTATACCTTTAGGGGATACATTAGAAGCTTCCATTCCACTTCTGGCTGTTCCAACTAGTGAGAAGTCACTAGTTCTTTTAAGAGTACGTATTTATGATTGGTTGAAGGTGTTTTTCTATTAAGTTTTTTTCTTAAGGAAAAATTACAAACTTCAGGATTCATGGGAAAGTTATAACTTATAGATTAATTGGATGTCCAATCCAATCCAATTATTAAAAATTACAAGGCGCCATTATCGATCGATATCTTGAAAATATTGCAATCTAGAAACTATTGTTGTCGAAAAACCGATAATTGAAGCTTCGTTTTTCTGCCGTTTGAAACAAAAAGTCTGGAAACTTCAAAATTATGAGAAATCATCACAACGGGTGGCGCTATTCTAATGCCGTTTTATTTTTATTTTTAAGGTTGTGGAAAGCTGGACAGTGGAATACTTAGTAGTCATTTTTTAGTCTGGGGAGATCTGGACAGGGGAACTTAACATTTGGGGCTGATATTCACGGCTAGGCAGAGCTAGATATTGATATTTGATTTAGGGGTCGATTTTGTTAGCATTTTCTTTAGTGGAAATTCGCACTTTTAAACAAAAAATATTATATTTAACAGCTTTATAATTTTTTTAAATAATTTAAAGTTACAATAGCGTTCTAAAGCAATAAAACAATAACGTTCTAAAAAAATTGGTGTTTTAAAGTGAAAATTATCATAGCTCAAACGAGATTTGAAATTTTTTGACAGTTCTATAGGTTATATTAACAATGTTCACAGAAAATCGTTTATTTTCAACGAAAATCATTATAATTTAAGAAATTAAATTCAGAAGAAATCAGAATTAAAAAAAAATAATCCAACGATCGTTACAAAAAATAAATAAAGAAGAAAGAGAAATAAGGCAAACTCCAAATCGCTATTTTTTCTAATTTCCAAAAAATTCGTAGTTCATTAGATTTAAGTCCAATGATTTTTGTTTAAAATAATTAAATTTACAACCTTAAACAATTTTGCATTCGGTTATAGTTTTTTTTCTCGGAAATTAAAATTTTTATAAATTCATTAGATACCGGTGAAGATTAATAATTTTTGAACAATTTTATGTTACGTTAGTATTTATTGAAAATTGGTATTTTTAAACAAGAATCACTATAATTTGAATGAGATTTCAAATTAGAAAAACAATTTGGATCATGTAAATGTTTTTCGTCGGAAAATGGGATATTTAATTAAAAAAATTACATTTGAAATGTTTAAAAGTAAATTCACAATTTTTTAAAATTTTAGTTGTTAAATTGCTCTTGTTAAGAAAAACATTAGATTTTAAAGAATATTTACAATATTTAAATAATAATAGGATATGTTAGCGTTTTTTTTAATCGTTGATCACTTATTTTAAACAAAAATCATTTGACTTCAAAAATTAAACTTAAAATTTTAAAAACTTTGGGTTAAGTTAGTACTAACCGTCGAAAATTGATATTTTTTAACAACAATTTTTTTCCAGTAATCACAGAAATTAAAAAAAAAACAGATTGCTATTTAAAAATGGAAGCTATTTCAACTTCTTTAATTTTATTTTAAATTTAGATAATAATATAACTAACATACGTTTGAATCGTTCAATTTTGTACATTTCTGGGCTTACAAATAAATATACCAATGTCAAAGGTAGGAGAAGCCTTCAGGGAAAAGTATCTAAGATACTGAAAAATGTATGAAATACTTTTTTTTTAATTGAAAAAAAGCCTCCACCGTGACAATGTGTCGAAGCACATTGCCGTGACCAGGATTCGAACCTGGGTTACTACGGCCACAACGTAGGGTCCTCACTACTAGACGATCACGGCTATTGGAGGATATGAATGTTCATTATTATTGGAATAAGATTTATAGTGTTTACAAAATTGTTGTTATTTTCTTTTGTCGGACATTGGCATTTTTATATTAAAATTATTATATTTCAAATATTCCAAACAAAATTCACAAATTTCTAGATTTTAAAGATTAAAAATTTGTATAATAATTTAGGTTATGTTCGGAACTTCCACAGCAAATTGGTATGGATTTCAAAGAATATTTACAATTTTTCAACAATTGCTCAAAGATTGTCAATGGTAATATTTAATCATAATTATAATAATAATTAATGGAATATTAAATATACGTTAACATTTTTACGTGAACTTGGTTAATTTAAATCATTAACCATATTTTGTACTGTTATGTTAGTGTTTTTCGTCTTAAATTATCTATATTGCTGATACAACATTTTTAGATTTTAAATCATATTTGCAATACTTGAACAATAATAGTGTATATTAGTGATTTTTTAAATAGAAAATCATTAATTTTACACAAAAATCACATAAATTACCAAATTCACCGTACGATTTTGAATTTTTTAGGTTATGTTAGTATTTATCGTCTGGAATTGATATTTTAAATCAAAAATTGCAAAGGTTCGATTGTATAGAAATGAAAAAGGAAACAATATTGTTATTTGAAATAAAACATTTTCAACCCCTTTCTTTTTTTAAATTTAGATATAAGTGTTACTAAGTTTGAAGCATTTAACTTGGTAAATTTTTGGGTTTAAAAAAGTTTAAATAAATAGTACAGATAATGAAAATGTTCAGATAAAATAATCTAAAATACTGAAAAATGTGTAAAATAATTTTTTTAGTTTAATAAGAACCATTTTAAGGATTGTGAGGAACAAAAAGTTAATTTAATCTTACACACAATTGTAATATAAATGAATAAAAACTACTAAAAATCCTAAAAAAGAATTTTGTGTAAAGTTAAAAAAAACCTCCACCGTGACAATGTGTCGAAGCACATTGCCGTGACCAGGATTCGAACCTGGGTTACTACGGCCACAACGTAGGGTCCTAACCACTAGACGATCACGGCTGTTGGAGGACTTGAATGCACTTGTTATTTTACAGAAATCGATATGAAACTCGTCCAACTTATTCACTGGCGCGAAACGAGACGTCTAAAAGAAATTTACGACTCATTCCGCGGCATAAATTTTATACTTTAATCTTGCCGTCTTTCGCCTTTAGGAATAATGTGTCTAGCTAATGAATATATATTTATTAAGTGTTTTAGATTTATAACATCAACAATTACGTGCATAACAAATGCACGACTTCAGACGTTTTTGGTATCACAGGGATGATTTTTGCTCATATGTTGAAATTTTGGAAACTTTATTTTTATTAAATTTGTAAATGACCAGAAATTAAAATTATTGTTTTAATCTGTAATTTGTTTTTAGTTTTCAAAAAATTTTTGTAAATAAAAAATAATTCATTTCTGGTCATTTATCGCTTCAAGTTGATCCAATATGTGAAACAATCTGTCAACGGGATCAACTGATAGCTTGATAATTTTAATTAGTCGCCTCTGATGTCACTTTTAACTCCCTAGGGAGTGAAAATTACTTAGGGACTAAAAATTAGAACTTTTGCCTCGCTTCATAGGCATTGCAAAGTGCTGAAATCATGCAAGTGTAATGAAAAATTTGGTCTTCTTTTAGTTTTAATAAAAATATGAAATAAAGTTTTTGTTTCTGCTCTATGGATCAATTTCTAACGAATAAAAATTTTTTTTGGGCAAAATTATGAATCTTTAAATTTAAATCCTTGATCAAATAGTTCAATTTTATATAAGACTATTGAATTTTCCACTAAATTGTTGAATTTTCTATGCGAAAATACGATTTTTCTACAAAAAAGTTTAATTTTTAACCCAAAAATGTTCATTTTTAAACATAAAGTTCATTTTCAACCGAAACAGATTAGGTTTTAACCAAACTGTGGCATTTTTATCAAACAAAAAATGATCAAATTTCTACATATAAATACAAAATATTAATTTTCAACAAAACAGTTGAATTTTTAACAAAAAAGGTTAACTTTTAACAAAATTGCTGATCCCAAAAAGAAAAATTATATATAGTAAAAAATATTATATAAAATATTCATTCATTTGCTTTATACATTTTTTGTATAAAATAAATGAAAGTTAAACATAATTTTGTACACTACGTATAAACTATACATCATTTTCCATCTCGGGAATTTTCAACAAAATAATTAAATTTCGAACCAACTAAAACGTTTTCAACTAAAACACATGATTTCCTAACCAGAAATTTGATAGTAGACTTTTCCATCCAAAATAGTTTGATTTTTCTATTGAGTTCTATTAATTAATTTCGCATTAATAGACTGAACACAATAGTTTAAGTAAACATTGATGTTCATTATTAATACTTCTAAAATATCACGTTAGGAAACTGGAAATTTTTCTTAGAAAATAAAGTTAAATTTCGAATATAAAACTAAATGCTTATTCTTATTAACACACTCTATTTTGTAAAAATAATGTTCAGATCTAATGTAGGCAATATTATTTGTTATTAAACATTTTATTGTACTTTATATCTTTTTCGAAAAATTTAATTCGTTTATTTACAATGACATTTTTTACGATTCAAAATAAAACTACACAACTCATCAAAAATAAATTATATAAAATTTTTAGTTCTCTTTTGGGAGAGGAACTATTTTCGATTAATTTTGATCGAATGTGGTGTTAGTTTTCCTAAAATTTTATTGAAAAATGTTTATTTTTATTTTTTACCATTGAAACAAAACTACGCATCTTATCTAAAAATAATTATTACAAATTTGTAGATATATTTTGGGTGAACAATTTTGATCAATTAATCGTTTTTCATATCACCTATATAGTTTTCCTGGAAGAAGGAAATTTTATTTTTTCAAAGCATTTTCGATGGATAAAACTAGAACCGCTGGTCAAAAATGGCTAGTTAAGGAACTCATTATTTCTTTGTATGTCTTAAAACTGTTTGCCGATAAGCTCAATCCAATCTGTTTAATCGTTCGAAAGTTATCTTGCCTACAGGATACAAACATACAGTCAGGCATACATTCAGACAAAAATATTTTTTCTGGCTCAGGGGGTCTCAAAACATAGAGATATGATAAAAACCAACGAAGTCAAACTTTACCTAAAATTAATACACTGAAACTTGGATTTAGGCAGGATGGATTTACGTCGTCGAGCGTGGCAGACAGACTGTTTACATTCGGGCGGTCTGGATTTACGATCAAGTTCACTGCAAACCATTTCCGAAACCGTTCTTAAGTCCAAGTTCCATGTACTGTAAAAAACTACTTAATTTCTACACAGCCCCTGATTATGAAGATTTATTTTGAAAAAAGTAAAATACTGAACACTGGTGCACTCCTTTTTATGTGACGTTCAATTAACTGTATGTGAATTGTGAATTTATTTTCTTTTTTACGTGTTTTTGTTTTTGAGAATATTGTATGTAATCTCGACTGTCTCATCTTTTGATTTGTACCTTTCTGGCAAAGGAAGAAAAAGCATGGACAGTATCGACTTCACGGTTGCTCATCTACCTTACATATATGCTACATATACGTATATGTCACATATATAGGGCTTGTTCTCACACTGGAGAACATGAATTATTGTCCTGCCACCCGCCAGACCAGCTGTCATCATCTCGTTCGAATCGCGAAACTACAAGTATACAAA
>NC_046664.1:53918609-53938556 GCF_010883055.1 Belonocnema kinseyi
GTAATCCGGAGTAATTTAGGTCATTCGCAATAATTATAGTATTCAAGAGTAAATCAATTATAAAAAGGAGTAATCCAATTTCAATCCAGAGTAATTAGGAGTAATCCACATATAAACTGGAGTAATTCAAGCAATTCGAAGTAATAAAAGTATTCAAGAGTATAATTAAATTAAAAATCGGAGTTATTCACTTGTAATCCGCTATTACTCTTTTTAATCCAGATAAATTAATCTGGTTCTTATTGAATTCTTAAACTAAGAAAGGTACATTTTTACATAAAAATGATATAATTAAACTTTTAACTAAAAAAATAGATTATAAAAATATACGAATTTCCTACCAAATAGTTGAAATTTTTCACTGAATCATTGAACTTTGAAGACAAATTGACGATTTTTCAATACAAATTATCAAATAAAAAATATTAAATTTTGATAAAAAAGTTAATTTTATACCAAAAAAGACAATTTTCCAACAAAAGATAAGAACTCTCAACCCAAAACTTGAATTTTCAACTAAAATAGATTAATTTTAAACAAAAATACGAATTTTTAACAAAATAGTTCAATTTCAACTAAACGTAAACTTTCCATTACCAAAGTAATTCTTCAACAACAAACAATAAATTTTTAACAAAACAGTTCAATTTCCAACGAAATAGATGAATTTTTTAATAAAATTTTGAATCGCTAGCCGAAAAATGCATTTTTAAGGAAGTAGTTGAACTTTAAAACCTGGTTGTTAAAATTTTAATAAAAAAGACAAATTGTCAATAAAATTCATAAATTCTCAACCAAAAAGTTAAATTTTTAGGACAGAAAGAATTTTTTTAATGTTTAAGAAAGTTGTTAAACTTTAAAACCTAGATGTTAAATGTGTAATCAAAAAGATGAATTTAAAAATAAAAATATTAATTTTCTGTTAAAAGTAACCATTTTTTAACAAAATTCAAGGATTTTATCAACCAAGAAGATGAATTTTCTACTAAAAAAGATGAATTTTTAAACAAAAAGATTAATTTACTACCAAAATAGAAGAATTATTAATAAAATTCAAGAATTCTGAACCAAAAAGTTGAATTTTCAACTAAAAAAGATGGATTCTTGAACAGATTAATTTACAACAATAAAAAAATGTCAATAAAATTAATGAATTCTTAACCAAAAAGTTGATTTTTTAGGGTAGAAAATTTTTTTTTAATGTTTAAGAAAGCAATGCAACTTTAAAACCTACTTGTTCAATTTGTAACCAAAAAGATAAATTTATAAATGAGAATGTTAATTTTGTACTTAAAAAACAAATTTTGCAAAGTCAAGCATGTTCTTATCCAAAAAGATGAATTTTTAACTAAGAAACATGAATTTTTAAACCAAAAAAAATTAATTTACTACCAAAAAAGACGAATTTTCAATAAAAATCAAGAATTCTTCACCAAGCACTTGAATTTTCAACTAATAAAAGAGGAATTTTTAAACAAAAAGATCCCTAATTTACATATTTTCTAAGTTGAACTACATTGTAAAAAATTTATTATTCTGGTCAAAGACTCTTGATTTTAATTGAAAACGGGTTGGTTGAAAATTTAACAATTATTATGAAAATTCGTTTTATTTTTAATAAAATTTTGTAGTTCAAAATTTAACTCTCATATTTTGTGAAAATTTGTCTTTCTCAGTTGAAATTTTGTTTATTGATTTTGTAGAAAATGAAGATTCTTGCTTGAAAACTTATTTTTCGGGGATAAAATATTAACTATTACATTTTTATTGGAAAATTATGTTTATTGGTTAGAAATTAATCTACTTTTCATAAAATTGAACTCTTTTTTTGAAATTTATTTTTATTAATTTCAAAATTTTAGTCGTAAATTCATCTCTCTGGTATAAAAATGAACTATTTTTTTGATAATTCGTTTTTTTTTGTTCGTTAAAAAGTCAAAATTCGTCTTTCTCGCTACAAAAGTCATCTTGGTTAAATAATTTTAACAATTTAGTTAAAAGTTCATCTAGTGTGTCTAAGATTGAAAAATTTTGTGAAAAAGTAATCCTCTAGCCTACAGTCCCCCGTGTATTCTAGAGTAATCCAGAGTAATACACTTGCTATCCAGATTCCGTTATTGGTTCAAAAATGATCTTTTTACTTAAAAATTTGTCTTTTTCAATAGAAAGTTAACATTCTTTATTGAAAATTTAACTGGTTTTGTTGAATTTTTTTTTCTCGTTGAAAATTAATTTTTAAGATTTGTTTTTCTTTATTTTAAAATTCATTTTCTTTGTCGTAAGTTGAATTATTTTGTTAAAAATTAATTATTTTAACTCTAAACAAAAATGTTATAACTGAAAATTTGTCTTTCTGAGTTGAGATTTACTTCATTTGTTTAAAATATCGTTTTTTTTGTCGAAAGTTCAGATCCGTTTTTGATCAAATTCATAAATTTTGTTGAAGAGTAATTTTTTATAGAAGATTATTTTTCATTGTTTGAAAACCCAGCTCTTCAGTTGAAAATTAATATATTTTTATTAACACATGTGAAAATTAGTTTTTTTTCTGTTGAAAATTGATATTTTTATCTGTAAATGTAGCTATTCCATTTTCTATGCGAAAATTGATCTTTTTAGTTGAAAATAAAACTCATTCTCTCATTTCAGGATATTTATCAAATATAATTTTTTTTGTCTTTCACGTCAAAATTGTCATTTTAAATATTAATTTTTAAAATAAAATTGACAAATATAAATATACCTGTTATTTTTTATCCGCTTTTACTTAATAGTTAAAACTTGATATTATATTACAGTAATTAGTTCTATCGAAATTAAAAATTTTAAAAACCATGTAAAAATCTAGTAAGTAGAGTCAATTTTCTCCACCGGTAGTATTGAATAAATACAAACTCTCCAAATTTTGATATTGTTAATTGAAAGTTTGTTCAGGCGGAAATTGATTAAAAATGATGATATTATATCACCTTGAAACTCGAATTCGAGGAGAATGAGTCTGACTTTAAAGTGAAGTTACTACTTGCTAAGTAGTGCCGTTCTTTTTATGCCAGCCAACATTAACGATAAAATGTACGCATTTCTCCCCTTTTTTTCAAAATTCCCTGCATTACAAAATTTAAGGCTCAACTAAGTTTTTATAAAATTCCCCTGATTATTTACTTCTATTCAATTCCAGGCAATTTTGTACTCAGAGAATTCAAGTACAACTGTCCATTCTCCGTCCAAGAATAGTCTAGATTCTTGGAGCCAAGTTGTGATGACTAGCGTATTATAAGAAATTCAGTTTCTTAAAACTCACTTTCAAAACATTAAAACATACATTATTGCATTAATTATAAATTATTACAATAACTTCCTTCGTGATAAATAAAACCGATTTTAATTAGAATAACAATTGAAATGGATTCTGGAAAAAAAAGTTTTTCACGCTTATTACAAAAAAGGTTTGTTTCACATCATAATATAGTGCAGTCTTTTTTTGTTAAACAATTTTTTTGCAATATAACATATTTTCTTTTGATCAAGCAATTAAGAAACGCATATTTTATTACAAGTTTTCTCTCGAATGTAAATTAGACGCTTATTTGAATCTTTAAAGTACATACATTTTTTTATAATATTGGACGATATTTATATATTGTAAAACCGTATGATAGTTTAAAAATTTACATAGGAAAATAGCCCTAATTTAATTATTACCTGCGAAAGTTTGCAAAATCCCCCGATGATAGATAATATGCAACGTCCACCATTGATTCCCTTCGCGTGACTCAATGTAATTATCCCCAAAATTTCAGTAATGTATGCGATGGATCGATTAAATTTGCACGCAATGAGGGGAACATTGAAGAAAGTAAGTTCAAAATATTTGAATAAACGCAACACAAAATTTCGGGATGCGGAAGAGAACTCAATTTTCACATGTTTTGTTTTTTTAGTTTCAGGTTTAGTCTCTACTGTAAATTATACTGGAATTATAAAATATATAATTAATAAATTTAAATAAAAAACTGAAACCAACTTAATAAATCTGAATCGGTGAACAATTTATCAATTGACTTAGTTAATGAATAGTTAACTCATGAAATAGTAAGCAAATCACAACAGTTTATCATACTAAATTTAAACATTAAAAGTATTTACTAATTCTTTAGTGATTTCAAGTACTAATCAATTATTAAAAATTTCTTGGCAATTGTTTTTTTTTATATAAAATGGTGGTAAAATTGTTTAATTTCAAATATCTAATTAAAATTTTAAGGATTCAACTGCGAAATAATTAAGTATTAAGAATTTAATTTTTAAGTTTACAGTTTTAAAAGATTTAAATGTAAGATTGCCCTTTAATTTTAGATAATAAAATTATTCGCTTTTGAACAATATTGTAAAAGCGGCATTTTTGTTAAGTAAATTTATTGTTTTTGTACAATTTTGAAAAGTTCGAAAAATCTTCTTCCTAGTCAATTTCCCAAAATAGCAATTATTTGTATTTTTTGAACTGGAAAAGTATTAGGGTTAGACAGAACTTTCCCCTTCCATTTCCCCACTTTCAGAATGAACATTTTAAGTCAAAAAATTATAAATATTTATAATTTTAATGTTAAGTATAGCAATTTTCAATTTTTTGGTGAAATTAATTGAAATAATTCAAATCTATTAATGTTAAAAATAAGATTTTTCATCGATTAATCTTTCGTTCAATATAATAAATTTCTTCTAATATTATTTAAATCCATAAATATATATAAAATTAGAAATCTATTAAATTTCTGTGTTTTCTTTTCAGAAAAATACAATTTTTTTGTAAAAAAAATGTATGAAAGTGAGTGTAAAATAATTATAATTCTATGAAAAATATTCTGGTATATTTTTGATAAAAATAGAAAGGTTTCTTGATCTTCTCCAACCAATGACCTTTTTTTTATAGAAGCTGCAGTTTTGTCAAGTAAAATCCTTGTTTTCATACAATTTTAAGAAATGCGAGAAGCAAAAAGTTAATTTTCTTCGAAATAAAATTTTAATATAAAATAATATATAGTACTAACAAATCATTAAAATACTTTTTTTATTATTTGAAAAAAAACCTCCACCGTGACAATGTGTCGAAGCACATTGCCGTGACCAGGATTCGAACCTGGGTTACTACGGCCACAACGTAGGGTCCTAACCACTAGACGATCACGGCTATAGGAGAACATGAATTTTCATTATAATTTGAATAAGATTTATAATATTTAAACCATTTTTGTTGACTCTTTTGTCGGACATTGGCATTTTTATGTGAAAAAAATTTTATTTAAAATAATTCCAAAGAAAATTAAGAAATTTCTAGATTACAAAGATTTTAAATGTTTGTACAATTTTAGGTTATGTTCAAAATAATATTTCCTATAATTAAACAATAATAAAATATGTTAGCGTTTTTCACCGTAAATCAGTTATTTTATACAAAAGTGATTTGACTTGAGAACATAAACTTACAATTTTGAACAACTTTAGGTTATGTTAGTCTAATTAAAGTCTAATTAAAGTAATGAAAAGGGAAAAATTGCTATTTGAAATCGTAGAATTTCAACCCATTTAAATTTGTTAAATTTAGATTTAAAGATTTTTTTAATTTAGATTTAAATGTTACCATGTTTGAAATATTCAATTTGGTAAATTTTTGGATTTAAAATCTTTATATCAAAAGATTATAGATAGGAAAAATTTTCAGAAAAAATATTCTATTATATTGAGAAATGAATAACAGCCATTTTAAAGAATATAAGGAAGAAAAAATTATTTTACTTTTCAATAAAATTGTAATATAAAGTACTAAAAATCTAAAAAATAATTTTTTTCAAATTTAAAAAAAAAACCTCCACCGTGACAATGTGTCGAAGCACATTGCCGTGACCAGGATTCGAACCTGGGTTACTACGGCCACAACGTAGGGTCCTAACCACTAGACGATCACGGCTACTGGAGGACATAAATGATAATTCTAAATTCAATGATAAATATATTTTTAAACAATTTTTAGATTATGTAACTTTTTCCTGAAATTGACAGTTTTAACGTTAAGAAATTATATTCCAAAGAAAACTCACAATTTTCAAGAATTTGATGGTAGTATATTTATTCTTAAAATTCTATTGTTGATAAAATATCATTAGATTTCAAAAAATCTTTAAAAAATAATAGAGCATGCGTTGGCATTTTTTAATAGAAATCAGTTATTTTAAACCAAGTGTCTCGTCGTCCCGAATTCTCGGGATGACTTGTCTATCCCCTTTTCCAACTCCCTTAATTTTGTTCAGGATGACTAGACAGATCCCATTTTAAACCAAAATCATTTAAATTCAAAAATCAAACTTACTCTTTTGGAAAACTTTATGTCGAGCTTTATGTTAAGTTGTTTTTTTTTTGTCAGAATTTTATATTTTTAACAAAAGTGAGGTTATATTATCTCTATTTAAAGAAATGAAAAAGGAAACAGAATTGCTATTTGAAATTGTACAATTTCAAGCTCTTTATTATTATTTTTTTTAAATTTAGATATAAATGTTACTATATTTGAAGCGTTCAATTCAGTAAATTTCTTGCCTTAAAAATAATTACATCAATCTTATAGATTTAAAAATTTTTTAGACAAAATAATCTCACATTCTGAAAAATTGATAAAATATATTTTTTTAAGTTGAATAAAAACCATTTTAAGAAATGTCAGGAACAAAAAGTTAATTTACTTTCCAATAAAATTATAATATAAAGAACTAAAAAGTTTTTTAAATAATTTTTTTCAAGTTGAAAAAAAATCTCCACCGTGACAATGTGTCGAAGCACATTGCCGTGACTAGGATTCGAACCTGGGTTACTACGGCCACAACGTAGGGTTCTAACCACTAGACGATCACGGCTATTTGGAGGACATAATTGTTTATTAAAATTTGAATAATAATTAAAAATTTTAACATTTTTGGATTATGATAATTTTTTATCGGAAATTGGGATTTTTAACGAAAAAACATGATATTTCAAATAATTGAAAGAAATTATACAATTTTTAAGAATTTTAGGTTATGTTAGCATTTTTTAAATCAAAAATCGGTAGTTTGGGTAAAAAATCGTTAAATTTCTGAAAAGATTAACAAATTTGGTAAAAATTTATTTTATGTACGTGTCTTTTATCGGAAATCGGTATAGATTGAAAAAAATGTCAGTTTTGGAACATTTTTCACATGAAATTGGTTATTTGGTATGATAAACAATTTTTTTTATATTGTGTTAGTGTTTTTGGTTTTAAATTTCTATTGTTGACCAAAAATCATGAGATTTCAAAAAATATTTGCAATATTTGAACAATAATGAAGCTTGTTAGCATTTTTCACAAGAAATCAGTCATTTGAAACGAAGTGTCTCGTCGTGCCGAATTTTCGGGACTAGACGCAATCTATTTTAAACGAAAAGCATTTGCCTTTAAAATTCAAACTTACAATTTTGAACAACTTTAGGCTATGTTGTATTGATCGTCGGAAATTGATATTTTAAATGAAAATGCAATGGTTTAATTGTCTCTATATATAGAAATAAGAAATAAAACAAGATTACTATTTGAAATGAAACCATTTCAACCCCTTAATTTTATAAAAGGATTTTAAGGAATGTGAAAAGAAAAAAAATTAATTTGCATCTAAATAATATTTTATTATAAAGCATTAAAAATGGCTAAAAAATCTGAAAATAAATTTGTTTAAAGTTTAAAAAAAAACCTCCACCGTGACAATGTGTCGAAAGCACATTGCCGTGACCAGGATTCGAACCTGGGTTACTACGGCCACAACGTAGGGTCCTAACCACTAGACGATCACGGCTATTGGAGGACTTGAATGTACTTGTTTTTTTACAGAAATCGATGTGAAACTCGTCCAACTTGTTCACTTGCGCGAAACGAGACGTCCAAAAGAAATTTACGATTCTTTCCGCGGCGGGCATTTAATACTTTTACCTTTCCATCTTTCACCTTCGGAAATAGATTCTAGCGTCTAACTAGTGGGCATTTAGTACGTGTTTTAGATTGATATCTTTAGCAATAACAGTATTTAAAATTGAAGAAGTTAAATCAAAATAAAACATCTTTAATTTCTCTCTTAATCTGAATTTATAACACGTTTCTCTATTACAGATTTAAATAGTATGAATCAAAGAGATAGCAGTGTTCTCAAGACCACAATCACATTGTGTTATGTACACATCCTGCTGATAATGCAGAAATTAAGATGCCGGCGTGGAATTTCTTTGATTGTGCACGATATTCGTATGATATTTGTTTTATTTTGTAAGAAACTATAAAGTGAAAAATCTATCCCGAGTAAAAAAAATGCACAAATTTTGCAGAAAAAACGATTTTCTCACCGTGTTTGTACCTACTTTTGAGATATAAAGCATTGTCTAATCTAACATTTTCTATAAATAAAAAACAATGAAAAAGAATAAAATGAACTTGGCAGAAAGTTGGCTGCTTAGACGCAAAAGCCATTCCTACTAATCCGACATTTAAAAATCATTCAATCTTCCTTAAATTTTGAAAAAAAAACGGGAAAATAAGAAAGAAGAAAAAAATGTAAACAAAAAGGAGGAACAGAATGGAGAGTGATAAATCAGGAGCAGCTAATGGCGAAGACGAAATGAAAAGAAACTAAAAATAGCGAAAACAAAGTGCAAAAGTAGGGGCCACAGAGTAACGAAATGAACTCGAACAAATAAAGAAAATAAAAAGGTCTACAATTTCAAAAAATTATAAATTCAACATAAGAAGAAAGAAACAAAATAAGGGTAAAATACCAAAGTAAATATAAGGGCGTAGAGTAAAGAAAATAATAGAAAGAAAGGACAAGAAACATAAATTCATCAAATTGACCCGTAATTAATTCATTCATTCAATGAGAAAATTAACCTTGTTGCAACTTCGGAATAAATTCAAAACAATATTTGTAGATGTTGTTTATTTTTATAATGAAATTCATAACTATTTATTAATTTTTTTCTTCCAGCAAATCTGGATTGTGTTTTTCTTTTCTAGTGAAGTATATTGAACTCAAATGCAGACCAAGATCATTGCCCTTTACTTTCGTTTAGATGACGTTTATGATGTTCTATTATACTGAGAAATACTAGGGTAATGAACCCATAAAGGAAACTAATAATAAACCAAACTTTTTCATTTTTTTTATTTGTACATCTCAACCCTGTATTATTACCGAAACACTAAATTAATAATAAATGATAATAAACAAAATAAGACTCAAAATCTTTTCAATTTTTTGAAATTTGGTAAATTTTCAACTTTTTTTGAATGCTTTGTTGGATATTGAAGGAAAAATAAACGTTCTACAAAATCCAAAAAGATTAGTAGTCAAATACTTTTCTTAATTAAACCATAACACAGTTTAAACAAATCAACAACATTTCCCTTCTTTTAGCTAACAAAAGTTTTGTTGAAATAACCAAAATTGCGACCTAATCCAAGGTAAATTGAATTTTAAAAACCTTTAAAGGCATGCTTGTTTCACGGCTTTCATTTCAATCCATATCAGTTTCTCCTGTTTTTTCCAACAATATTAAATATTTTTCACTAAAAAATACTGGATAAACTTTCGAATAGTTCATGCCATTTTGCTGCTTATAATTCTAAAATTGTTATAGCTCTTTCAAACTTTTTCAATTTTGGTATATTGTCAATATCTCGAAAAATGTTAATTTAGAAAAAAATGTACACAAAAGTTGTAGATAGTTGTAAATATTAGGAAGCTTTACGGATTATTTATGTATCAATTCAAAACGACAATTTCAACCGAAAAATCGTTGAAAAAATGTATGTACAATATAGCCTTATCTTGCTATGCAGTCAGACTGAAAATATGATTATTTTTATCGAATTTTTTACGAAAATAGCTAAAAATCCGAGCCTTCTCATAAAATGGTTAAGGGTAAACTTACGGCTATAATAAAACTACCGTCCCTCTTTTAGACTGTTTTATGTATTTCACGTAACTCTACGTTTAATTACAATTTTCAATTTTTGCATAGCATTTTCGATGAGTAAAAACCTGAAAAGCTGGTTGAAAAAAGGCTGTTTAACGAACTTGTTTTTCCTGGTAAGACCACAAAAAGGTATGCCGAAGCCCGATGCAATCCAGACATTTTTTCGAGAGTTATCGCGCTCACGGATGAACGGACATGCAGACAGACACATCCAGATAAAATTCTTCATTAAAAAAAAATAATTTTCTTATCAGACTTGGTTTATTTGAGAAAAAATTTCAGTTAACTCTTAAAGGTCACACTTCCGTAAAATTACATAAATAGCATCCTGAGTGTTACGAACCAAAGAGTATTCAAACGTGTACTGTGCTGACGGCATGAGATAGTTTTTTACAAGAAAATCAATTAATGATGTTTAATCTATCTAGGTTAAGGAGAAAAAGGTTTCATAATAGTTTTGAAATTACAGTAGTTAAAAAAATCCTTTTTGGAAAAAAATTAAAAAATGACTTCTTTCACTCTCAGTCATAACTTTTAAAATTTTTGATATTTTTACTGAAAATTTTACTTGAATACTTTCGGGATACGGCGCTTCAAAAATAAAATTAGTCTTATAGTGTTCGTTCCAAAGTAGGTATTTATTCTAAAAAATAAAAGATTCAATTCAATGAAAAATGAAACATCGTACTTTGGGTGATTAAACGGTTTTATTTATCTTAAACTGTATATAAAAATGATAAAAATCCAAATGATGTGAAAATGACATAGAAAAATAGGTTTTCATGCCATTTGTTAATCTGGCGCCATATGATCCATTTTCTTGAATTTTGTACGTTTTGTTAAAGCGCAAATAAATCGCTGGGTCTGTTTCACCCAGTATGCTGTTTAAGGGTTAAGTTAAACAAAGTGAAGTTTTACTAAAGTTCAAGCTTAAATTCTGAGTCTTTTCATTCCTAGGGAGTAAAATGTTACATCATAGGTGATTAATAAAATTTATCAAGTGATCAGTTCTTCGCATTGACAGATTTTTTAATAGTTTGAACCACCTGGCAGCGGTAAGTTACCATAAACTACCGATAAATTAATTATTATTATCATAAATTAAAAAAATTCTAAAATTTTAAAAATTTTTGATACTTTATAAATTTCCTATATAGTGCCTACCGGAGTAGACCCTGATATATATTTCAACTTTATAAATAACCGCAAATTAAAAAAATTGAAATTTATTTCAAATTTATAAATAACCAAACATTTTGAAAATTTCAGAAATTTATGGTAAAGTTATAAAATAAAATACAAATTTGCGAATTTTGTATATTTGAAAAGTAAGGAAAGTGCCTAGCCCATATTGGCTGATTTTGGCAGCATATTATATTGGCAACTATGTCAATCAAAAGACTGCAACACTACCTTGACATTTCACTTTTCTACAGCTATGGAGTGGGCAAGAAAATATATAAAGAAATTTTTCTCATAAAAAGATTGACTGATTTGTATGAGAAAATTATGTTTCAAATCCCAGTTAGACCAATAGAGAAAAAAATTCTGAGTGAAAATATGGGTTAACAATTTTTTTACTTTTTCAACATTTTTTGAGGTTAGGTTTTATATTTACACCTTCAACTTTTCATTAGAAAATATCCTCATGTTGTCTACTTTAACATATTTTCCCACAAATTAATGAAAGTGGTGCATTATGGTTAAAAATATACAAAAAGTTCAAGAAAAAATTTTATCTGGTTTTTTGTCAAAATTAAAAAAAAGTCTCTAAGATTGTTATATTGGTTTTCATGACATATAAACGTTTATTTTTCGGCCTACTGGCCTTAAAAAATTGACTTGCTTACACTTCCATTTTTTTACAAAATTTTCCTAGAACTATTTTTTTACAAAGTACCATCAATCCTCACCTTATAGCTAATCCGCTTGTTTCTATAGCCTAACCTTCCCTGCTGCGCCCCGCCTCACCTCGCACGCATTTCGCTCTATTATTTACAATATTTACATTTTTCTTACATCTACTTCCTCTCCTATTTACAATCTTTCCTTCTCCATTCCTCTTCCTCCTTCCTTCTCTTTTTCTCCATCTTACCCAACACCCCCTTCGCCCATGCTACTGCCCTTTTGTCCTCCCTTTCACGCAACAATACCTCCATGCTTATCTCTCTGACTACCTTGCTCTCCTTTCTCACACAAATATTGCGCTCTCTCCCTTAGCATAATCCACACGTAGTTCCCGTTTAACCTTGACTCTCTTATCCTCTCCTCTTCTTCTGCCTTCTCTTTCTCCGTGCCATTCTTTTGAACCAACTAATATACCTTCCCTCCTCGTGCCTCCTGCTAACTTCATCCATCTGCAATCCATTCGTTCTAAAATACCTTTCCCTTTCCACCTTCATCTTTGCACCACTACGTCTGTTCTCCTTCTCCCACCAACACTCCCTAACCAATTTACTTCTACCCTCTTCCAAAAACTTCTCATGTTTACACGCTCGACTCCCTGTTATAATCCCTAAACTCGTTCTTCCTGTCTCCCTCCTGACAATATAGTTTGGCATATTCCTTACGAACCACAGTATCCACTTTACATACCTCTCCTGTATCCTATTTACCTCCACACTTACCTTCCAACCCCACACATTCACTCCGTAAAATAAGACACTCATCACTAACGAATCAAAAAATTTCATTCTCCTTACAAAATCATCTGCGAACAACCTTCGGTAAAAAGCCCCAGCCCCCCCCCCCCACGTGCCTCATCACCACATTTGCCCGTCTCACCCTCTCTTTTATATGACTATCCACTACACCATTCCTTCGAAACAGGAAGCCCAAGTACAAAAACTCTTTCACCTCCTGTACCGCTTTTCCCTTTCACTTCCACTCCCCTCCCCTATCTCTCCCACCTCCCTTCCTGAACACCATTACCTTCGACTTGGCCGCATTACTAGCCTATTTTTGTCCAAGTATCTTCTCAACCACTTCATCATCTCCTTTAAAGCCTCTTCGCTCTTTGCCAGCAGCACTATGTCATCTGCATATGCTAGTGACCATATCCTGACCCCTCCTAACCTAACTCCTCCTATCACTCCGGCCGCTAGCTTACTTTCCATATCCACGATCAAAATTGCAAAAAGCGTTGGGCTAAGTGGGAACCCTTGCCTTAACCCCCTATCCATCCAGAATCCCTCAGAGATTCCCTTCCCTCCTCTCACCCTATCTTTGATCTCCTCATATACCTCCCTTATCCTCTCGATCAGGCCCCTCTTCACTCCCCACTCTTCCATTGCCTCCCACAAACTCCCTCTTTCTACCGAAGGGAACGCGCTTTTTAGATCTACAAAAAACGCTTACTCTTTGGCAGCCTTTTTGGTCAGTTCTCTATCCACCACGTGCTGCAAATACGTAAATATTGTCAATAGTACTCCTTCTCTCTCTAAAGCCCGCCTGCGTCTTCGGCAATATTTCTTTCCCCTGAAAATCCTTGCGCAGCCTATCTACTAACACCATCGCGTATATTTTGTAAGCAGTATTCATGAGCGTAATTTCTCTATAATGTTCATGCCTCTCCCTATCCCCTTTCTTATACAGTGGTATGATTAACCCCTCCCTACACCCTCTTGGGAATCGCTCCCCCCTCCATACTTTTTTCTCTACCCCCTTCAGACTCTGTCTTAACTCTTGTGTGCCAAACAGCCACGCTTCGTTCTCTACCCCGACCATCCCTGCTGCCTTAGATTTTTTCAATTTCCTTATCTGCTTCTCTATCTCCTCGTCGTTCAGCTCCTCTCCATCTACCGCCCTCGTCCTTCTAATCCACTCACCTCTCTTTCGTGTATCTGAACCCTGAAATGAATCCTTAAAAAATTCCTCCATTCCTCGCTCCCTATCTTCTCACTTATCCCCACCCTACGTTTCCAAAGCTTTTAATTATCTTCCACACGTCCCCTTCTGTCTTAACACTTCTCAAATTCTCTTCCAGCTCTTTTCCTTTTTCCTGCTCTTTCTTCTTTCACATCGCCCTAAACTCCTTCCTCATTTCAACGTACTTCTCCCTTTTCGCGGTTCCTTGCTTCCACATCCTGTACTTCTTTTTCACCTTTCTCTTCATCATTTGACATTCCCTATCCCACCACGGCTTCACCATTCCTTTCTTCTTCTTCCTAAATACCTTCTTTTGCACACAACCTTTCACTTTCTCTTGTAGATCCTCCCATATCTCGTCCACCGACTCCCCCTCAAAGCTTACTTTGCCCAACTGCTCCTGATACTTCTCTATCGTCTCTCTCGTCCATGACACCCTCTCCCCTGACGACACTTCTTCCCCACCCTGCCTTATGCCAGCCTCCCCCTATATCCACAAACTTAATGGCTGATGGTCTGATTCCACCCTCCGTTCCGCTGCGAATTTCTCTATCTCCTCCCACCTTTAAATATTCATAATCACATAGTCTATCACCGATACATCCCTCTCACTCACATACGTGTATACTCTTTGATCACAAAATTTATTTAACCCGCAAATAAAACACAAGTCATCTTCCTTATGAAAATTCAAATTTGAAGAAAATCTGGCAAAAAATATGAGTGTTTTTCGAGAAAATCGACTTTTAATATGCTCAGAAAAACATAGTATCACTGAGGAAACCTATAGAAAAAATCTAAAAATCTAAAATTTTATTGGCACAAATGCAAGATAAGATTTCAAAGATTATGTTTTGTCAATTTCAGTTCTTTTTTTGCACAAGTTCCCTAGCCACAGTACGAGTTGAAGTTGAGATACAAAACCTGAGAGCTTGTCGGAGATCGATAGCTTGGTTGTTTTTAGTTATAACTCAGGAGCCAATCAATATTTTTTAATATGTATTGGCTTGAATTAAAGACAAGAATTGAAAGAATTTGTAGTATAAATGTCAGATTTTTGCTACTACTTTCCTAGGTGATTTTTTTTTTAATTAAAAATATATCTACTAGGTTTTATTCGACGCGGAATTTAATTACTTTTTTAACGATTCGTAAACAAAAATTTCCCGCTATTTTTGCGAATGAGTAATCACGTTTCAAAGTCAGTAATGATTTTTAGTACCGCTCGCGAAAGCCGTGTAGATAATTTCCGACGGTACCGTATAATTTCCATTATTCACCTCCGACGTCATAATTTTGCTTTTTCTGATCTTACAATAAAAAAACTATAATCCTTTCTTCAGACATAATTCTCTATCTTGCTTTGGTCTACTACAAACAGGATTTTCGTTTTCATATTATTTTTGATGAGTAAAACAAAATATCCTACAAGTATTCTCTTAAATTTTTTACGTACATGGTAAAAAAAATTGAGCTGTGACAAGGATATTATTCCTTATTATAGCTAAAAATTTAGCTGAAAACGAACGAAGGAATTTAGAAATATCCCTCGATCAGCGAAAATGATTATCCTTGACCATTTTTCATATACTAGGGATATCGTATAGTCAAGCCCCTAATAAGTATAGCTATAATAGGGATATTAAGGATAGGTGTCCGAAGCAATTATAGGAAGAGCGCCGGTGCATTATGGGAGCAGCGAAATAAAATGGCGGTGGTCTAATCGGGAGCAATGACAATTCAGATTTACTTTGGACATTTAAATGCTTTTTACCACTTAAAGTGTGCGCGAATGTTAATATTAAATGGAGTTTATGATGCGGTAATAAGAATTTACATTTGCTTCGACTGTAGGCGATAACTATATTGAAATATCAAGAAACGCGATTAAAACAACAAACTTGACCTCCAAATGCATTATACGGATTTCAAGGATATTCATTCTCGCGATACCAGACGAAAGATTGGCTACTGTAAGTTAATTCATTTCTATAACAATTAAATTGTTTGTCTAATCTGAAGATAATAAAATTATACATAATCTGTCGAAAATAATAAACGCTCGAACTTAGGAATTTTGTCCAAATTTCTGATTTACGAGAACAATTTTCATAAACTAACTAAATGTTTAACTCTTCTAACTAAACGTTTCACCTAATCTAATCAGACACTTTCTTTGAGTTTAATATATTCTCGATTCACTCGTTCGCCTCAAGAATTTTTTTTCCGTGTATCTCGCCTCTTTTGGCGTACTTTCGATAAATAAAACCAAAAATGACAAAACCTATTGAAAAAAGATTAATAGCAATTTTTTAGAACTTTTCGGAAGCTATAATTGATCTTTAAGGCTGTTTCTTGTATCACAGGTCATTTGGCTCAAAATTAGAATTTTCTATTTTTTAAAATAAGTTAACGTTTGGCATAAAAACGGGACATTCGATTTTTTGATATCATATTTGATGGATAAAAACATAACCGTGTGGTCAAAGAAAGATGGTTAACGAACTCTTTCTTTTTTTAGGACTTAAACAGTAATCATAATGGTATCATAATCATAATGATGAGAATGTAATAATTAATAATAAAGAGTTCTTTTTTAGGTGAACAACTTCTGTCCATACATTTTGAGATATTTTGTATACCCCCGTTATCCCTCGTTGACAAACGTACTTTTTCCTTGTACCCCCCCCCCCCCCCCCCCCCCCCCCCCCCCCCCCCAACCAACCTTGAAAGTAACGAAGCCATTGTCTTTTCCTGGATTTCACGTTTGTTCTGCGTTTTCCAGGTTTCAAATGAGTTGTATAGTTATATGGTTCAGATCCAAACAAAAAAGAGGGATTCTCAATGAAAGATTTAATATTTCGTTTTTCAAAGAAACAAGATTTAAATTTTAAATAAAGAAGAAAGCCGGACAAATTTTCAACCAAAAAATGCATTTTTAACTGGTTGAATTGAAATAAAAACACGAATTTTTAACATAATATTTAAAATGTCAACAAAAATGATGTTTTATTAATAAAGAAGACAAATCGACTCCAAACAAAGAATTTCAACACAAAAAAAAATTTTCCCAAAATTTTTACAAAGTAGCTATTTTTTAAATAAATAGATTAAGTTTTAACAAAATAGTTAAATTTTGACATAAAAAATTATAAGTTCTCAACTAGCTAACCAAAAAGACGAATTTTGAATAAAATAGATGAATTTTCCACAAAAGTTGGATTTTTCACCCGACGCTATGAATTCTCAACAAAAAAGTTCATTTTCAACCAAGTAGTTAATTTTTAAAATAAATAGTTTAATTTTTAAACAAATATTTGAAATTTTTAGCAAAAAATAAATTTTCCACAAAAAACTAAATTTTCATCGCGAAAATCAGAATTTTTAACAAAAAAGGTAACTTTGAACTTAATAGTTTAATTTCCTACGAAATTGTTTGTTTTTTAAGCAAAAGGACGAATTTTCTACAATGCAGGTTAATGTTCAAATGAAAAATATAAATTCTCAACGAAACCTATATAGTTGATATTTAAAACAAAAAGTATTTTTATTTGCTATAAAAGAAAGAATTTAAGCAAAAAGTAGTTAAATCCTTCACAAAATGCATGAATTTTCAACCAAATTGCTGAATTTTAAAATAGAAAAGATCAATTTTCAACCAAAAATGGAATAGTTTTATCTTCAGTTTTTAAAAAACTCGTTCACTTTTCCACTATAGAACTGAAAATTATGAATCTTCAAAACAAAAAAAATTATTTTTACCAAAGAAGTTCAAGTATTAACCAGGTTGTTGAATTTTTTGAATAAAAGATTAAATATATTAAAATAAAGTTTTTCGGGTTTCAATCGTGTGACAAAACTAGGAATCTTGCCGAAGTTTCGTGAACATTGTAGTTCACTTCCTCACTTCATGAATTCTCAAGGAAAAGTGTCATTGATGATGCTTCAAAGAAAAATATTTGAATGTCAATAAAGAACAGTTGAATGCAATACAAAAATATTAATTTTCAATTAAATAGTTACATTGTTAACCAAAAAGATAAATTTGCAACGAAAGAAATTATTTTATCAACAAAATAGTTGCATTTTTAACTAAAAAAGATCAATTTTGAACTAGAAATGTAATAGTCAAATTTTCAGTTAAAAAAGATCATTTTTACCAAAAAAGAAAAACGAATTTTTTAACTAAATATTTAAATTTTCAACCAAAGTTACCAACGGAACGAAGCTTCAACCAAAAAGAAGAATTCTTATCAAAGTAGTTCAACTTTTAACCAAGTAGCTGAACGTTTGATCAAAAACGACTACTTCACCAAAAAAAAGTTGCATTTTCAACAAAGTAATTAAAATTTTAACCATCTCGTAGAATTTTTAATCAAAACAAAAATTTAAACGAAAAATTGAAGAAAGGGGAAATTTCTTGAAAACAGAAGAAAAAGAAATGTTGTTTCAAAAGGGTAAATGACGGGAATATGCTAATTATTTTCAAAGTGATTAAGTTATTATTTAATTGTACCTTTGCAGGGACTTCTTTAGTAAGTCACAAACTTTTTAAAAATAATGATCAAGAAACCTACTAAAAGTTAGGGATAATCCATAATCTGCGTTACCAATTTTGGGCAATGTTTACCCCACCCCCTTCGTTGAAATCCGTTATTTCGGTTATGACCCCTCCCCCCAAGTAACGTAGCCTTTAGGTGAAATCCAATGTTACGTTCATACTTATTTGTGTATTTATTTATAGTTAGTCAAGTATCCAATCCGTACATTTTTCACCAAAAATGGAATATGTAGCTCAACTTTTAATTTTTTTTTTTCAATTCTAAAAAAAAAATAATTTTCTACCGATTAGTTGATTTTTATATTAAATTATTGAACTTTCAATAAAAAATAAAAAATTGTCTATATAAAACTATTAAATTATCAAATCAAATCCATGAAATTTAAGTACAAAATTTAATTTCATTCGAAAAAAATGAATTTCCATTAAAATAGAAGAACCCTCAACCCAAAAGTTGAATTTTTCAACTAAACGAGATTAATTGTAAACAAAAAAAGCAACGAATTTTTAACCAAATTGTTTTTTTAACCATTTTCTTCAACAACAAAAAAAGAATTTTCAACAGAACTGTTCAATTTCCAACTAAAGAGATGAATTTTTAACTAAAATTTTGAATAGTCAACCAAAAAATACATTTTTAATGTAGTAGTTCAACTTTAAAACCTAGTTGGCAAATGTTAAACCCAAAAGATGCATTTTTAAACAAAACGATTAATTTTCTAAAAAAAAAAAATAATTTTCAACAAAAATCAAGAATTATCAACTGAAGCGTTGATTTTTCAACTAAAAAATATCAATTTTTAAACAAATAGGTTAATTTATTACCAAAAAGACGATTTTTCAATAAATATCAAGAATTCACAATCACAAAGTTGAATTTATGAGATACAAAATTTTTTTCAATTTTTAGTAACTAGTTCAACTTTAAAACCTAGTTGTCAAATTTTTAACCAAGTAAATTAATTTTGTGCTAAAAATATGAATTTTTAAACAGAAAGATTAATTTACTACTAAAAAAGACAAATTTGAATCAAATTCCAGAATTCTCAACCAAAAAGTTAAATTTTTTAAAAAGGAAGGAGGTTTTGAAAATATTTAAGTAAGTAGTTCAACTTTACAACTTAGTTGTTAATTTTTTAACCAAAAAATTAATTTTGTAACCAAAAGATTAATTAACTAGCATTAAAGACAATTTTTAAATAATTTTCAAGAGTTCTCAATCAAAAAGTTTAGGTTTTAACTAAAAAAGGTGAATTTTTAAACAAAAAGATTAATCTACTAACAAAAAGACGAATTTTTATCGAAATTCAAGAACTCTTAACAAAAGTTGAATTTTCAACTAAAAACATAAATTTTACATCAAAAACATTAATTTAATACGAAAAACATTCATCATCTGGAAACGTACTAAAAATGTTACCATATGTACTTATAGACAAAAACTCTACATTCTAAAAGGCATAAGTGTAATGTTACTTTGACTGCCCCCC
>NC_046664.1:53938656-53943286 GCF_010883055.1 Belonocnema kinseyi
TCAACAACAGTACTTTTTGGCGCAACTCCTCCCCCCTCAAATTGGTACCGTACTTTATGGATGGTCCCTTACGAGTTTTTGCAAGGGGCCAGAAGCGTGGTCATCGCAAGCCCCCTCCCGTATTCAGGGCAGTGTGTAAGGCAGTGCGAGGGGTTTGTTCATGGCATGGGCTTAAGCAGCTTGCCACTGTCGCGACTTATCCAGAGGCCACAGTCGAACTCGGAACTCCTTCGTTACTGGACGACCGATCATTACACTCTCCACTATTTCGCGCACCTTCCGGCCCCTCAGAAAATAGAAAATCATGCCGATAATCGATTTTCTTCCGGTTAAGGTTTTCATCCTCTTTATCGCGTTTTTACTTTTAAATCAACGAATGTGCCGAGCTTTCGGCGAGGGTCTTCTTCAAATGAGATTCACCATGGGGAGTCCACGGCCCTTTGGGTCTGACAGACCCACCAAAGCGGAAGAGTTCAATCGGACCGGTGTGCTACTTCCGGAATATCAGTTACCCGCCACTTTGAATCCCAACAACGTGTCTCAGTGAGCATTTTTTTTATTGATGGTGATATTTATCAAGTTCTTCATTTTTTTTTTTTGAGGAAACATCATTCGTGAGTACTAACCAGTGTGTGGGTAGTGACAGGAAGTTTCGTTTCTACATTCTGTTCTGGATGAAGGTGAAGTCTGTGATGTGTTGTTTTTGAAGGAAAGGGTTCAAATTTGGCACAATGCAATCAGCTTTAATTTCAAATTGAATTCTCAAGGAAGATATTTCAAATAATAATTTTTTATCACTTTATACTATTAAAATCTACGAAAAAATCGTTTGAATTAAAAATTACTTAATGTTCATTAATTTTGAATAACTTTTTGGCTATCATTCGTTGTTCGCCAGAAAAATTCGATATTTTATGAAAAAAAATGTATTACCTTTGCCAAAATAATTGTATTTCTGAAGGAAAATTCACTTATCTGAAGTATTTTGAAAACCACAGTTTAAAAAGTAATAATTAATTTTATACCTTAGTTATATTTGATCATAGGTAACAGAAAAACATGTGTATTGCAAGGTAGAGTTAAATTTTGCTGCAAAGGTAGATTTGCTGCGTTTTTAAGGGTCCTTTTTGTACAATTAGCAAACACAAAAGGAACTCAAAAAAGGGAAAATAGAGTAATTTTTGACGAAAAGGGGTAAAGATTAAAAATTAGGATTTTAAAATTAGAAAAGAAGAAGCTATTTATAAGAAATTAAAAATTTTTAAATAATCTTAAATTATTTTTTAACGATTTCTGCCCATTAAAAAATATGGTATATAGTATAGTAGGTTGGAAATCCTTTCATGAAGATATAAAAAAGTCCGACGAGTAAAATTTGTATATAAATCCTAATTAGTTTAGTTTTTAAAAAATCAAATAAACATCTGCAAGTTTTTATTGGTAAAATTCAATCAGCTTGGAATATTCCATTTTTTAATTATTTAACTCGGTACATTTTAATTCAAAATTATTCACTTTCTAATACTGCTTTTTAAAATTACTATATATTTTCAACTTTTCCAATTTTATAATGGATAACAACTTATCAGACCACATTTGAGACAAAAAAAAATATATTTTTTTTATTTAAAAAATGTTATTGGATTCACTTGAATTCTTTTAAATTCATTCTAAATTCATATCAATTTCATTAAATTCTCTTGAATACCTTCTCTTTTTTTCAAATTTACTCCTCTTTAACTGAAATCAGTGGAATATTTTAGATTTTTTAAGTTTATTATAATTCATTTGGAACTCACCCTGAATAATTATTAATATATTTATAATTCTTTTAGATTATTTTTAATTATTTTAAATTCATTCAGTTGTACGAAATTCAACCGATTTTTAAAAGTGTTTTTTTATTCGCCCTGAAATCTTTTAAGAATTGAATTCTTGGGAATTTAATCAAATTCTTTAGATTACCTCGAATTTTTCTAAATTCGCTCAAAACTTAAATAATTCAGTGAATTTTGTTAATACTTTCTATTGTTTTTAACTCTTTTGAATTATTATTCTAGTTTCGTCCAATTCATTTAAATTCATTCTGAAACTTTATTAATTTATTTTTAATTAATTCAAATTTACCGTGAAATCTTATAAATTTTATCTAATTTTCTTTTATATTTTTTTTTGCTCAAAAGAACATTACTTATAGAGTCACGCTAAAAACTACGGTCAGTAGCAGGAGTTAGGGAGGGGCAGTGGAAGTGACCTTACGAACTTGAGTAACATTTATTATGTTTCCTCGTAATATATTTTATAGAATTTATATTTTTTTTTGCTGTTTTTTTTAACAAACTTACCCTTTTTCTTGTTTTTTTTTTTTCGTTTAAATTAGTACTAAATCTAAAGAGCGCGACAAGAAAAATCAACTACTTTTGGTTAAGTGGTCTGCTACACTTTTTATCACAAATTTACATAATATTAACATTAAAAAAAAATTACATTATACATTTACGTTATATTTTTCATTCGGAATTCATCTCGTTTGATTACAAATTTTAGTACACCAGAACCGCGATTTCATGACCACCGGTTTTGCGATACCTATATTTTCTGACCCACGTAGTTTCTCAGAGGACAAGACGAGAGACGGTTGCGGATTTCGTTTCGGAAGGGCCGTAGTGCGCGAGTACTCAGTCGAGTTTTTTTTGTTTCTTGGAAATTAACTGTTCTTACTAAACATGTAATTATTTTATTTTTGGTTGGAAATTGATCTTTTTTAAAGTCGAGGCCAAATGTCGAGGCCTCACTTCTTTTGATTGCAACTTACACCAAAAAATCTCTGAATTGTCTGATGAAAAATTCTGTATTTATCCTAGAAATATTTTGTCAATAGGTAAAGGGCAAAACGTGCCAAAAATAGGGATTTCCGACCTCTTTTTCCAAGCGTCCACTTTTACCTTTTTTCAGAAAGAGGGCGATGTTAGAAAAAAATCATAGATATTCTTCCTATATTCTTTAATTTTTTACTTTTATTTGCAATAATTAACTTTATGATAAAATCATTCTTACGCAAAAAATATAATTTCGAATAATTCTGACTTTAATCAGTGTGGGCGTGTGACCAGAACAGCGGAACAAGAGGCAGAATTTTAAAATATGTATTGCATTAAAGAATACTCACAGAATATCTGTCAATTTTTTCAGATTTTTTCTAATGTCGCCCTCTTTCTGGAAATAGGTAAATGTGGACGCTTGAAAAAAGGGGCCGAAAACCCCCTGTTTTCTTGGGATGTTTCATCCACTAACTATTCACAGAACAATTTTTAGAAGAAAAGTGATCATATCTTTAATTACGGAAGACTTTATACTTTTTGATTATTTTTATTAGACAATTCACATATTTTTGGTGTGAGTTAAAATTAAAAGAAGAGAACTATTTGCTTTTAAATTAACTTTTATCTTACAAATTTTATTGCTTTAAGGAAAATTCCTTTTTTTTAGCTAGAAAATTCAACAGTTTGATAGAAAATTAAACGATTTGGTTCAAAATTAAACTTTTTCATTGAAAAATTATATTTTTGGTTGAAAATTCAACTTTTCTTTAGATATTTCGTCTTTTTGGCTTTAAAATTAAATAATTTTGATGAAGATTCATGTATTTTATGGAAGACTTGTGTTTTATGGCATAACATTTATCTTCTTGGTCGAAAATTCATCTTTTTGGTCAAAAATTTAACAGCTTTTATGAAAATCCAATTTTTTAAATTATTTTTTTTGTCTCAAAATTTTAATAAATTAAAACTTAAAAAATGTTATTGCGAACGCTCAATAATCTTCGCGCATAAAATTTTGCGTTAAACTGCAATGTTTTAACTTTCAAACATCGTACAGCTAAAATATTTAAAAAAAATAGAAATCGACGCATAATTTTTAATGCTATGCATTTAAGCATGAATAAAAAAAGTATAAATATTCAATTTCATATCATTTTAAGCAATTTTAAACAATTTTAAACTAGAAGCATTAACTTTATTTAAGCATTAACGATTTTTAGTTTTTCTATGAATTTTGATACAAATTTTGTATTTATTTAAAATCTCTCAAAATGCGTCAAAAGCTTATTTTGTGTTAAATATCTTCAAAAATCTACATTGCGTTCTAAATGTTTTGAAATCTTTTCACGTTTCAAGTTATTTTGGATTCTTTTCAAAACTTCTAAATGTATGTTTAACCAACTCGATTATTTTCCAAATTAATATTATTGTTGAATTGTCATTTATTATTCAAAATTTCTTTTAAAATCTTTTTAAATATTCTCTTAAAATAAATGTTTAAAAATAGAAAACATTTAAATTTACGAGATAACTAAGAAATTCCTTTATTTTCTTAAGACCTTTAAAGATGGTACCTAAAAAGATAAAAAAATTTTATTTCGAAATCTTTAAAAATCTAAATTTATTTTTTTTTATTTTTTGAAATCTTTTTTAGTTTTAAATTAAGTTTGGATCTTCTCAAAACTTGTGAAAGTCTCTTAAAGTCATTAAAATTACAGTCTGTCAAGTTAAAGCGTGGGTGGCTTTACTCGCAGTCGGTAAGGTGTATCGACATGATTTTGGTGTCAAAATATTAAGAAGAGCTCCCT
>NC_046664.1:53943386-53950488 GCF_010883055.1 Belonocnema kinseyi
AGAGGGAGCTCTTCTTAATATTTTGACACCAAAATCATGTCGATACACCTTACCGACTGCGAGTAAAGCCACCCACGCTTTAACTTGACAGACTGTATTCCAAATTGATAATTGTTCAATTGTTATTTATGCATTCAAATTCAATAATTTCATTACGATTTTGTTATATAGAAAAATTAAAATTGTAACGTTCAAACTTCTAATTTAACACTATGAAATATGAAAAATGCAAGGCCTTTGATTTCAAATAATTCAGTTTAAAATTGTTTAGTTTTTAATATGTGATTTATAATTGCTCATTTTTAATTAAAAGTAAAATATGCTAATTATTTTATAAAATGTCTTTTCTAATTCAAAAAATTTTTAATTAAATAGGTTAAAAATGGAATATTTTAGGTTGAAACAATATTGCACAATTTTAAATAATCAAACTACAGTTCACTTTGATTTATTATAATAATAAAAGTTCTTGGTAAAAGTATAATATTTGTTTTTAAATTATAGTCTCTTATAGAAGGTTATATATTACATATCCTACAAAAATAATGAGTAAACTATAAGTCAAAACGGTGATGCGGTTTCTAAAATTATTGTTTATAACAATTTATATTCATTTCTTTTAAATTTGTATATTTCTACAATAAAATACCAGTACATATTATGTAACTTTGAGTACTATTTTCCAATATCTCAAGTTTTGTTTAATCATGTATTTTGATGTAAATATTTGTAATTTTCTACAATAATTTACTTAAAACTATAAGTGTTTTTATGATTTCAATCACTGAAATTAAAAAAAAGTTAATCTTGCAATTTTCTTTAATATCTTGTAGATTTTTATAATAAAATAAAAATATGAATAAAAAGCTATATGATTCTTTGAACTCTTGAAACTTATATTTTATTGTTCATTTGTCAATTTTCTGCAAGAAAAAAACTAGAAGGAATTAGCTATTTGTATTTAAATGTATTTCTTGTTAAATTTTGTACATTTTTGTAAAAAGATGCCCATGTTAAAAAAAATTAGAGTAGTAGAAATGTTACATTTTTTCGTAAAATTATTTGCTATCTCGGATAAAAATATAGACTTAGGGTGTAAATTGAGAAAACATTAATCTTTCTCCTTTAAAACTCAGAATACAGCAAAAAGTATTTAACAAAAATATTGAATTATGTGTCCCTAGCAATTCATGGCTACTCATTGAATTATTAAGTTAGTACTACCAATGAGATAAGTAGAATACTTTTACTAATTCATTTATTAACATAAATCTTATCATTTTCAAGTAGCAAAAAGTTAAAAAAAATACTAATTCAGTAGTCAGGCACAATGAAGCTAACTGCTTTGGTGAAATTGCTACCAATTTGGATTTAGAGAGAATAATTGCTTCTTCAATTGAAAATAAAATGTATAATAAGGATTTCAAATAAAATTTAAAAAAATTGAATAAGAAAATGATAAGGTGCATATATTCTGCATTTAACTAGCGTCAACCTCTAAATAGCCTAATAACTAATTCGGGGTGGATGCTCTCTAGTAATGGAAGGGAAGGTATGAAATTTTCAAAGAGCGTCGGCTGCCTGCCAACTAACACGTCAAAGAAATACCGCACGTGTCTGAAGAAAGCTGCGTTGTTCCTGAGTATATACTTGGAACAATTTCGAATTACAGATAAATTTTGTTTGAAAAACCGTATTAAGAAATAAGACTAAGTACTATATTTACTTAATCTCTCCATATTCTATTTCTTGAATTAATTTTTTCAACTGACAAAATTATCCAATCATTAAAAAGTACATGGCGCCAATTTGATTATTCTGCCTAAAATAGTTCACAATTGTTGAATTTTTTACAAACTTTATGAACTTTTAAACAGTAGTTGAATTTTTAAACAAAACAGGTGATTTTTGAACTCAAAGATTACTTTTTTACAACATGTTTAAGTTTTTTAAAACTAAAATAATTCATTTTCAACTAAAAAAGCGAATTTTCAACGAAATAGTTGATTTTTTCACATAAATAGTTCGATTTTGTATCAAAAAGATGAATTTTCAAGCACGAATTTTAATTTTCTACAAAAAAAAATACAACGAAGAAACTCGTATTTCCACCAAAAATGGAACAGTTAAATTTTCAGTTAAAGAAATTGTTTTTTAACTCAACAAAAGAAATTTCAAAAAAATAATTAAATTTTCAACAAACCTTTTTTAACCAAAATCAAGAATCTTCAACGAGGAGAAAAAACAATTTAAAGAAGTAGTTCAACTCTCAACTAGGCAGCTGAATTTAATAAAGAATATAATTTTCATGCAAATAATTGAATCATCGACTAAAATAGTTAAATTTTAACACAAAAAAAAAGCTTTTTTACATCATGTTTGAATTTGTCAGAACTTAGATTAATTTATAACCAAATAATTTAAATTTAACCAAAAACATTAATTCTGAATTAAGGTGCTTAATTTTCTACCGAAAAATACGAATTTTTAACGAAAAAATAAACTTTCAACCAAATAGTTGCAGTTTCCACTAAAAAAAATCAATTTTGAACGAAATACTAAATTTTTAACTAAAAAGATACTTATTTAACCAGTGATCGAATAGTCGCATTCTAAATTGAAAAATTAGTTTTTTTTTCAAAAAAAAAACGAATGAAAAAAATAACTTAATTTTAAATAAAAGATATGAATTTTCAATTCCATGTAGGTACCAGAATGAATTTAATATGAAATGGTCAAGATTTTAAGTCTAAATGTAATAAATTTTCAAACAAAATGATGCGTCTCTAACCAAAAAAATGAATTTTTATCAAACTAGTTTAACATTTCAACCAAGTAGTTGATTTTTAAATCAATGATAATAATTTTTCACCAAAAAAGAAAAATTTTAATCAAAACACACGAACTGTCAAACTAAAAGATATAAATTTACAATCAAAAATTGAATAGTTAAATTGATTTTTTCTTCTTCAGTTTTTTATTTCATTTAAAATTCTTTTTGTTCATTTTATATTCAGTTGAAAAAGCAATTATTCTCTCTAAATCCAAATTAGTACCAAAAAAACTAATTCTGCACAATAGAAAACGAATTTTTAACCAAATAGTTCATTTCTTAAAGAAAATAATTCAATTTTCAACCAAAAATATTACTTTTCATGCCAGAATCTTAATTTGCTACAAAAAAGGTTCAGTAATAGAAATTAATTTTAAACTAAAAAATACTAATTTTCACAACAAATGCAACCAAACAAATACAATTTCAAAAAAATAGTTTGTTCTCAACCAAAACATGTCCAACTAAAATCAAGAATATTCAAACTGAAAAATGAATGTTCAACAAAATAGTTGAATTTGCAACAAAGTAGTTGATTTTTCAAATGAATGAGATATATTTTTATCTAGAAATGGAATTTTTAAATTTTCAGTTAACCAAATTAATTTTCATTCAATAAAAAAATGAAATAGCAACAATAAAAATTAATCCTGGAGTAAAAAAAAATGAATGTGTTACCAAAATAATTGAATTTTCAACATAAACAGACGAATTTTCAACAAAACTGTTTACTTTTTTACCAAAGAATGACTTTTTAACAAAAATGCTGAATTTCCCACCAGAGAAAAATTTTTTCATCTAATAATTGCATTTTCAACCAGAAGCAAGCATTTTCAATTAGCAAGATTGATTAATTTTCTATCAAAAAAGCGGATTTCTCAGAAATACTGGATACCAAAAATACAAATACCACAAGCGGAATACTCAGAAATACTGGGATTACTCTGAATTACTTGAATTGTTCAGGATAACAAGTAGATTACACCGAATTAACCTAGATTACCTTAAAAACCTTTGATAATCATTTTCTGAAATCAAACAGAGTTTTTTATTTTTAAGTCGATTAAATAGATATCCAAAAGGTACTCTTTTCTCTACTAATTCAATTGAGAAAGCTAAAATGTAAATTTTTTAACATACTTTGATAAATTTGATAAAAGAGAACATTTTAACTGTAAATCTTTTTTAATATCGGGATTAGAGAATAATATAAATCTTGAAAATATTTTTGATAATTTTTAAGCAATATGTAGATTTTTTCAAGATTCCGAAATAGAAAAGCTTTTCATGAATTTTTAAACGTTTTAAACAAATAAGAATTGTTCGCTCTAGAACCCTAGAAATATTTCAAATGATTTATCATTTTAAAAAATTAATTCGAAGAGAAAAAAAGATGCATGGAAATGTACCTCGTTTGGTACAAATTTAATATTTTTTGGTTAATAATGCAACTGTTCATAAAAACTCAATCTGCTTTGATTGAGGATTTAATTATTTGATTAAAAATACATTCTTGTTGGATTAATTAAATTCTCGTTTATTTAAAATTAAAATCTTCTTTAGTCGGAAAAACAACTATTACTTTTTCCTGTGAGAATTCATATTTTTGTTAAAAATACAACAAATTGATTAAAAGTAGAAATACTTAGTTAAAAATTTACTGCATTTGTTTAAGAATAATTATTTAAATTGAAAATTCATCTCTGGTTGAAAATATCATTATTTCGTTAAAAATTCGTCTCGTTTGGTAAAAGATTCATCTGTTTGTTTGAAAATGTAACTATTTGGTTAAAAACTAACTGTTTTGTTTAAGATTCAGTTTATTTGGTTAAATATTTATAATTTTATTTGAAAATTAATCTCTCCGTTTGGAAATGTAAGTATTTCGTTAAAAATTCGTCTTTTTTGGTAAAAAATTAATCTTCCCAGTAGAAAAAATCATCTATTTGGTTGAAAATTCAAGTGCTTGGCTAAGAGTTGAAATACTAGTGTTAATAATTTACTTTTTGGTTAAAAATTAATTATTTAGGTTGAAATTTCACGTCTTCAGTTGAAAATTTATTTATTTCGTTGAAAATTAGGTGTTAAAAAAAAGAAAAGTTATATATTTGGTTGTCAATTCCACCATTTATAATTTCAATTAAAAATGGATCTCTCCGGTTGAAAATGTAAATATTTCGTTAAAAATTCGTCTTTTTGAAGAAATTTAATCTTCTTAGCAGAAAATTTACCTGTTTGCTTAAAACTTAACTTTTTTTGAAATTCTGCTTTGAAATATCTGAAATCGTCAAAAATCGTTTTGAATTTTCCCAAGAATCATAAAAAAATTATATTTTTATAAACTTTAAAATAAATAAACTACCAAGTTTAAAAATAGTTATTTTTTTTTATTTTGCATTAAAAATAATTTTTCCGCAAACGGAAAAACAACACACGCGCGTAGAGCGCATTTAATGATGCTATTTACTATAATAACGCAACTATAACTATTAATAATTCCAATAAACCTGTTTTCTTCATGGAACTTGACTTCTTATCCTTATCGTTCGAAAAATGTGATTCAGGTTCGAACAAAGTTAACGTATACTTTTTCATATATGATTTTATCTTTAGAATGAGGAAATGATCTCAAGGGTTTTTGTATAATATTTCAAAGAATAAAAATCCTGAAAATTATGCTATTTGGCAGAATGGTAACAATGGTCCCGAATCTAGGAACGACATTTTTTCCTTGTTGAGACGATACAAATAAGTTTTTGAAAATAGCGTTTTGTCATTTTTATCCAATTTGAATTTCAATGAGAGGCACGAACTTAACAATTTCGGAATAAAATATTCAAGGAGGAATTCACCTGTATTTGAACTACACACATACTATGCATGTTCTGAAAGTGGAGAGCAAAAAAAGTAGAATGTAGTTTTACAACTTTCTTATCTGGGTTGAGAATCTCGCCGGTCTTCATTTATTGCTTATATTATTTTATAAACTCCTAATTATTATATTCTGTGCTTAATATCACCAGGCTATGGACTCACCACACTATTGACACTACTTGACACTTTTTTGCGCGATAAGACTATTTTGCTACTAATTCGAAAAATATTACACGAAAAACACATTCTTTTACAATTATCTGCTAATGCCACTATTTCCTTACTTTTCCGTTAAAAATATTTCGGACGTCTTCTCTAATTGGCTAAAATAATATGACCACCGTCTCAGTGATTCGCAAGATAGCAGAATATTAAAAAGAATAATAATTTAAATCAAAATACATACATTTTTAACCAAATAGTTGAAATTTGAACTAGCATTAAGTTTCTTCCAGAAAAGACGAATTTTCAACAAAATACATATTTCTTTAAATAAATAGTTCAAACAGTAAATGTAATGTTAGTCCAAATTTTACCTAATTAATTTTTGTTCGTTTCCACAAATTTTTAAATAAATACTTGAATTCTGTCTTTTAATATTCCACCTAAAAAGATAAATTTTCAACGAAAAATGTAATAGTTGATATTTAAACCACAAAAAAAGATTTGAATTTTGAATAAAAAACAGTTGGGTTTTACCAACAAAATCTAGTTTTTAACTAAATACTCAAATACCTAACTGAAACAGGCTAATTTTCAACTAAACAGATGCATTTTTAACATTCTATTTAATATTCCGAAAAAGATCAATTTTCAACCAAATATATCAATTTTCAACATAATGGTTAAATTTACTATCAAATTATTAAATTTACGAGCTTAAAATACGAATTTTCAATAAAAAGTTAATTTTCAACAGAAAGAGAATAATTTTTAACTAGGCAAATGCATTTTTTACCTAAAAGTTGAATTTTCAACCAAAAAGATTAATTTTTTGCCAAAAAATACGAATTTCCAATGAATGTCATAATTTTTCAACTAAATAGCTTAAACAGTGCACGCAATTTTAATCCATATTTCGTTAGATTAATTTTTAGTTAAATTTTTTAACTAAAAATGATCAGAAAAGTATTTGAATTGCTTATTTCCGAGAATTGATTTTCAATTGAAAAAAGACTACTACGAGACGTTTTAATTTTGTACCAAATAGTTGAATTTTCTATCAATTTGTTGAACTTCCGAGTCAAAAAGAGGAATTCTGGTAAAGTAAATTGTGGGTCCGGATGCAATAAAGGCACATAAAATTTTTTCGTGCGAAAACGAAGTCCCCTGGAGGGTTTAGAAAAAATTTTCGAATTTTAATTTTCAAAAGATATATATGGATGTAAAATTTGA